>NW_020664374.1:2258180-2362296 GCF_002925995.2 Terrapene triunguis | reverse complement strand
TTTTATTTTTTAAATATGGTAACCCTACACAACAGGGTTCAGGATGGAGGGAGCTTCCAGGCAGCAGCTGCGGTCTTAGCAAGGCAGTGTACTTAAGACTGGGATCAGCTACTTAAAGGGGAAATGTGCATTTCTCGCTCTCAAACAGTGTGTGTCTCTGTCTCTGTCTGCTATGCTCTCTCCCCTCCCTCCATGCCTGCTGCCTTGTAGAGTGAGGCTACATTAACAACCAGTTAACCCTTGAGGGCTCAGCCAAATGCTAGTTCATCATTTAGCAGTAAGGCATTCCCTGCAAAATATCCCACCCTCTGATTTCACCACCTCAACCCAGCTTCACAATCATCATCACTATGTACCAGCATTAAATTGTTTGTTTGTTTAAAACTTTGTGTGTGTGTGTATGTATGTATGTATGTGTATATGTGTGTGTGTGTGTGTGTATATATATAATATATATATATATGTGTGTGTGTATAGTCTTTTGTCTGGTGAAAAAAATTTCCCTGGAACCTAACCTCCTCATTAAATTGGATTCGCTTAGCATTGTTTTGCTTAAAGTCGCATTTTTCAGGAACATAACTACAACGTTAAGTGAGGAGTTACTGTATCCCACTGAGCAGTGCTTTCAGGTTAAAATCAGCAGCAGCATTAGCCTCTTGAAGGGAGTCTCCACAACCAAATATTAAGATGTCATCAACAGTTACACCAACCTCTTCAAGTTCCTCCAGCACTTTATGCTGACCTTACTGGTACACTTCTGGTGCCAGAGAAATGCCAAATGGCATTTACAGCCACTGATAACTGCCAAAAGGAGTCCAGAAGGCTGTCATAGTCTTACCTGTAAGAAATTATCTTTGGCATCTAAACAGGAGAACTTTGCCTGTGTGAACCTTGGCAATATCTCTTCAATTGCTGGTAAAGGATAGTGGGAAAGTTTAGAGCTTTACTGAGGTATAAGAAGTCAATATGTTTTTTGGAGTTTGCCTGTTTTTTGTTTTTTTAAAAGTACCATGTTGCTGATCCAGCGCGTCAGTTCCGTAGCTTTCTCTAATACTCCCATCTTCACAAGGCTGCCAAACTGTTTAAGTTCCTTCTTCAAAGGAATTACTATTCTGCTTGGGGCATGTTGTTGCAGTTCCACCTTAGGGTTGATTTCCACAGGAAGATATCCCAGGTCTTTGAAAACCCCCATCTATTATGCCTTCTTTAGAGGCATGTGGCTGGAACTGTCTCTTGCATTGTCACTGCATTAGCTACCATTTGTGAAAATCCCATCTCATCACTAGATTCCTGTGTAAGCAGAAGTGCTAGTGGTGTTTGTTATTTCCCAGCTTAGTTTGTGGGGCTTGCTCTTGTGCGGACATGTTGCTGAACATTGTTCCAGGAGATGTGCTAATACGCCACTGTAGAATTTTAGTCTGCAGTTGCTTTTGGTGGATTCATTAATGCTCATTGCTTTGCAGGTAGAGCCACTGTCAAATTGACATTTCATCTGAGTGACATGGGGATGCTTGCAGTTTTAGTTGTGCATATCTGTGTCCTTTGCTCTTCACAACCATGCAGCCCACTTCACTCACTCCATGCAGTGGTTGATAAAGACTGACTCATCTGAGGAGGTGTCATTGTCACTCCCTATCTGGTGCACGTTTATAGGACTGTTTCTGTCTCATCTCCATATACTTGCAGAATGCGTTCTTTTCTTGCAATAAGCACATACATTGCTGCTCTTTCTTGTTTCGCAGTATGTCTCCACAGAAAAAAGCTGTGCATGGCTAGCCTACCTGAGATGGCTTGAGTCCAGGGAGCATGGGTAACAACAGTAGTGAAGACAGCACAGCAGGGGCATCAGTGCAGGTAGTACAAGCCCAGCACGGGCCCTGGGTACGTATTTGACTCAGTAGCCTGCCCTGAAGCCCATGCTGTGCTGTTTTCACTGCTATTGGTCTCCGCATTAGCTGGATTTAAGCTAGCAGGGTTAGGCTAGCCAGTGCACACCTTTTTGTTGTGTAGACAGACCCTTAGTCTGTTTGCCTTTATTTGTGTGTGGTGTAGTATCTTTAACTATTTCTAATGCTTTCGATGTATGCACTGCTGTGGCAGCTGCCTTAAACAGCACGATTAATTTCCGGCTCTGTCACAGCAACTGTGCTCTGGCTTCATTATCTCTGGCGCCTAAAGCTTTAAGTTCCTCTGCCAACATGTCAAATTTGCACTGTGAGGTTAACTGCTGCAGCCTGGTTATGTATTGGCCTGTCGTTTCAGCTTCAGTTTAATCAGTTGTACTGAAAGTGCACCTCTCATATATTACATTTTTCTTAGGCACAAAGTGTGACACACTGGCCCCACTGAAGTCAATACCAAAGCTCATGTTGACTTCAGGGGGACCAGGATTTCACCCAAAGTATTTTTTGATAGCATCTAAGATTTGGGTTGCATCTCCCCTTTCTTCGTCTGCTCGCTGTAAATACTCACAGATTAGGCATTTATCCATTTCTGTATTCCGTGTAGCTATTTTGATTATGTGTTTTGTCCAGCCTCACAGCTACTTCATAGCTTGGTCATGAGGCCCTGTAGAATCTCCAGTTTTCACAGATATCCCCATGCCATTGCTTCACAGCAGTGAGTGGAATATTGCTCATAGTCATTGGCAAAGTGACTGCCTCTGGTCAGCTACAGCAAAGAATTAAAGCAGGAGAAACTTTTTCTGACAGCATGTTGCGAGCTCCGTGTAAAATGCAGCACACAACAAGCCATTTGCAATGCACAGCAAGACCTACAAAAGGCAGGAATTGTACTGCATATTCGTGAGTGCCATCTACTGGCACCTTATCTATTAACTATGTACAGATAGTTCTCTTCTACAGAGCACCCCTGTAATAGCTATTAAAGAAAAATGTATCACTATTTACGTAGTAGGGGCTACAGTCTGTCTAAATTTACCTAGGCCAGTGGTTTTCAACCTTTTTTCATTTGCAGGCCCCTAAACAATTTTGAATGGCGGTGTGGACCCCTTTGGAAATCTTGGACATAGTCTGTGGACCCCTGAGGGGTTGGAAACCACTGACCTAGGCATAATAGCAGCTGCCTGAACAGTTTTTCTTTGGAAATAACAGATATGCACCAATAATGATCCTTGTCAGCTAATAGCTATTGTGATTTTTTTTTTTTGTTGGGCTTTTGGAACCTTTTGATTTTGAGACCACAAAATAAGTGTTATTGTTTTGACTATGATTCCACCCTCTCTGCCCACTTCTGTTTAGTGTGGGGACAGTCACGTAGACATGTGCTTGCACATTTTCAGTTTAAAATGCACATCTGATTCTGCGCATGGCTATCTAGGTATAATAATGATGCATTCATAACATTAGAGAAACTTCTGTCTGATCATTTCAAAGCACTTTAGAAATTATAGTGCTCCTGGGAGGTAAACCTTACCCCCATTTACATCTGGGAAAACTGGAACAGAATTTTAATGATTTGCCAAAGGGCAGCCAGGAAGTCTGGGACTTTGAAGAGAACCGAGATCTCTTGACTCACAGTCCTGTGTTTTAACCACCATATTTCCTCAATACTTTCATGCACATTCATGTCCTAGTTTTTATGCATATACAAGGCAGGCAATATTTAAAAAATCAAGCCTTTAAAGTTTATAGTATCTCTATCCAATCTTGAATTTTCTGAAAATTCACTTCACTTGTCTAATATCTCTTCCTAGCGAACTTTTAAAACAACTTGACTTCAGGATATTGTGTGTATAATATATATTTATATTAAAAAGTAGTCTGCTCTGGACTTTTGCCTCTCTTATAGAAATTGGTGCTCACAACAGGTATGGTTACTCCAACTAAGGTAAAGGTAGGAGGATGATGACTATGTGGGAAGTTTTTCCATACTTTGCTTATAGCTTGAAGTGGAGGATTACCTATGCTGGTGGCCAGGTGAGGTCAGGGGAATCGTCTTGCTTCCATCTGGCAGAATGAGAAATATCCCACTGTTTTGGAACCTGGATGAAGTGAAATTCATGGAACAAGACTCAATCCAAAAGGTCATCTCCATTTTGATCTGACTCGTGCTGGGGTGGCTGTTAAAATCTCCAACACAGATGGCAGGGTGTGGGGGCTTACGAAGAATATTTGGGGTACGTCAGGGTTGGTTAGGAGCTTGTACCCATTTGCCACTTTGAAATGACTCTCTCGCGATATCACAGAGGTCTGAGTTAGATAGGAGTGGCTGCATGTCAGTCAAATCTGCTCCAAGATAGGTTGCATGCTTATATGTACTATGCACAGAGTAACACTCAAAGTCATGACATTGGATGGTAAGGGAGCTGTCAAAAAGGGAGTTGGCACATCTCCTGAAGGAAGGCAGATTATATCCATGTTCTATTTGGAGGCTAGGGACTAAAGGCATTTAGCAACTGAGACACCTTTAATGTTTAGCTGAAGGATTTACAGGGATGGGCCAATGTTTTAAAAATTGTTAAAGGTTTCAGAGATCTAAAAGGATCAGAGAAATAATTGTGTGGATTTTTTAAAGAAATTTTCCCCACATCAATAGCCATTTCTGTTACCTGTGTTTTTAATCAAATTATGTTTTTTAAATCTTCACAGAGCTTGTGCTCAACATTCAAGGTTAGGAACAAATTTCAGTTGATATTGATAATGATTCATTCTATAATCTGGAAAATAAACTGTCATCTTGAGATGATTAATTGTAGGATGCTGTGACCGAATGCACCCCTGTATTCACACCCTAAACATTACTGTAATAATCTTTCTACAAAATGTGCCTTGTGAGGTATCCCTTGAAAACTAATAACTCACTAGTCAATGTCATGGTGAAATGTATGCATCAACATTATATATAGTTATGAATTCCCCCTGTATGATGTTGGTAGCACATGTTCAAACCCACATAGCCCTGATTAGGCAGGAGTGGTTAAACAGGTTTATGCTAAACAAAGGAATGTGTATTTACCTCAATTTACCTATAAGCAGTAAACAGGGTCCTTGAGACAGCAAAAGGAGACAAGGCAAATTGGCATTTCAGCATACACAGGGGGTAAGAAAGAGCATGGGGCCACCTTCACCCCCAGACTCCGTGTCACCTTCTTTATTGTTTGAATAAACTTTGCTTTGAGAGGTAATCCTCAGAAGCTTCCACTTCAAAGGTGACTGGAGTATAAAAGTGAAGGGCAAAAATACCTCATGGTGTCTCTCTATCTCTCTCTCACTCTCTTTCACCTGAGAAGACAAAGGAACCAGCTCTTTGACTTTGGGGGAGGGGGAGGGCATCCTGACCTGAGAATCTCATCATCCCTTTTGCTGGGAAATGTGGTAAGGATTTTTACCTTGAATGAAGTCTAGTTTAAGTCTTAGCTACTAGAAAGCATTTTCTCTTTATTACTCTGGTAACCATTTCTGACTTTAATGCCTTGTAGTTGTACTCACCTCAAATCTCTGCGTTAAATAAGCTTGTTTTATTTTTTAATCAAAACTAATTCAGTGTTCTGTTTAAAGTGAGCTGATTAGTAACTCCGTTTAAAGTAGCAGGCTGTTGTCAATACTCCTTACAGGGGCAACAGACCTATAATATATGAACTGCCTGGGAGAGGGCTGGATAGTGCTGAGCCCACGTTTTTGGGCAAATTTGGGAGTAGGAATATGTTGGGTCACCCTGAAAGTAGGAACCGAGGCTGGTGGAAGCGAGAGCTTGGCTCATGTGTTGCTGACCAGCTGCTGGGTCAGAGTTGCGGGACTAGGACTGCATCTTAACACAGACACTTAGGCTAGGTCTACACTACCCGCCTGAATCAGCGGGTAGAAATCGACCTCTCGGGGATCGATTTATCGCGTCCCGTCGGGACGCGACAATCAATCCCCGAATCGACGCTCTTACTCCACCAGCGAAGGTGGGAGTAAGTGCCGTTGACAGGAAGCCACAGAGGTCGATTTTGCCACCGTCCCTACAGCGGGGTAAGTCGGCTGCAATACGTCGAATTCAGCTACGCTATTCGCGTAGCTGAATTTGCGTATCTTAAATCGACCCTCCCCCGTAGTGAAGATGTAGCCTCAGGGTATGACCTGCATGCTGTTTGTGAGCAGCCCAGGTTGGGAGCTACAGCAGCAAAGCATTGTGAGGCACCCAACGTTGCAGGGCAGGTGGTGACACAACGCCTCACTGGTCTGCATTGCACCCCAGAATGCTCAACTGTAAAGCAAGGTTTTCATAGCGTTTAAAGCAAGAAGGGAGCATTAGAGCACGCAATTATCCAGTCACCCCTGTATTTAGCTCAATAACTTATGTTTGCCAAACATATCTTCCAGAAAGGGGTCCAATATTCATTTGAAGATATCGAAAGGTGGAGAATCCACCATTCTCCCTTGGTGGTTTGTTCCAGTGGTTAATCTCCCTCACTGTTAAAGTGTGCCTTTTTCTAATTTGAATTTGTCTGGCTCCAGCTTCCAGTCATTGGTTTAGTTTACAACTTTCTCTGCTAAATTAAAGACTCCTTTTATTACCTGTTGTTTTCTCACTGAGAAGGTACATATATGCTGTCATAAAGTCACTTCTCAGTCTTCTTTTTTGATGAGTTAAACAGATGGAGCTCTTTAAGTATCTCAATGTATGGCATTTTCTCCATCCCTTGAGTTGTTTTGGGGCTGTTTTCTGTACCCTCTCCAGTTTATCAACATCTTTTTTAAAATGTGGAGACTAGAACTGTATGCAGTTTTCAGTAGCGTAGAACAATGAATCGAGGCTAATACAAGAATATTGAAGACAGCTGCTCCTCTAATTAGTACACAGAGTACTATTTTATTGTCTTGTTCCAAGTTTGAGTATCTATTTCATTACAACACAAAGAGGAGATACTTGGAACAAGAACGTAAGATAAAAGGTTTAAATCAGAACAAAGTAGCAGCTGCCCTTAATAACTTTAAAAATGAAATAAAATAAATAAAATAGAATATTTCACCTATAATGTGCCATAAAATGACATAATGAAATAATGTAAAAATATAAAAATTAGATATATAAAATACATTTCAAAATGAAACAAGGCCAAAACAAAATGTCCAAAACAATATCTTTTTCAAAATTTCCATTTCATGGGAAACTTCAAAAATAATTGTTTAATTCCAATTTGGAACAAAAACAAAATTCAAAATGTCAAAATTCCCTCAAAATGGAAATTCCGTGTTATGATCATCTCTAATAATCAGGGTCAGAAATCACTCAACTACATTGTGGAAGCCTCTATTTGTAACAGTTGGAAGCCAATGCAGTGCTTCTGCTTCACAGAATTTTCTTTTAATTCAGACTTGAAGGAAAATAGCATTCAGATCTATATTGAAGATGCTCTAAATAATGATAATCATTCTCACTCATACATTGTTTATAAAGCTGCCATTACATTATGCAACTGTTCTCCATAACTCCACGGTTCCAGTGTTCTAACCTTTCATACATCTCAAGGTGGTGAACTGACTTTGTGTTTTACTCTTTACTATACTTTCTAAGAACTGACCCATAGGACCAATTCTCTGGAACTAGTTTAACAGCACAGAAATTGATCTCACGAGCAAAAAGCTTATTCTGCAGCTACAGTTTATTAGCAAAACCTACATTACCAAAAATAGGCTTAGCCTCCTGAAAAAATACACTGATCAACAATACTGAGGGCACTTCTGCAAGTTGTGGTGAGCATATATAAAAATCTTGGGACTTCACTAGAACTTATGTTCAAGTAAATCTGTCTTCCCAAAATATAACTAGTATTTCATAGTTATATTTGAAATGCGATTAGATGGATATGAAGGAAAGCTAATCCTTTAGATTTTTAATTGCCACATTAAATATGTAAAATGACAACACTAAGCATTCAAGTATACAGAGAAATGTAATGTTATACAGTTTTCCATTTACCTTACGTAATGTTTGTAAACATAGGCAATCTTATAAATGTTTGTAGCGGGGTGGTTACCCTGCTCCTGCCCTTAAGGGCTTAAAACAGCCCTGGGGGAAGGTTGTGGCTGGGAGCTGCTAAGCTGGGCTGATTGGGAAGCTGCTGCAGCTGGGCCACACCCCAATCAGGCCTCAGCTGGCCCTATATAAAAAGGCTGTGAGCCAGAGGCCAAGAGTGTCTCTCTGCACTCAGAGAGAGAAGGGCCTGGCTGCAGGGAGCTTGAGACAGGGTACTTGAGTGGAGCAGAGCTGGGGAAAGGCAGGGGAGCTTCAGCCTGGAAAGCCCTAGGCTGCGGCCTAGCATTGGGCCAAAGGTACTGGGGGTTGCAGAGGGCAGCCCAGGGGTAGGCCAAGGCAGCAGGTCCAAACCCAACCTTGCCTGTGATGAGTGGCCTATACTGCAGTCTGCCCCAGGGAGTGGGGGCTAGTTGGTGACTGGCAGTGGCCTTATTCTGAGGCGAGGTAGGGATAGTGGGTGGGGGTTCCCTGGGGAGGGGAGACCCTAGTACTGAGGGGTGTACTGCCAGGGGGCAGCACCCCAGATAAAAGGGCACCGGGGTCCGGGAGGGACACGGGGGCCGGAGGACAGGCGGATCACCGGCCTGCAGGGGGTGCGCCAATGCTGAAATGAGCTAATTCCCGGAGACGACCAGCAGGAGGTGCCGCAGGGGTGAGTCCGCCCCTCTACACTGTTCCTCTATTAATTTTTTCCCATGACTGAGAGAACAACAAAAAAATGAATCCAGTGTGATCTGAAATCTAAATATGGCCGGTGTATTTTTGAAATGCTGCATCTCTATGGGCACAATCACAGATTAAATATTTTAGGATGAATCGAGTGATTCTTTGTACACACTTTATCTTTCTGTATGAGTTGTAAGGTGAGATTTTTTTTATTACAATATGGAGATGAGAGGAAGAAAGCTTTGTATTTGTGGGAAAATTACTGTTGGTAAATGTATTCAAGAAAAGTCATCTCTTTGAGGGTAAAAGACCTGATTTACATTAACATTAATCCCTCTTTACATCATTCTGGTTGTGTGAAGGGAATGTAAACTGGATCTAAATGTGATTTTACTCTTGCTTTAAGGCCCCTTTGCAAACAGTGGGAAGGGACCTTTGTGTAAACAAGAATCAGACCCAGTGGCTTTGCCTCCCTTCCTTTCCATATTTTTACTCCATCGCACAATGTGAGAACAAGGGATCACTCCACGAAGATAATGGCAGGTACTAAAAATACATCTTCACACAGTGTGTAATCAGATGGTCCAATTAACTGCTGTAGGAAGTCATGGGGTCAGATAATGTTATGATCAATAACAACTGTTGGTGAGAGAGAGAGAGAGAGAGAGAGAAGCTTTCGAGCCACACAGAGCTCTTCTTCTGTTCTGGGAAAGGAACTCACAGCAAAATGCAAAGTGGAACAGATTGTTTAGCATAAGTAGTTTGCGCACATGTAAGCAATCATTCAAGGTAGACTGGCCTGTGAATACCTCTGCAGTCACAGGACAAAAAAGAGGGGGTTAGTGGCCTGCATTACAGATTGTTGTCATAAGCCATAAATCCTGTTCACTCCATGATTTTTAGTGACTTAGCAGAATAATGAATTCAGGCTCGTCTTTTGAAAGAGTTGTGTGGGTTTGCTTTGAGCATGAGGACTGATAAGTCCCTTACAATATGTACTAACTACTTGTGCTAAACCAGTGGTTCTCAAATTTTGTAACTGGTGACCCCTTTCACATAGCAAGCCTCTGAGTGCGACCCTCCCCCTTATAAAATAAAAACACTTTTTTATATATTTAACACCATTATAAATGCGGGAGGCAAAGCGGGGTTTGGGGTGGAGGCTGACAGCTCACAACCCCACATGTAATAACCTTGTGACCCCGACGGGTCCCAACCCCCAGTTTGAGAACCCCTGTGCTAAGAAACCTGTTCCACTTTGCATTTTACTGTGACCAGTGTTGCCAACTCCACATAGCAGGAAGTCACCAGACAAACCCTGAAAAGTTGCTAGATGTAGCTATTTTTGAGTGCTTAAACTCAAAAGGAGCAAAAAAGTCACCAAACAAAATTTCCAGAGAATTTAACAGAGAATTATATATACGCGCACACAGGCGAGTATAATCACAAAATCATTCACAAGCAGCTCAATAGTGTTAGTAAAATCTATTCCGTGCTCTTCTTACTACATTCTGTTGCACTACAGAGTGTAGTAAGCAACTACAACCGTACACTGTCATCATCAGGAGGGTTCCCGCTGCTCATTGGGAGGGAAACTGCAGCCCTCTGCTCATTGGGAAGGGCGCTCTGTACATTGCAGCCCAGGTTGGCTGGGGTTGGTTAATTTCAGCTGAGCCTCCCTTTCTTGCCAGCCTGGATTTGAGCCGACAGGTGAGTGAAGGGGAGAGCCCAGAGCCAGAGTGAAGAGGGCATTCACCTGACCTGAGCTCAGCACTTCAGGGAGCCAAACAAGTAGATTTAAAAACAAAAATCTGCTACCCGGATCCCTTCCCCTCCATTTCCAGAGTTTCATTTCTGAAAACAGCTGGGCAGCTCACCCCAGGCTAAGCCAGGGGAAGGAGTAAAGGGGAACTGAAATCAAGCCAACTCCACCTTTGATCCTGTAGCAAGAGCTTCATTCCTGGAGGCGCAGTGCCTCCCCCCATCCCATTGGGGCACATGGCCCTGTCTCGTCCCACCCCACCTTCCATCCGTGCGGCTCTCCTCGCTGGCAAACCGCCCTGCCCCGCCCACTTCATTAGCCATCTTTCCCTGCATCACAGGGTGTGCTACATACTGTGGAGCGGCAAGAAAGAACACATTTGGGTAAAAACAAGCCCTGGCTAATGTGAAGCTCTCTCCAAAGTGTGCCTGGCTTTAGCAAAGTATTTCATTAGCCTCCACAGACTTCTTTTCCTCGCCTGCAGATTATAGTGATCTCAGCCCAAGAAGCCCTGGAATATGATTCCTTCTGAAAACATGCTCAATTGAGACGTAAGGATATTGACTTGGTGTGCAACAGAATGAGCATGGAATGGATTTTATTAACACTATTGAGCTGTTTGTGACTATACATATTGGTGACTTCTTTCTCTGAATGTCACTGTAATTGGCAAAGAAAGTCGCTAGATTCATCACTGGTCACTTGGACACTTATTTTCTCATTAGGGAAACCAAAAAGGCACTAAATCTAGTGACTAAGTTGGCAAGACTGGCTGTGACACAGGGAGTTCCTTCCCCAGACCAGAAGAAGAGCTCTGTGTGGCTCGAAAGCTTGTTTTTCTCACCAACAGAAGTTGGTCCAATCAAACATATTTCCCTGCCTCTCTAATATCCTGTCTCTCTGTCTAACCAGAGTCACAAGTGGTCTGATCCTGTGAAGTGCGGAGCACTCCTGCGTGGCTCAAGAATTGCCTCCAAAGTTTGGGTCTGAACTTTCCAAAACTCAGAGTTGTTTGCACCTGCAATCTGGATGGAGCCCATCTCTAATATAACGTTAGTTATGCTACAGGCAATTGTGCCTCATGTTTTAGGTGGATCACTGCAGGGGTCAGGAAACTAAGGATTTTTCTCTCCGCTATTATAGAGTATTGCAAAGTTGCCAAGTGCATTATGGGAGTTCTTCACTTTCTTTGGCAGCATCAAAGATTTAAAATTGCAAATTAGTCCAGGAAAAAGTCTGTCTCTCTCTCTCTCCTCTTCTTCCTTAGTTCAGCCTTCACAATATTATATTGAGCAGTTCAAGTCAATGTTTTAGATTGGAAAGGATTGTCATGTGCCCAGAGCACTTAGTGTTCTAAAACCATCCATTTCCCTTTAAGTATTTTTGGCATGTGGCTATTCTTTCATCCAAGCTTCTCTAAAACAGCTGCTTAAGAAATTCATTTTTTGTTTCAGAAATTTTGGAGACAAGCTGTGTGAAGGTACAGTATTCATTAGGAATGGTAGAAGGGTTCACTAATGAACTTGCTGCCTAGAAATACATTGTCTTTAACAAGCTTTGCCTAGTAATAGGTTTTTGCTATTTGCATTCTATTAGGATGAACTGACTAAAGATGTTATCTTCTATTTGTGAAGCAAACTTGGGCAGTAGAGTTTCCCTTCATTAATGGTCTCTGACCAAGGGCATGTACTGCAGCCTGCCTTCCAGTCCCTCTGCTTGGCTCCCTGGAAGAAATTGCTGGTTGAAGTGTGTTCACAGTATGTGGGGTACTAGTTTTTAGCAATTGTTATGAAATTCAAAGCAAACCAAGATTGTACTCTGTGCCTGACTGTTACATGTGCAAAAGAGAGGTGACACTGCTAGTTTGCATTGACATATACAAGACAGAATTAATCTTTTGTGGAGCTGGTGCTTGGACTGTGGCCCTGCTCTGTCCCGAGGTCCGGCCCCGCATGGCCTCTTTCTCCCGAGGCCCTGCCTGCTGCTTGTATGGGGGAAGGCAGAGAGGAGCGAGCAGGGGGAAGGTGGTGTAGAAGAGGAGTGAGTGGGGGGTGGGGCCTTGCAGTGGGGTGGGGGTGGGCACCGGGGCCTCTTCTGAGTGTGGGCCTGGTGTCATTGTAAACCCAGTACTGAACATATACAATTGACAACTGTGGTCATGGTGGGCAAGACTCAGGGTTTTTTAATGTTATTTTGAGGAGGGTTTATTTAGAGTCAATATTTTTGCTGTGGCGAAAGAGCAGAATATGGAGGTTGTTGGCAAAATGTTTCCTAGGCCTGGCAAAAAGTGGCTGAAGGTTGACCCTACAAGTTCCTTTGCTCAGTTCTTTTATACAAAACAAATAATATACTAATGCACCCAGTTTTCACATTATAGGGCAACTTAGAGCAGTATGAAGGATTTTTTTTCAAGGTACTTAAACAGTCCATCACCACTAGTGTGAGGGAGAGAGCATAGCTATTGTTAGTTTTTTCTTGTGTCACTAGGTAGTAGAAAACAAAATAAAACACAGAAAAATGTTCAAAGACAAACTCCCCATCACCTGTGGGCAAATGCTTTTAACAAAGCAGTCACCTCCATATCTGCTCTGTCAATACGTGGCCTCAAAGGCAATCTGCACAACAACAAAAGGCGAACCTGGGGATTTAAATTCATAATGCTGCTAGGCATTACAAATCATGGACTTAACAGGGACACTGGTTTCATGGCTCATTACAACAATCATAGAAACACACATACTGTACCTGCTAACCCTTAGTGGCCCACTGCAAACCCCTTTTTGCATAACAATCTAACCCTTATTGCCCCATCCATCTCAAATGACCTCCTACAACGTGGGTTTTCCCTTCTGCGTAACAATCTGTCCCATTTTATATTTATCTGAGACACGATTTCTTTTGCCAGGCCCGAAGAGCCCTGTGTAGCTTGAAAACTTGTACCTTCCTCCAACAGAAGTTGGTCCAATAAAAGATATTACCTCACCCACCCTGTCTGTCTGTCTCCCTCTCTTTCAAAAATCACTTTTAATATTAAGCTGCTTCCCAATTATCTTTCCAAATGGTACATGAAACCTCCACAGTCACTGACAAATCAAATGTCTGTGTTTGTGCCTCTTTCATTCAGTATTTATGCCCGCAGAGAGAAGGGAAACAACTCAATAAAATTAACACCTTTTGGAAACATTTTTGCAGCAGTATAATCCTAGACCAAAGGTCCCCAATTTGTGGGGCACACCTCCCTGGGGGCGCACGGCTGCGGCCTGGGCCAGCCCCCACAGGGGGGCAGAGAGGGAGTGCCACCCAGCTCCACTCCTGGCCATGGCTGCTGGCCCCTGCCCTTGGGGTCCCGCCTGCCAGCCCCGCACCCAGGGCCTTGGCCCCTGGCCAAAGCTCCACTCCTGCCCCTGCCCCACAGCTATGGCCCCAGCCTTGGCCCCCTTATCTCTGTTCGCATCCCCCTCTCCCGGAGCCCTGGCCCTGCTCCTGGCCCCTGCTCTGTAGGGGCGGGTGGGGTGTGTGGTAAAAAGTTTTGTGACCACTGTCCTAGACTTTAGTTTTCCTGAGTTAAAGCAATAATAAGCCAGTCTTGGTATTACTGAGACCTCTGGAACAGTTTCAGTTCCTCCTCCTTCACCTTCACGGCATATCCCCACTCTACCTATTATTTCTCATTTGCTATCAAGAAGTCAACTTCTGCCTCCGTTCAGCTCAGGATGCCAGCCTCTATCACACACTCCTTAAATTTACAATCCAGCATCTTTGTGCTTTCTCTAGTGCTGCCCCTCATGCTTGGGAGGCTCTCCCCATAAACATCTACAGAAGTAACTCCTCTCACTTCAAATCCCTCCTCAAATCTCTCCTTTGCCGTGAGGCCTACAAAAAACTCAACAATGGCTAGGCAGCTTGTGTAGCAATACCACTGACTACCATGATGACCAATATTGTCTCACTGTTTCCTTGTATTTCCCCATCTGTCTGTCTTGTATCATCTTTTGTCACTTGTCTTAGACTGTAAACTTACTGGGGCAGGGACCTTATTTTTGTTCTAAGTTTGTACAGTACCTAGCAGAGTAGGGGGAAAAACTCCAGTTTCTCTTCTGTAGTTTGGTGCTAATGTCATGCTGCTTCTTCATCACCTCAGCCTGGGGACTTCCTCAGTTGCTGGAATAAAATTTCAGTTGCTCTATCAATATTAAGATGTTTTCGTTCCTTTTTATCATACTGATGGTTGTGGAAATTCTCTTGTTTATCCTAAGTACTTATGCAAATAGACATTTCAAATATATATAAAGTCATAGATGACACGATTCCTACAGAAATTACCACAAACCTCAACACTTTCTGCTCAAAGTGAAAAGTGCACTTCTTTGCTGTATCCTTCATAAACAGCACGTCATATGCATGCCAGCCAACCAACCAATCTGCAGATATTTCCCTGGGAGAGCACTGGAGAGGAGGAACAGTATGTGACAGATGCTAGTCATATTGCTTAATGGATAGTTGGAATGCATTCCGATATTGCCGTGATGGGTGCAACATAAGAACCGGAATAAAATAGATGAAAAAGACCTCTTATGAGCCTGGCGGTGTATTCACTAGAATTTTCTTTAGTGACCCAAAAGATGATGGGTGCATCTGCGACTCCTATTCAGAACGTATTCTGCAGTTTATTAGATCACACGATAGGAAAATTTTAGGGATTCTTGGTAAAACTTTCACAAGAGACTAAAGTCCCATTTTTAAAACTGACTCAGGCACTTAGGAGGCTAAACTTCATTGACTTGCAATGAGACTTTGGCTCCTAGGTGTCTGTCACCTTTGTAAATGGGACTTGGGCTCAGGCACTTTTGAAATGTTAACTGTTAGCCTAAATTTTTCTTTGCTCAATTTTATCCTATGGCTCCTAGTTACACATCCGTTGGGCCCCTGAAATAACTCCTCTCCTTTCCTGGTGGGGTGTTTTGCCCATTAATCTGCATTTGGCCAAACTCTTCATGTGTAGTTTCAGAGTAGCAGCCGTGTTAGTCTGTATCCGCAAAAAGAACAGGAGTACTTGTGGCACCTTAGAGACTAACAAATTTATTAGAGCATAAGCTTTCGTGGGCTACAACCCACTTCTTCGGATGCATATCATGTTTAGTGCTTTTAATCTGTTCTTTGAAGTCAGTGGTGGTGGTGTTTGTATGCTGATCTGAGTTTAATGCTGTTTATTTTCCCTCTTGTGGTATTAGTGTGCCCTGAGCTGTACATAGCAGACATGCCCACCCTCACATGGGTAGGGGCATCAGATTCAGGGGTGGGAATTGAATGCGACTCTGACTTACTACCTGCTTTCTTGATCATGTCTCTAGCTAGTGGTCCAGTGATTATAAAACATCCTACTAATATCTCACAGTTAAAGGTTTTCTGCTTTAATTCAAGTGTTAGAAGCTTGTGCTTTTATTGATGAAGGGCGGGAGTTTGATCCCACTGACAAATGTGGTGTTGTCTCTATGTGGAGACAGCTCTTTACAAGGGCATCGTGAGGGACTCTGTGCTGGAGTGTTCGGTAGGGACCGGAAAAATGGAACACTTCCCTACCTAGACTGTGAAGAGACAGTGGAACTGCTCAGTATGTGCTACAGCCATCTGAGGGTTGCAGTAGCCCCTGTAGCTCATGTACCTGTTCTTCTGAGGGAAAGGACAGTAGGTCTGAACTCACTGGGCTGATGCCTTCCCCTTCCCAGTTCCTCTGTGTGCTTGAATGTCTTGAGTCCCAATGGAGTTGAACTTTGCAGCATGGGGTGGGCAGACTCTGTATCATCCAAGCATCCCTCCCACAAGGACACACAGTAGAACCAAACCATTTTTAGAACCTTCATAACTGGGGTGGGCAGGTTTTACCTCTCATCAAATATCCCTTCCAAGCAGGAAGTAAATGTTTTAAAACCTCTGTTCTACACATTCTAGGGGCCTGATCCAAAGCCCAGTGAAGGCAGTGGAAAGGCTCGCATAGGCTTCAACAGGTTGGTCCTAAGATTATAGTAAGCTGGCTCACATTCCACACATTCTGAAATGTTTATCTTGGAATTACATTTTCATGAGCTTTAACTCTTCATAAAAAAATCAGTTTGGCGAATCAGCAGCTGTACCTTAATCTGGGCTCACAGTCCTTGAGGAGTCCTCTTTTGTAAGAATTTCTTTGAAGCAGTGAAATTACTGAATTTGTCTCTGCTGTATCATGAAGCATTGCCACTAGCAACACTGAAACACCAGTTTTTGTTGATGCCTCTGTTAATTTCTCTCCCAATATCCAGTGTTGCTGGCCTGATTCTGAATGGCACAAACATGCATTAAGGCAAGTTTATTTAAAATGGGGAACTGATAAGAGTCAGGGTGTTGGAACTGGGTTAGTGCACTATTCAATTTCCAGAAATGTGCATTCAAATGGCGGTCTCATTCTGTTTGCCCACCCCACCATTTGTCAATCTCTGATTCAGACCGAGACCAATGATTAGAGGATCTGTTGGGTCTCCTCATCAGAACTGAGGGTTGCTGGCCCCAGCACTAAACCTGGGCATGATCATTGAAATGGAAAGCAAAACTTCTATAGAATCAGAACTGGGCCCAATGTGGGAAAAGGAAACTAAATAGAAATCAACAAGGACTAATGTCAGTGGAGCTACTTTGATTTACAGTAGCTACTCCTGAGGGCATTCTGCGCCAAAAAAAAAATAAAAATTCTGTGCACAATATTTTAAAATTCTGCAAAATGCTCCAAATTTTATTTGTCAAATAAATGGGGAGGCTCCAGCATGGCATTGGGGAGCACAGGTGTCTGGCTGCACAGAGGTGGGAGATCACTGTGCAGCTCTTCCCCCGGGACACAGATGCAGCAGTGAGGCTGCACCCAACCCTGACACAGTACAAGGACTGGGCCTGCCCCAGAAACACCCCAGGGTCCTGCCCCTCCATGCCAGGTGCACCAGGCATGAGCAGGTAGGCTCAGCAAGGCAGGATTCAAGTGTGGAGGGGCTTAGTATGGGGGGGGGATCCAGGTGTGGGTTGAGAGGGTTCTGTGGGGGGCAATCTGGGTGCGAACGGCTCAGTGGGGGAGCTGGGCGGGGGGGTGACCTGGATGCACGGGGGCTTACTGGGGGGGTTCAGGGTGCAATGGTAATAGGATTCTGCTGGGGGATCCAGATGAAGGTGGCTGGGGCTCAGCAGGGGGGTCTGGGTGTGGGGAGCTCAGTGAAGGGTCCAGATACTGGAGGAGTGGGGCTCAGTGGTGTGGCTCATCAGGATGTTCCAGGTGTAGGGGGAGTGGGGCTCATTGGGGGGGGGTTCTGAGGGTTTGGCTCAATGGGAGGTTCTGAGTATGAGGGGGTCTGCATGCCTGGGGGTTGGGCCAATGGGGGAGCAGCTCCCTATACAGGGATCTCTCCCCCTGCAGCTGAGGAGCGATGGGTTCAGGAAGCAGAGGTGTGTGTGTGTGTGTGTGTGTGTGTGGGGGAGTTTGCAGAGCTTCCTACAGCTGGGGGAGAAATCTGGAGGTGGGTCTGACCTGGCCCCAGAAGCCGTGCAGGGGCAGAGGAAGTCCCATCCTCCCTAGCTCAGCCTGGACTAGCAGCTGAGATTGGCGTAGGGTAGGAGCCACCAGCCGGGTCTTCCCCAGTCCGGCCCCTTGCTCCACAGTGATTTACCTTTCTGGTGGCTGCCCTGGGCACCCGAAACATACTGCTGGGGAGGGGCACATGACCGCTTTTGTGGCTTCCCTTTGCTTCCCCATCAGAAAGTCATTTTTCTGCAGGGAAGCAAAGAAATCTGTTGGAGACATAAATTCTGCGTATGCGCAGTGTCACAGAATTCCCTCAGGAGTAACTAGCTGAGGAATTTCCTCCTGAAATGCTTTGCTATTTGCAATGGCTGTCATCAGAGAAAATTGTTTTAGTATTGTTAATTGTTTTATAAGATAAGAAAAATTCTATCCCTGTGGCTTATTTTTGCAGGTTATGGTAGTATAAGCCCATAATAGGGGAGCCCATTTTCTGAATGTAGCTGCTGAATCTTTCAGCATAGAAAGGAATTAATTTCTTTTTTTTTTTTTTTAAATGAAACTTTGTTTTCAAATGCTGAATATGGACGTGGAAGGAAATAAAATGCTTAAATATTCAATTGGAAAAAAATGCCTCTCACATGGATGAAATATTTCAGGTTCTGCATTAATAATAAATGATTTAATAATATGGTTAATTTTATCTAAAGAAGTGGCAAGACTAGATTTTTTTTTCAATCTGTGTATTCTAAGGAAACAATTCTTATTCATTTTTAAAAGCAACATTATGCATTGCACGGAGCTTGTTTCATCAACTGAAACAAATACTGTACCAAAGAGCTATGATTTCATGCATAAACCCTAGAGCATTTCACAAAACAAACTCCACCATCTGTTTGATATTCTGGCATGGGAGACCAGTCTAAAAGTTATATGCCTAGGCCACTAGAGTATCCTTTGGCACTGGAGCACTATAAGAAAAAGGATCTTTTTATTTCTAGTTCGCCGGCCATTTGGACAAGAGGATAAACCAACAGTATGATGAACTCTGCTTTTCTGCACCTGTTTGTTCTATTTTTTCCCCTGTGGTACAGCTGCTGGGGCATATGGGCGCTCTAATTTCTTCATGCGGGAAGGCTCCTTATCTTCATATCTTCTATGGAACAAATTTAGGCTAACAGAGGACTGGAAAAATGTGACATGAAGATTTACTACATATCAGTATTCTAGCTGCTGTTGCAATTTGAAGCACCTGCAGTTTATCAAGTTAGACATAAGAAAGATTGACACCACGGGAATAACAATAATCTAGACATGTCACTCGTGGGGGGAATAACACAATTTTCTGCACTGTGTTTTAGTAAGCCTGGCTCTCTCGCAGACAGAGTAATTTTAAATTTTGAAAAAAAAAAAAATAACTTCATGATATTCTCTTCATAGACTGAGGATTTAAGTACCTCTGCTTGCTGATTTTATCCTTTTCCAGATGGCAAACATTGAGTTTTCTTGTCTTTCAAATAGAGCTGAAATGAACAGGGCTTGCTTTAATTTACGTTTGTATGACATAAAGGAGGAAATGAGCAAAGAAACCTATTTGTCATACCCCCCAAAAGTGAAAAATAGGGTTCAGCTGTATACACATTTACATGTGTAAAGTATAAAAACAACCATAAAACAAATAAACCCCAAACCAAAAACTGTGATATTTTTTGGAGACATTAACCTTCAGAGTGTTTCTTCTCAATAGCTTTTCCTACCCTGATGACAGTCTGTAATATCTTTATCCTACAACATTTTTACAGTCATGGGGATTTTAAAGATGTTGTGATGAAGTAAAATTTTCTTAGGAGATTTTCTTGAGAATACAGTATGCACCTACAGAAACTCCTGCACACCATCCTAGGAAAGAGTCAGTCCTTGTAATGAATGTGTAACTGAGGGTTACATTACCAGGTTCCCAAAAGATCCTCCATCAATGAGAAGCATCCATGCTTTTCTCATCTGTGAAGATTGTTTCATGTTCTGGAACTAAGGTTACACAGGAAGGCTTTGGATTTGAAGAAGAATGTTTAGCCTTTGTGAAGACAAATAGTGTTTATGCTCGTGGAATTTTTAAAATAATATAAAAATATGACTTTTACACAATGTTTTTTTTTTTTTTTTTTTTTTTTTTTTTTTTTTTAAGTGCATGGCTCCGAGATAGGAGAAAAAAACCTTCGGGGTATACATTTAGGTCATGATGGAAAGGAGATTATTTTTGCTTTCAGGCCTGCTGTGTGTCTCTGATCCTACATAATCTTCTTCAATATCTTAATAAGAACAGGGTGCATATTTTGAATGGCCTCCAGCAATAATTTGTAAAACTATATTCTGGGGGTGCCTCCTGTTCACATTGACTCCAAAGAGAGTGAGATTGAGTCTGAAATCTAAATACTTTATTTTAAAATACTGTTGTCTCAGAAATGACCTTTTCTATATACTAGAAAGCATGACCTAGGCCCGGGGGGGTATTCAGCACGTAGATGCCCCTGCTCTACTGTCTTGTTTTAGCTCCCCCGAAATTGTGGATAATTGGCTTTTCCTGTGCTGCCTTAGCAAGCTCTAGGCTACGACATCGCCTAGGCTTGCGTGAATAATATTGGCTGAATTCAATGAGTTATTCAAGAAACTTCATGCTATTAAAAAAGTTTCCGTCATTTGTCCATTTTTATGGAGCTGGAAAACGATTGTGGATATGCACAAGTTTTCAAAGACAATAGTCCCACCTCATTTTTATTAATCACCCAGTGCAAATCAGAGCCATTGGGGAACCCTGATGGAGGGCAGTTGGCCCTATGCTGTTTCAGGTAAGTCCTGATTTCCTCTTTTTAGTGCATTGCACATTGTCGTATTAAAATGAAAGTTTAGACATGTATAACATACTAAAAGGATGGTTCCATGCTACCAGGGATCCTTGGTGATTCTGATATCAAAACGTGGTGTCCTCTGTTGGCCTACTGTGGAAGAGGAACTGGCAGGTGATTCAAATTCCCATGCAATCAGCGGGCATCTTTGCATTCACTTCAGTAGGCTTGGGGTCAGCTCCTTTGGCAGGCATAATAATAAGGAAATGGAAGGTGGTTTTTTGTTTGTTTTTTTGTTTTTTGGGGTTTTTTTGTGTTTATGCTCCTCTTAGCCTGTTCCATGTCTTCTTCCTTGCTCACCATTGTGCCTGCAACTCACTCCTGCCTCTAGTGGGCAAGTTGACAACTTTTCATTCAAATCCTTACTTAAAAATGTGCTTCCTACTTGAAGCCTCCACATTACCTACGGAGGTTGTGGAGTCTCTATCATTGGAGATTTTTAAGAGCAGGTTAGACAAACACTTGTCAGGGATGGTCTAGACAATACTTAGTCCTGCCATGAGTTCAGGGGACTGGACTAGATGACTTCTTGAGATCCCTTCCAGTTCAATGATTCTATGTCAACCCACTAAAGAAAGCAGTAAGCAAGGAATGCTGTACCAGCTCCTATTTAAAACAAACACAAACAGAACAAACTAAAAACCTTGCAGCATTCTTAGGCCCATGGACAACAGGAAACTTGATCAAGTGCAGCCCCCTAACTTAAATACATTGCACATGGATAAAAGGGGCTTGTAATGGTCTGATGTATTGGAGTAGGTCATACTGGTACTGTGCAACTACACTAGGGGGTTTACACTGGCATAGATGCACTGGTACAAGTTTCCCTGATATAGACTGGCCCTAAAACAGAACTATCCTCTGGTTTACTGAGGATAAACCAGTAAACCAGCTGGTTCATTTAAATGGTTAAGTTCTGTGGGCTATGAACTGGGTTGTTTTCTGTTTTGTAAGGTTCAGGGCATTCTGTTGGCACTTCTACACACAACATACAATCTACATACACTAATAACAAATTAGTGGAGGAATTCAGCATTTCTTGCTGAAGTGAGTGGATTTTTTTATCTCTTATTTGCAATCCACCTTTAAAATGGCAATTGTACAATTTCTGTATGTTCTTAGTGAAGGAATTGCTTTTGAAGATCAGCCCGGCTGCCACAAGAGGTCACTTCATCCCTGTTTTTATTCCACATTGCTATAATGGTTGATGGTTTCTAAAAAATGGAAATGTATGGGAGAGAGAAGGGTGTCTTTTGAACTAGTTCCACGGGCTGGCATCTTGATTGAAACTCTGCTTCAATGTGCATTTAATGCAGCCTTGCAAAATTGTCACAAAAACTTACCAGGCCAGGCAAAAAATTGCTAGCCCATCCTTATAAATGTCTTGCACCCAGCCTCTTCCTACCATCCATATTTGCACACATACTTGTGCACCAACAGAGAGAGACACTCTTTCGTTGGTTTGACAAACCGCACAACTGTTGCCAAATAACTTCTTGGGAGCACACACTTTGTACGTACACACACACACACACACACACACACACACACACACACACTCTCTTTCTCTCACACAGGCTTCACAATAAACTTCATTTGCTCTCTTTCTGTCGTTCTCTCTCACTCTTGCTCTCTTTTCACATCAGATTCTCTGTCTCTTTCAACACCTTTCACACCTGGCTGTTTCTACAAGAAACCAGAGTGCTCAATGGCTGGTTAGATTTAAATAGTTAAGAGAGAAGGTGCCAATAGATGGTGCTCAAGAATATGTAGCGTATAGTTCCTGGGGTTTGTAGGAACAATAAAACTAATTTGTGAGTGCATTGTACTGCAAATGGTTTCCTCTGTTCAGCTTTTTGCATCAACCCCACAGCACTGTTCACTCCCTCCCTCTGCCCCATGTCCATCAATTCATCACCATACAGCATTCATCCTCAGATACCCACTCAGGGCTTCTCTACATGAACATGGTTTGCAGCAAGCTAGGGTGTGAACCTATCCCATACTAGCTTGCTGTGGATGTGGACTAACTGCCATGTGGATTCTGCTGCTGCCCATTAACAGTTCGCTAATAGAGTTTGAGCTAGTCTTCTTTGAAATGGGACTAGATCAAAGCACGTTAACAATGTTAATGTGTGGCAGCAGGGGCCACAGGGCCAGTTTGTGTACAGCAGGCTATTGTGGTGTAGATTCACACCTCAGCTTGTTGCAAACGAAATGTTTTATGGGCAAACCTTCAATGGCCGTTCCATTCACCCCTCTATTGTCTCACAGTGCATGGCTGCCTTGCCAACAAAATACATTAGTTCTCTTTTCTCTTCCCCCATAAATTCACTTCCATGCTTCACCCAGTCTATTGCTCTGCAGAAGTAGCTCTTCAAAGCTCTTCATCCCTTTCTCTTGGTTAATCCTTTTGCTAGTTGCAGCTGCCACCAGGAAGCACAGCACCATTCATCAGACTTGCAGTCCAATAGGGAATCTCACCTCTCTATGCTGCAGAGTAAGTCCTCCAGGAAGTGCAGAGATACCACATTCATAAGAAAGGCCCAGTATCCTGGGTCAGACCAAAGGTCCATCTAGCCCAGTATCCTGTCTTCTGACAGTGGCCAATGCCAGGTGCCCCACAGGGAGTGAACAGAAGAGGTAATCATCAAGTGATCCATCCCCTGTCGCCCATTCCCAGCTTCTGGCAAACAGAGGCTACAGACCCTATCCCTGCCCATCCTGGCTAATAGCCATTGATGGACCTATCCTCCATGAATTTATCTAGTCAGGGATGAAAGTAGAAATAAGGACTTACCGGTATGGGGCTGGGTTGGGGCCGGCTCTGGCCCCTGTAAGGGGCGGGGCCTCGGGCAGAAGGGGCGGGGATGGGGAGGGTCAGAGCCAGCCCCGGCCTGCCCTGTACTGGTAAGTGCCCTCCCTCTCCCCCGCCGGGGTAGCAGCGGCAGCCAGGGGCTCCGGCAGCAGTTTAAAGGGCCCAGGGCTCGGCTGTTGCTACCGCCCCGACCCTTTAAATAGCCCCTGGAGTAGCGGCTGCGGGGCTCCGGCGGCTATTTAAAGGGCCCAGGGCAGTAGAGGCAGTGGGAGTCCAGCCCTTTAAATAACCCCCAGAGCCCCGCTGCCGCTACCCCAGGGCTCCAGCAGTGGGGCTCTGCCTGCAATTTAAAGGGCCTGGGGCTCCTGCCACTGCTGAGAGCCCCAGGCCCTTTAAATTGCTGCCTGGGGAAGCCGGGCCGCCCCGGTATGGCGCACCGGCTCTTGCCAGTACACCATACCCGGGGTGTACCGGCTTATTTTCACCTCTGTATCTAGTTCTTTTTTGAACCCTATACACTCTTCATGTAGAGTCTGTGGCTTCCCCATGACACTTCCTGCTGGAGCGGGGGGGAAAAGCAGCCAAGGACAGTGCAGGTACAGACTGCAGCTGTACAGAGAAGTAAGAAGTTTGTTACCTTATTGCTGTACATAGTTCTGTTCATAATAAATGGCTTATCTTGTCAGTAAGATACTCATGGCAGTGGAAGGCACAATGTGTTGGCAAACCCAGTGAGAGGAACTGTTCAAATGGCTGCAACAGAATCTGTTCCACTGTAAGGAATTCCCACACCAGCATTGAGAATCAGGGCAAATGCTGAATGTGCCTGGAAATGGTTCAAACTGCAATTTGAGCTGTATATGAAAGGTTCAGAGACAAGTAAACTGGAGGATGAGCAAACAGTTTTGCTGCTCTTAACAGTGGCAGGTTCAGATGCCCTAGACCTCTACAGTGCTTTCCATATAGATGGTGGTGGGGAAAAGAGAGGAAAGCTTTGCAGAAATAACAAAAATGTTTGAGGATCATTGTGTCCTTAGAAATAGCATTATTTTTGAAAGGGGTGTGTTCAGATGAGAACTCAGAATGAAGGGGAAACAATAGAGGTGTTTGTCAGAGACTTAACACTAAAAAGTCAGTCCCATGAATATGGAATATTAAAAGACTTTCTCATTAAAGACCAGATTGTCCTGGGATGTAACAATAAAAAAGTCCACAAGTGGTTACTTTGGGAAATGGATCTGATGCTAGAAAGGTCACAGATCATACCACTGTGAATACCGGAGCTAAATCATCAAAGTAAAAGTTAACAGAAATAAAATTGGTCCGGGACAGAAAAATGAAAAGGAGGAAACAATACCAATGATGTGACAACCAGCATAAATATAGGAAATGTCCAGCATTCAGACAAATATGTACTCAGCCCAGCCATTATGCTAAAATGTGCAGCAAAAGCAGGAGCGTGCATTTATTAAGTGCCCAAATGGATTCCTCAAGTGAAGAGGAAGAGCTATTCTTAAGCACAATAATGGAGGAGGCTGGAAACGCAAAATACTGACTGACTAAAATGTGCACAAGTGGCACTTACACGACATTCAAGATAGACACTGGGGCACAAGTAAATGTAATGAAAGAAACTGAAATCGCGAGATGTAAGGAGCATATAAAGATGCATGAGTCAAGTCTCTGAATGATTATAATGGAGGAAAAATTCCAGTGTTGAGAGTGTACACTGATAATTAAATACAAAGGGAAAACAATAAAACAAGGGTTTGTGGTGGTACACAGGAGCTAGCAACCAGTCTTGGTCCTACATTCATGTGAGGTGCTTGAGGAGGAGGTACCAATGTGAGATTTCTAAAGATAGCTACAGCACTCAACCTAAGGTTTAAGAATCTGAAGTCCTTCCAAAATCTGAGAGGGACGAGCTGTGGACCATGCTTTCAGAAGTCTTAAAAGAGCAACACTCCAATGCAGAAACTACAGAACCCGAACCACCAAAAAAGAGAATCAACTGTCTGCTGGTGGCATTTGAATCAGATAATGAAAATGAACATGTGTCAGTATGCACTGCTTTGGATTGTTATCGAGCAGAACCCGTCATGAGCATGGACGCATGTCCCTTGGAATAGTGGTTGAAGCCTGAAGGGACATATGAATCTTTAGCGCATCTGACACGTAAATATCTTGCGATGCCGGCTACAACACTGCCATGAGAATGCCTGTTTTCACTTTCAGGTGACATTGTAAACAAGAAGCCAACAGCATTATCTCCTGCAAATGTAAACAAACTTGTTTGAGCAATTGGCTGAACAAGACATAGGACTGAGTGGACTTGCAGGCTCTAAAGTTCACCATTGTTTTATTTTTGAAGGGAGTTTTTTATACATAATTCTACATTTGTAAGTTCAAGTTTCATGATAGAGATTGCACTACAGTACTTGTATTAGGTGAATTGAAAAATATTTTGTTTTTTACAGTGCAAAAACTTGTAATCTAAATAGAAAGTGAGCACTGTATGCTTTGAATTCTGCGTTGTAATTGAATTCAATATATTTGAAAATGTAGAAAACGTCCAAAAATATTTAAATAAATGGTATTCTATTATTGTTTAACAGTGCGATTAATCGTGTGATTAATCACGATTAATTTTTTTAATCACTTGACAGCCCTAATAAAAAGAGAACGTGTCCACTTCCCGACAAGAAGTGAACTATTGTCTGAAATGACAGGAGTCAAATTCTTCAGCAAATTAGATGTGTTGGCAGGATTTTGGCAGCTCCTCTAGGACGCTGAGATTTTGAAGGTCTGCACTTTCAACACATAATTTGTCATATACTGCTTCTTCTTCGAGTGCTTGTTCACGTCCATTCCACATTAGGTGCGCGCGCGCCGCGTGCACGAATCGTCGGAACTTTTTTCCCTCAGCGGCTCCCGTCGGGCCCGCAGGGTCCCCTTCCCGCCAGAGCGGCGCCCCGCCCTCGCGTATATATATCCCTGCAGGCCCGACCCTCCCTCAGTTCCTTCTTACCGCCCGTGGCGACGTTGGAACAACTCTGTCTCTCGCCTGAGAGTGTCCCTTAGCATAGCCATTAGCAGTAGTTAGCAGTTCATAATTACAGTTAAGAGTTTTAGTGTTTAGTAGTTGTTTAGTTCTTCTAAGGACCAAAATCACTTGGTGATAGGGGTTTGGTCAACCCCGGCACCGGCCCTGGGCGGCGGGGCATGCCGCACGCCCAAGGCTTTAAGGCGTGTGCCGCGTGCCGCAGGCCTATGCCAGTGAGCGACCCGCACGAGTCGTGTCTCCGTTGCCTCGGGGAAGCTCATCAAAAGGAGCGCTGTAAAATTTGTAAGGCCTTCAAGCCCAGAACCAAGAAAGAGAGGGAATTTCGCCTTAGACAGCTCCTCATGGAGGCGGCATTACAGCCCTCCTCTTCCGCGGCACCGTCCGCTTCGGTGCGGAGCGCCCCGGCATCGGTCCGCGACCCGACACCGGCGGCGCAGACTAAGCCCGCGGCACCGCCAAGGCGGGAACATGCCCGGCACCGATCTTCTTCGCCGGCCAAGGCAAAGGGCCAGCCTAAGGCCCGGGGGCGCTCCCCTCATAAGAAGGCGGCACCGGCGAAGCCCGCAAGTGCGGCCAAGGCCGTAACGGCCCCGGTACAGGTCCCGGCACCAGTGGCTCCGGCGCCGAAGGGCCCGTCGAGCCCCGGGACGAGCGCGTCGAGTGCGGAGGATGGGCTGGAGGAACTGTTGGAACAGCCCTCCACCCCGGACACATTTGAGGCGGCAAAGGACCTCATCGAATTGTCCTCCGAAAGCACACTCCGCGCTGCAGACATTCCGCCGCGGCTGCCATCCAAGGGCAAACCGGCGATGATGCGCCCGTCGCGGTCGCCATCTCGGCACCGTTCGCGGCGCCGGTCCCGGTCGAGCTCCGCCTCGGTGGACTCCCGGCTTCCCGCCGCACAACGGGCCGCGAAACAGTCAGGGCCCGATGCGAGCGTGGCACCGCCTCAGCAACCCGGCTCGAGCGGGCGCCGGGACGCTTCGATGGCGAGACTTCCAAGACCACCCTCCCGCAGCCGCTCCCGGTCCCGCGGTCAACGGTACCGTTCCCGGTCCAGATCGGCACGCCGGTACTCACGGTCCCGGTCCAGACGGCACCGCTCCCCGACACCGGACCGGCACCGCCCCACGGCACCGCCATGGCCCTCTAGGTCACCGTCCCTAGCGTCGGAAGAGGACTCGGGACTTTCCAGATATGGCCGCAGAGGACATGCCGCTAGAGAACACGAGGCCTCTTGGCAACCACATTGGAACCATCCTGGGCAGTGGCCATTCTGGACACCGTGGGCCTATCATCAGCAAGGCCCTCCATCCAGGACTTCGAGGTCGGGTCCCTCAGGAGACCGGTCCCGCTCCCCACGGTGCCGCCCTACCTCCCGTGCGGAGGCCACGGTCTCCAGACCGCCGGATGCAGAGAGGGCGGACTCGGCACCGAGCTCGGCACCGTCCCTGACTCGGGACAGGGGGCGCACCCCGGAGGGACGCCCCACCGAGGAGGAGATACAGGAGGACGAGGAAGCGCAGAAAGCCATGACCTCCTCCTCCTCGCCGGACGAGGCCGTGGCGGGCACGACAGTATCCGGCCCTCCCCCTATTGACCACCGGGCTCACCAGGACTTGCTCCGCCGGGTGGCCCTTAACTTGGGTCTACAAGCAGAGGAGACGGTTGAGCAGGAGGATCCGATGGTGGACATTCTGAGCCCAGAGGGTCCCTCAAGGATCGCGCTCCCGCTTATAAAAACGGTCCAGGCAAACTATAAGACCGTATGGCAAACGCCAGCCTCCTCCGCGCCAACCGCAAAAGGCGTAGAACGGAAGTACTTCGCCCCGTCCAAAGGGTTTGGCTTTCTCTTCTCCCACCCGGCCCCATGTTCGCTGGTCGTCTCGGCGGTTAACGAACGGGAAAGACATGGCCAACAGGCCCCGGCACCCAAGGCCAAGGAGGCAAAACGACTAGACCTTTTTGGCAGGAAGGTCTATTCGTCCGGGGGCCTCCAATTGAGGATAGCTAATCAGCAAGCGATCCTAAATAGACATAACTTTAACTCATGGGCTTCGGTGTCCAAGTTCAAAGAGGCCTTGCCTCAGGGTTCACAACCTGAGTTCGCGGCGCTAGTGGACGAGGGGAAGGCGGTAGCCAAAACGTCGTTACAGGCCTCACTTGACTCTGCCGACGCAGCTGCTAGAACAATTGCGTCGGGCGTAGTGATGAGACGTTCTGCATGGCTGCAATCATCGGGCCTTCCCCCGGAGGTGCAAAATACCCTCCAAGACTTGCCGTTTGAGGGTACGGGGCTTTTCTCAGAGCAGACTGACGCCAGGCTACACAGCCTCAAGGACTCTCGGGCTACCCTTAAGTCCCTGGGGATGCACACCCCTGTGACACAGAGGAAGCCGTTCAAGCCCCAACCTCCTCAGAGGCAGTATCATCCTCGCCCTCGTCAGGAACCATACCGTAGACGGGGCAGGGACAATAGACGTAGGCGCAACAATACGCCTAGCCAAGGCCAAAACCAGGGCCAAAACAAGACGCAGCCAGGAAATAAACAAGGATTTTGAAGCTGCGATCGAGGACAGCGTACCCATCTCTTCTCCGGATCCACCCCTAGGTTTCAGGGACCGCCTGTCCCATTTTTCCCGTGCCTGGTCCCATATAACATCAGACCGCTGGGTCCTGCGCACGGTGGAATCGGGTTACACCCTCCAGTTCTCCTCGCCCCCTCCCTCCCACCCTCCACCCCCGTCCCTCTTCAGGGACCCCTCTCACGAGCAACTCCTCATACAGGAGGTACAAACCCTCCTCGAGGCGGGGGCGGTGGAGGAGGTTCCTCTGAACTTCAGAGGAAGAGGGTTCTATTCCAGATACTTCCTCATCCCCAAAGCCAAAGGGGGCCTCCGTCCTATCCTGGATCTCCGCAAGCTGAACCAGTACTTGCAGAAGCCACGGTTCCGTATGGTCTCCCTTGGTACCATCATCCCTTCCCTGGATCCGGGGGATTGGTACGCTGCCCTCGATATGAAAGACGCTTATTTTCACATTGCCATTCGCCGAGCTCATCGGCGTTTCCTACGCTTCACTGTCCAACAGCGCCATTTCCAGTTCACGGTCTTGCCCTTCGGCCTTGCAACAGCCCCACGTGTCTTCACGAAATGCATGTCGGTGGTAGCCGCCTTTCTTCGAAAAAGACGGATGCGCGTCTACCCGTACCTGGACGATTGGCTCCTGGCGGGCCGGTCGGAGGCAGAGGTCCGCGCCCATGTGACGCTGGCATTGCAAGTATTCCGCGAACTCGGGCTGTTGGTCAATGTGCCCAAGTCATCGCTAATCCCCACACAGAGGCTGGATTTCATAGGGGCAACCCTGGACTCGGTAGAGGCACGGGCAAGTCTTCCCGTATCCCGATTCCTGGCTATCAAGGAGGCCGTAACCTCCGTTCAACGATTCCCGACGACCACAGCCAGATGTTGCCTGCAACTCCTGGGTCACATGGCAGCGTGCACGCACGTAGTCGGGCTCGCCCGTCTCCGGCTCCGACCGCTGCAGCTATGGTTGGCTCAGACATATCGCCCCAACAGAGACCCCTTGGACATGGTCGTCACAGTCCCGGCTCGGGTATCGGATGCCCTCAGTTGGTGGCTCAACCAGCAGCAGGTTTGCGCAGGGGTCCCATTCACCGCCCCACAACCGACTCTGACGCTAGTGACAGACGCGTCGGACCTGGGTTGGGGTGCGCACCTAGGGGACCAGCGCACTCAGGGCTTGTGGTCCAGGGAGGAGCGGCTGCTCCACATCAACCTAAAGGAGCTGAGAGCGGTTCGCCTCGCCTGCCAGACCTTTCACGCCACCATAAAAGGACACAGCGTGTCAGTTCTGACAGACAACACTACCGCGATGTTTTACATAAACAAGCAGGGCGGGTCCCGGTCCTCTCCCCTCTGCCGCGAGGCTCTCCTCCTCTGGGACTTCTGCATAGCCCATTCAGTACAACTTCGGGCGGCGTATCTTCCCGGGGTACAGAACGGGCTGGCGGACCGTCTCAGTCGGTCCTACCTCAGGCACGAGTGGCGGCTGAGACGGGACGTCCTCCGGTCCATTTTCCTGAGGTGGGGGTTTCCCCAGGTAGATTTATTTGCCAGCAAAGACAACAGTCAGTGCCCGCAATTCTGCTCGTTTCAGGGTCACAGCCCAGGCTCAGTGGCAGACGCCTTTGCTATCCCATGGGGCGGGAGCCTGAAGTACGCCTTTCCCCCGTTCCCACTCATTCACAAGGTCCTCCTGAAGGTCCGCAGGGACAGGGCGACAGTCATCCTAATCGCCCCGGCGTGGCCACGCCAACACTGGTTCACAACTCTGGTGGAACTCTCCGTGACCTCTCCGGTGGCCCTTCCCCTACATCACGACCTCATCACTCAGGATCGAGGTCACCTACTCCACCCGAACCTGTCAGCGCTACATCTCACGGCATGGCTACTCTCTGGCTAAGTGGGGTGGAGCACAGGTGTTCACACGAGGTTCAGCAAATCCTACTTGGTAGTAGGAAACCCTCCACGAGGGCAGCCTACCTGGCTAAGTGGAAGCGCTTCTCCTTGTGGTGTGCGCCTCACCGCTCGCAGCCTTTAAAGGCCTCGATACCTCTGATCCTCGACTACTTGCTGCACCTCAAGCGTCAAGGCCTCGCCCCCGCTTCTATTAAGGTGCATCTGGCCGCCATTTCGGCGTTCCACCCTGGAGAATCGGGCAGATCCGTATTCTCCAACCCCACGGTGGTCCGTTTCCTCAAGGGTCTGGAGCGGGTGTTTCCCTACTCACGCCCTCCTATTCCCCCGTGGAACCTCAATCTGGTTCTCACAAAACTTATGGGGCCGCCCTTTGAACCCCTGGCCTCTTGCTCCCTCACGCACCTTTCGTGGAAGGTCGCGTTCCTGGTGGCCATTACCTCGGCTAGAAGAGTGTCCGAGTTGAGGGCCCTCACCTCGGAGCCCCCTTATACCATCTTCTACAAAGACAAGGTGCAGCTTAGGCCTCACCCTAGATTCCTCCCGAAGGTGGTTTCGAATTTTCACATGGGGCAGGACATTTGTTTACCAGTATTCTTCCCTAAGCCCCATACGGACCCGAGCCATCGCAGCCTGCACACCCTGGATGTTCGGCGGGCATTGGCCTTTTATCTGGACCGTACCCGACCTTTCCGTAAGTCGTCTCAGCTGTTCGTGGCCATTGCGGAGCGCATGAAGGGCCAACCGATTTCTACGCAACGCCTGTCGGCGTGGATAGTGCACTGCATACGTACATGCTACGAGCTCGCCAACACGCCTGCTCCTCAGATCAGGGCTCACTCCACTAGAGCCCAGGCGTCCTCGACGGCCTTCTTGGCACAGGTCCCGCTCCAGGAGATCTGCAAGGCAGCCACCTGGTCGTCGGTGCATACCTTCACAGCACACTACGCGATCCACCATCAGACTAGAGATGATGCAGTGGTCGGCAAGGCGGTGCTGCAATCAATTATTCCTTGACTCCTACCCTCCTCCAACGGTAAGCTTGCGAGTCACCTAATGTGGAATGGACGTGAACAAGCACTCGAAGAAGAAAAGACGGTTACTTACCTTCTGTAACTGTTGTTCTTCGAGATGTGTTGTTCACGTCCATTCCACTTCCCACCCTCCTTCCCCTCTGTCGGAGTCACCGGCAAGAAGGAACTGAGGGAGGGTCGGGCCTGCAGGGATATATATACGCGAGGGCGGGGCGCCGCTCTGGCGGGAAGGGGACCCTGCGGGCCCGACGGGAGCCGCTGAGGGAAAAAAGTTCCGACGATTCGTGCACGCGGCGCGCGCGCACCTAATGTGGAATGGACGTGAACAACACATCTCGAAGAACAACAGTTACAGAAGGTAAGTAACCGTCTTTTTCTAAGACTGCCTTTCAGAATATGTTCCTCTCCAGAAGTATTTCACCATACAAGGAGCCAAATGCAAAAGAGTCCAGCAGATACGAAAGTGTATATTGATGACACAATAATTTGGGGCAGCACTGCTACTGAACATCAGGAATGACTGAGGAGAGTACTGTCACTGCCTGTTAACTGGGGGCCCTACAGGCTGGGAGTTGGCACCCCCGTGTTGGACTGTTCCCATCCTGTGGGGGCTGCTTTATCAGTCTCCAACCTGGCTGCACAGGATTCAGGGGTGGGAGTGGCAGCAGCGGGGAGCAAACTTCTAATGAGGTAAGGAGCGGGTGGGGGGGGCGGAGGAGCAGCAAACTGAAGTTTTGTCTACGTAGCAGATTGTCTTGAGAGGCCTCTGTTGCTAGGGTGAAACAGTCTCTCTTTCCCCTCCCTCTGAAACCAGTTAAAACACCAGAACAACCCTCCCTTCTCCCCTAGCCAAGAATTCCCTTAAAATGTAAGTAAGTCGCCTAGTCAGATGCTCCTACTTTTATATCCAGTTGACCTAACCACTTACATTGATAATGGCATACACACACGTGCCTCTTTGGTCTGTTAGCTCGAGTGAGGGGGTGGAAAAGTCTTCAAACTTGTGGAAAGTGGGGGAAACAGTACCTCTGTGGCATGCTCTCCCTTGTCCCAGACATCACCGTTCCTTAAGTTCCTCCATTGATTCCGGGCTCAGCAGGTCCAAAGGAAGGACGGCTGCTCTCTGCAATATCATCCCAGTTCATAAACAGTTTTTAATCAGAAGATTGTTATTCACTGATAGAACATAGGATCTTCTTGAGAGCTATTGCATTCTCTTGCATCAAAGATTTCTGGCATACGACGATAAGATAATGTGGACCCAGTACATATGTGGTGTTTCAGTGAAACATTACAATGTTGAAATACACACACAAATCATAATATAATGAAACTGTACATCAGTGTCTACAAATGATAATGTAACACATTGCCGACATGTTGCCACCCTTCCCTTATTCATGGTAAATAAGTAAAGTAAGAAGCCTCATTTAATGAACTGGGGTGCTGGGGACAGATTTTCAGCTACATCTAAGGATCTTGGGGTGCAGCAAAAGAGGGGACACAAGGCAGGTGTTTGTACCCCCTAATTGTGGCGCTGGTTTTGCACTGGCCTTGCCCCGGGAGTAAATTAGAGCAGCCCTAGAGATGCTCTAAACAACAATTGCACAGGGACCAGTCTTCTAACCAAAGATTGCTGGGATATAGGGGTGCTGGGATGTAGGCTCTGCTTTCTTACCCTGGCTGCAGCCAGTTTAGGAGCTGCTACAGCAGCCTATGCCACCAGAGGATTCCCACTGCAGGGGAAAATCATACCTATAAGTGCTAGATATTACTGGCCAGTTAACCTAGCTGATCTGAGAACAGTACCTCCACAGTGTGGAATGGGTTGGATGAAGGTGAATATGTAGAGAGAAATTCTTCCCTCCCAGGAGAATTTTCCCCCAGTTCAGGCACTGTATAAGGTTACCCTCATAATCCCTGCAGCTGCTCATAGGCAGCCTAAGAAGGTCTGCTTTAAATTGTGCTGCCACCTTTGTGTCTCCTCCCCTTAGGCAGTGCCTGTGTATCTCTTGAAGGAACAGCACACATTCTCACTTCGTTTCTGTCTGGAAGGTTGAGTCTCTTCCTGGCAGTGGGAAGATGAGTAATGTAGATGTTCTGTTTCTTTCTCGTCCTTATAAACAAGGTGCTTCTGACTCCTAATGGAGGAACAGTACAATTTCTGGATAGTATACAGAACGTAAGATATATTTTGTAGCCTCTTGACCTTTAAATTTAAATGATCTTTCCTTCTCTCCTGCCAGAATGCTATGATATAGTTATTGAGACTTTGGGAGAGGTCATAGAAAATAACATTTTAAAAACTGATGAAATAGTATCCAAATGTGTCTCAGATTTCACTGTTTTTCAGTTATATACAACCAGGGGCAGCTCTATGTATTTTGCCGCCTCAAGCACGGCAATGAGGCAGCCTTTGGTGGCATGCCTGCGGGAGGTCTGCCGGTCCCGCGCCTTCGGCGTACCCGCTGCTGAATTGCCGCCGAAGCCACGGGACCGGTGGACCTCCCGCAGGCATGCCGCCGAAGGCAGCCTGACTGCCGCCCTCACGGTGACAGGCAGGCCGCCCCCCGCGGCTTGCCGCCCCAGGCACACGCTTGGTGCGCTGGTGCCTGGAGCCACCCCGTGTACAACTATAAAGCAGTATATATACAAAAAACCCTTTCAAATTTAAACCACTCACATAAATAGTTGATCTCATTAGCACCTGAAAAGATTTAGGAAAAAATGAATATGCTGCATTGGTAACTTACAAAAGCCTTAAAAGTGGATGTTCAGCTACTTGTGTTAGGATGGAGAGGAGTTGTGATAATGACTTGAGCATCATACTATACCCTTCACAGTCAAAGTCTATATAGATAGATTTACACCAAATCATGGTGGTAGCACCTCATTTTTAGCTCTGATGTCATTCTTTTTTTGATCACCAGCTCTCGTAGATTCCAGAAAGACTAAACTGAACAGGATTCTATTTGGCTAATGAATCCCGAATGAGAAACTAAGGGTGTGTCTACGCTACAGAGACTATGCTGGCGTAATCCTGTAGCATAGAGGCAGCCAACGCCTACAGAAAGGTTTTTCCGCTCAGTGTAGGAACATCTCTCCCCTGAATGAAATTAGCTTTGTCGACGGAAGCAGTCTTCCATCAACATAGCTACGTCTACACTGGGGGTTAGGTTGGCATAGCTATGTCAGGCCGGGGTGTGGCTTTTTCACACCCCTGACTGACATAGTGATGTCAACCTAACTTTTAAATGTAGACCAACCCCAAGACAAAAGGAATAGGATAAAAGAAGCCAGAAGAAAAAAGACCATCTATAGAGTTGGCTAATTGAACCTATTATTATTTTGGGGTAAGACCTGAATGTTGTCCTTTATAGTGACCATTATGGGCAGGGTGGGCTTTGTTAATTTTTGGTTGCTTTTCTCCTTGAAGGGAAGACTAGTGAATTCGATTTGTTTTTATTCTGACTCTTCTGGAGCACTCTGGCTTAGCTTGCCTCTTCCATCTCTTGTAGCTTATTTTTATTCTAATATTGTTATAATAATTAAAGACACTAAATAATAAAATTCTTATCCTTTAGGGATCAGGGTGGGCGTTTAAGGTGCAGAGAATCAGTATTAACTCTTGCTACCTCCTTTTATGGCAGTTTCCCACTGGGATTGGAGGAGACCCCATTCCTTAGCTTTGCTCTGCTGCTGTGCTCTCCTGTGACCAATTCTGCAGAGCCTAAACTGCTTGGCACTATTCCACAGACTCCAAGGGGGAGAGTGAGCATGCTGTAGAAATGTTGCTGTCTCCTTTCAGGTCTGTTCCCCTCTGTTGCCTTTCTGTATTCAGGGGGAGCATTTGGCCTTTAGTAATTAAGTGTTGCAATAAACCACATTCAGCTGTATGAGTTTAAGATGGAATGTTCTTTAACTCCGTCTTCCAGCTTTTTATGTACTGTGCAGATTCTGAAGTGTTGGTTTTTAAATATTTTTCACACTGCATTATATGATCATAATATAAAAGCTTTTCAGACTGTTAAACACTAAGGTTTTACTGTATTCACCATTAATAAGCATAAAATAAAACCAAATTTGCATCAGGATTTGATTTAGGTTTCACAAATGTAACCAGTAACCTGTGAAATGGAAGGTTATCTTCATGAAACTCAAGTATTTGATCTACTTAATGAAGGGCCACAAGCTATGGTATAGTTTCAGTGTGACTACAGTATTCTTAGAGAGTCTCCTAACTGAGAACAGAGCAGTTGCTTTAACAAGTATTGTGGCTGCAGTAGAAAGGCAGTGGTGAATTAGTATTAATATGACATGAGAAGAAACTGCATGGGGGTGTCATCTATACTGTTTCTGAGTTGATGAGTTTGTGTTTTGTCTGGTAGCAGTAATGTGCAGAAGAAACAAACAGGATAGCAAAGTGGAATATGATAATATTAAAAATGATGATGCTTTTTCCATTTGATTATTTTTGTGAATGACAAGGGAAGGCCTCTAAGGCTAGGTCTACACTACAGCGGGGTTCCGACCTAAGATACGCAACTTCAGCTACGTGAATACCGTAGCTGAAGTTGCGTATTTTAGGTCGGCTTACCTGGCGGTGAGGACGGGGGAAAGTCGACCGCTGCCGCCGACTCCGCTGCCGCCTCTTGCCGAGGTGGATTTCCGGAGTCGACGGCAGAGCGATCAGGGATCGATTTTACTGCGTCCTCACGAGACGCGGTAAGTCGATCCCCGATAGACCGATTGCTACCCGCCGGATCGGCGGGTAGTGAAGACATAGCCTAATGTGGTTTGTAGAACTAGTGAGCCACTTAATCGCTTTCTGCAACTAAACTATTTTTTCTCTCCTGTCCATGCCAAGTTGAAACCAAAGGTACATCTACACTATCCGCCGATCCGGCAGGTAGTGATCGATCTACCGGGGATCAATTTAATCGCGTCTAGTGTAGACACGATAAAATCGCTCTGCCGTCGACTCCGGAACTCCACCGTGGCGTGAGGCGGAAGCGGAGTGGACGGGGGAGCGGCAGCAGTCGACTCACCGCTGTCCTCGCGGCCAGGTAAATGGACCTAAGATATGTAACTTCAGCTACGTGACTAGCATAGCTGAAGTCGGCGTATCTTAGGTCGACCCCCCCCAGTGTAGACCTAGTCCCAGACTATCTGTTAAACTGCGACACACTGTGTTTTTCTACACACGTGGCAATCTGTATTTCTATTCTCAGCCTTGTTCTCTCTCTGTTCATGTAATTGACATGGCAATTTCTTGCAATATCCTTGGGAGACCAAATAGAATTAAAGTTAAGTATCCTTGGGGTTCATTGTATGAAATGAATGGTTTATGTATCGTTGTGGGCCGGGATTGCATGAAGCCTCTAGAAGTGGGAGATGTGACTGATGTGAGACTTGGCGGTTCAAAGGACTATACTGAACAATGTGCCAGACAAGAGTGGACTCTTGGAACAAAAAAAAGCATTAAGTGGTTTTCCTGGGGAATATCTTGGGGGAGGTGAATGCAATTCCCCACCTTCAATTATGGAAAAAACCCAGCCTTTTGAAGCTATGCTCCTGAGGAGTGGGCCTGTGGCTTCTGATCCCCAATTACGAGACCAAGATCAGAGGCACAAGCTGTATAAAAGAAAGACTGAACTGTTATGGTTCTGAATCTGAGACAGTTATGAATTTGTAATCAAGAGGAAAACCCAGCTGGGTGTTTTGAAGGACTGACACCTATCAGAGCCCGAGGTGGAGCTGGAGTGACCCCAGTAAGCTTTTTACCATGCGTGTGGGTTCTTTCCTTGTTTTAATATGTTTTCACTGCAATGCCTTTTACCTTTAAGACTAAATGTGTTTGCTTATAAAGAGCTGCTTGGTAACTTATAACTGCCAGCAACTACAGTGTTCACAACCTCTGCAGGGGAAAGCAAAGCCCAGACACTAGCCTTGTAGGCAGCCTGGCTTGCTGGGAATATCACTGTGTAGGGAACTGTATAGGCTGGAAAGCTCCTTGTCAAGAGGGAGAGAGATGCGGGTCTCTGCCCAAGAGAGGTGACAGCTGAGGAGCCGGGAGCCTGGAATGGATGCCCTTGGTGGACCACAGACGGGGATCACAGATGCAGTTTTCCTGCCCTGTAACAGCTCACACAGTGCTCTATTTTACTTCTCATGTCATGTTAAGAGCTGATATAAAGAACTGCTAGAGGAAGCCATTTGCAGCGCTCAACAAGAAGTTCTATTGGTCCTACACAACTCAGAAGTTATGCTGCATATTCTTGAGTGCCATATACTGTCATGTTATCCATAAACTATTTATGTATGCACAGATATAGAGCACTATATATGTAACACTATTGTTTTCTATGTTCTGGTAAGCTATTGAATTCTCCTGTATTTTGTCCCAAACCAGTTGATGGTGTTGGTGGTACGGGAAGGCAAGACCAGATACTACATCTCATAGCATGGCTATACAAGTTTGCAGCAGGTGTGTCTCAGCTAAGCATTATTATGGACCACTCTGTTTATAGACTCCAGGGAGCTGATTTAGAATGGTTTAGTGTCCCAGGTAATGCTTAATCATTTTATGTTCTCTTCCAAATTATTAATTCCCAGGAAAACAGTACCCTTGTTACCAAACCATGTATGTGACTAGACTGACTCCTCCATTCTGAGAAGCATCCATTTCTTACTACATATTCTTTGTTAGCCAGTTTTTAACTCACAATCTGAGTTTAGCCCTTAGCTTGTGGGTTATTTATTTCTCTTAATACTCTCATGCGAGGCTCTTTGAAACTGTATCCATTGACTGTCTCTTTTCATTCCACATTTGGTGTTTCTATCCAGGCTTTTACACCAGACCCGTCACTGCGGTGTCCAAGTGTGTTAGGTAAATCTTTCCAAGAATTCTAATGGGCCTGACTTTAACTTTTTATGTATTTGCTTGTTTGTTTTGAATTTGAAGCCTCCAGTGTTCAATATATTTTTCCATAGTGCTACTGCTTCACTCTTCTGTTTCCGTCTGATCTCTAAAATAAATACAAGCGAATATATTATCTGATTAATTTAGCCTTTTTTCCTCCATGTATTTCTCACAAACCAATCCTGATTCCTACAAAGGTATTTAAGTATTCACTAGAGTAGACAGTTGTTGTGAACAAATTTCAACATCTGAATTGTTCACGATGTCTTCACTATTTGCTATTATTTATTGAATTGTATTGGATAGTCACCTTCTGCATGACGCATGGTATCTTTTTGTTCTCTGATTGGACGACTGAAACTTTTAACGTCAGAATAATGAATAACAAAAGAAATATGGACACAATGAATATCACACTTCCAATATGAATAATCGCTTGTACTTCGCAGGGCCTATGAATGTTTTCTTGAATAAACTTGCCAGTAATCCAAATCCTCATGAACTTGATGATTTCTATGACCCCATGAATAACAGAAGTACAAATTTGCCACATATATTCACAAAAATATTTGTGAATCGCTTTTGTATTGTATTGTTCAATGTGGTATTATTTGACAAGCTTGAATAAGTATCATCTGGTCCTAGTGATATATTGCCCTTGATTTTCTCAAGTTGCATTATCATTTGCTTTTCTTAGGTCCTTACATGAACTAACTATTGACTTCTATTGTGCCTATAAAGGCTGCAGGGTTGGACGCTAGGATGCGTTTTCTCTGCAGAGTTAACTTAGGTGATTGGTGCCCTGGTGTTGAGGAGCCACACTGCAAAGCCACATGCAAGTTACTGCATCCGAAGAAGTGGGTTGTAGCCCACGGAAGCTTATGCTCTAATAAATTTGTTAGTCTCTAAGGTGCCACAGGTACTCCTGTTCTTTTTGCGGATAAAGACTAACACGGCTGCTACTCTGAAATGTGTCCTTACTGGTGCTGTACTCACCCATGTGTGTTGCTGGGTCTTTGTGTTGCAGTAAGCTGAGCTACTCTATGATTCTTTCCCAGTGAATTGTGATCTGTCCTTCTGGGGACATGGGGGAATTGTGAAAAGGTACAGGAGGACTATCAGCACTAAAATGGTTTAAACTGTGTCCTCACTGTAAAGCATGCAAGTGACCTGCCTGAGTGAAAGTGGCAACTGGGCTTTAGCCTGTAGCTCCACCCAGGCCAGCTAGCCTGGATTGAAAGCACCACCAAACTCAGGTGAGAGGTTTTGTGTGTGTCTGGGAGGGGAGTTGGGGCAATACCCGAGTAAGAGCCGAGTTAACTCTCTGGTGAAGTCATATCCAGAGAGGGCTGGATTCTCTCCTTTGTCCTAGATCAGCTCAGCACAAAGTGGGGGTTGGGAGATGGAGCCTCAGGGAGAAAGTTAACTCTTCCTGATCTGTGGCCGATCTATGTCAGCCCAGGGGCTGCTCTAACTTATGTCAGCAATGTGTTGTCTGTTGAGGATTGGTTTAACATAGTTCCAATCAGCTCCTTTCTGGTCCCCGTCCTATGCTGAAGGGAGGAGTGGTTGGAACAAGAGTTGGCTCTAAAGCTTCCCTGCTGCTAGGAGACCTCTCAGTTGGCCGGTTACAGTTAGAATCTGGCTCCTTTGTGTCAGATGAGCAACACAAAGGAGCCAGATCAGAAAGCAACAGAGAGTCCTGTGGCACCTTTAAGAAAAGAAAGGAAAGTCTGGTTGTTAATTGTCCTTGAGACCCTCTTACACTCATAATGGTCCACAATTCCTGCTGATTAAGCTGGATACATGCAGAGAGCTTACTGGACTGGGGCTTAAGTGTTTCTGAGGTAAAAAACAGGGCTAGAAGTATGTGCTGTATCACATCTACCTTGCTGACGGTGTTGTACGGGCACCTGTTTCTCATTCTAATGGTCACAGTGTCAGTCAGAGCTCAAACCTGCCGTGGCAATGAATATAGTTCATTCTCTAGGATAAACCAGTGTGTTTTAATTTGGGAGAAGATGTTTTTTGGGGAAATTCCATATTTGGGTAAAGAGAAGAATAGCGATGTCCGGCAGGCTGTTTTATGTATTTATTTTAAATGATGGCTGTTTTTGAAGCTGCTCAGAGTTTTCAAATGTTAAAGTATTTCTGGTAGAGATGAATTACCAAGCAGACTACAGGTAAGGCAGTCAAAAGTGCAAGATAAATATAGTATGTCCAATGGCATTTTAATACCTGGATATCAACACACGTGTATGTGTGCCTGGGGATAGATATAAAATGTGTGTATTCAGTATGGTCCTAATAGATTTGTTTTCACTCTTTTCAGGATAGAAAACCAGTCAAAAGATATGTACTTGGATAGCAAAGATGATGGAGCAATCTCTGGAAATCTAGAGATGGAGCTGAGTCAGACATCCTCTCCACACAATGCTAACTTGCACGGGAAGGTGGCAGCTGAACCAATTGCCAGCAACTTCAATGAGCTGCGGCTGTTAAAGGAGTTTCATGGAATGGTGTCTGTTCAGGGACAGCCACAAAAGCCCTATCAAAATGGAGCAATAGGGCAGGATTGCTGTGTTCCCCTTGGGAAAGATTTCAGCCCACTCGCCATGCAGGGGAGGTAAGGGCAAGAACAAACTGAATCAGTTTCTTTTATTGAAAGTTGTTTTTATTCCCTTACAGCGTTGATAAAATATATTTTATTTAACATCTTTCTATAAACGTATGGAGTGAAAAGCTTAGTAGGAATTTATAGCAGTCGTAATTGCCTAGAGATGGTGACTGGCTCAGCAGGTTCCTGGACTAATATCAGCTTTTACAGCTGCTCTGCATCGATTTTGCTATGTTTTCCAAATCTGAGACCTGGGTTTTCTTCACCACTCTGTGTGTTTTGTGATGGGTTTGTTTAACCGACAGAGAGAAAACATCTTTGTTTTGATAAAATGACACACAAATTAGCAAACTGCTTCACAAGTCTACATCAAGGCAATAAGCTGCATCACTGCTGAGGAGGGCTATAGGCCTAAAAAGACACTAATAATTCAGTCCTGAGAGTAAGCACAACATAATACCATACATGATCATTTAGCATCTGATTACTTGAGGTCATGAGCACCTGCTAGGAGATGTTCTCTACACTCTCACGGCAGCCACTGTGGCAGTATCAGGCCCCAAATGTGTGCAATTCTATTTTTATGTTTAAAGTGGCGACTCCGAAATATTGCAAGTGGCTGTATAAACTTGCCACCCCCATTTTCATTTTGCTGAAGAGTTTTGACTCTGGAAAGTAGCAATCGCTGAGCTTCTGAGACCCAATTATCATATAGAAAAATCCAACCTGAAATAAATAGAATAAGCACCCCAGTGAGAGTGGGGGTGGAAATAAAAGGCATTTAGAACTGTTGTCAAGAAACTTCAGTGGTTCTGAGGAGTCTTCATGTCTATTTCATAGATCTATTTAAGGCTAGTAGGGACCATTGTGCTAATCTAGCCTGGCATTCTGCTTAACACAAGCCATAGAACTTTAGGGTTTCATTCCACCCAAAATGAAATGTTTCATTTAGATTTTGAGCATTTTTAAAAAATGTTTTTGCATTTTAAAAAAATGCAGAAAATTTCAAAACAAAATAACTTTTGAACTGAAAAAAGTTTTCATTTTGAAACTGTTGAAGTGAAACATTTAAACTTCTTTGGAACTCTTTTGCTTTTTTGAGGTGAACGAACAATTCAGTGAAACTGACATGAATCCACTTTTGAAAAAAAAAAAAAAAAAAGTACTCTATAGGACAATATAAAAATATGCTCTTGAAGAACTGATTTTTTTCCTATTCTGTTTCCTGTTTGTTAGCTGGGTCTTTATATGTCTGTGGGAAAGAAGCTGAGTTAGGGATTTCAGTGGATCATAATTTGTCCAAAATAGCCTTCAGATGGAAATGTGGAAATCTTTTACAATTGAAAAGAATTACAACAACAAAAATAATAACTAATAATTATTAATAATAAATTAATAACAATCAACTCGTACTCCTTTTATATTCTTCTTCTGACTATTTTTACAAAATCCCAAGCAGTTTGGGAACAAAGTCAAATTATGTAAAAGCTCCTTAATTTTGAGTGCAGCAGGAATTATTACTGGCCTGATGGAAGTCAAGATGTGCTTTTTCAGAAACATGATGACAGTAAGTGGAGTATGAGAAAATGGGCTACGGTGTCTTGGGGAGCCAAAGACCTCTCCTTTTGAAAGTCCTGTATGTGTCAGTATTGAATGGTGCTGGTAAATACAGTGCTGATATGCAGTAAATGCACAGTTAATAAACATGGTATTTTGAAGTTGAAAACAACATAAGATATAGACATTAGAGATGAAGAAGATGCATTAGATCATTGAGTCCACTTTTCTGCAAATGTAATCCACGTCTTGTGGTAACAACCATTTTCTGATTAAGTAAAATGAAGTTACTGTGAGTGATCTAGGGATAAATGTGCAATTACTGTATCATCACCGTATCATATTACAGAGAATTATGTACTCCTAACTTTTTATAATAAAGCATTATGCACCGGAAAAGGGTCTGCTTGAAATTCTCAACTGATCTGCCCTCTCTTCCCCCTACCCCCAACACAATTTCAGATTTCTACATGCAAATGCCGTTGACATAATAAATAAATCTTGCAGCATTTTTAATTCCCACTTTTTTTTTTATCATGCATTATATCTGGTCTTCTGATAGCAAAAATCTGCATTGAACAAGTGATGATTTCAGGTGAAATATTTGCAATAATAGAACATTGAGGCCTGGATCTTGCAATCACTTATATTTGTGCTTAACTTTCCTCCTCTGAGTAATTCCATTGAAATCAATGGGACTACTCCTCATAGTAAAATTAAACACGTGAGTAAGTCTTTGCAGGGTCGGGCCCCAACCTATATGTCTGTGCAATTCCAGAGTAATGAAAATTACACTTCTGATGTTATTTAGTGTGATGCTTACAGATGAAGAGTACTACTGATTAAAAAAAGGTGAGAAAACAAACAAATAAACAAAAACAGTCCTAGTTGCAGGAAAGAATCCATCTATTTGACATGTCTGTGTAATTTGTTTTAATGTATCTATTTAAGTTAAATTGGTTAATTATCTTTCAAGGATAATAATCGCAAGGTGTCTAATTTTTTAAATGTATGCCAAAGCAAGCTGTTTCAATGAAGCTATTTAAAAGGATTGAGGATTTACTTCAGTCAATAAAATAAACTTTAAGAAATTGTTCTTAAATTAACTGGCCAATTTTATTTTTGGGAGGTTGATGTCAATGAACTGTCCTTTGCATTCGCTGTAGCATGCTGAGGTGCTGACTTTCTAATGTGCCCCAGGTCCTGCCCCCACTCCACCCCTTCCCCCAAGGCCCCACACCCACCCCACCTCTTCCCACTCTGTTCTGCCCCCTCCCCCTGCACTCATTCCTTCCCCACTCCCCCCCAGCGCCTCCTGAATGCTGTGGAATAGCTGATCACGGAGGGCGGGAGGCGCTGGGGGGGAGGTGGGGAGAGGCGCTGATTGGCAGGGCCGCCAGCAAGTGGGAGGTGCTGAGGGTGGGGGAGGAGCTGATAAGGGGGGCTGCCGGTGAGTGCTCAGCACCCACCATTATTTTTACATGGGAGCTCCAGGACTAGAGTCAGTGCCTAGGGTAGTGGGTACATACATGGAGGATGTTTTGCCTCCAGTTCAAGTACTTCAGGCGCTTGTTTGTTCAAGGGTTTGAGGCCAGTTGTTAAGTCTTCATTAGATTTGTCCCTTTAGCCTGAGCTGCCATTTTACCTATCAAATCCTCTAACTTCAGCTTTCACTCTGTTGTCCCATCTGATTCTATTGCTTCTCTCTTCCTCTTCCTAACCTCATTTGACCTACCGCCCTGGATCAACCATCATGGTGACTCCTGGGACCTTGTCTTTTCTAAGCACTGCTCCCACTTGGATCTTTCATTCAATATGTTCTCCTTTCTGATCACCACCTTATTTCCTTCAGTATCGGTCACATGCCCCCTGATTGCACAACTGGGTCTTTAAGAACTCCAATTTATCAACCTTTTTTGACTATTTTTTTGCAACTCTCAGCACTCTCCTTTCCTTTCTTCTCCATGCCCTCATAGGTGACACCTTCATCTCCTGTCTCTCCTTCCCCACCCTTAACTCTTTGTTCCTCTCTCTTGCTGCTCTACCCACACCCCCAGTTCTGGGTCAGACTTCTCACCTGCTTCCTGCATTGCTTAGTGTTTCTGGAGAAAATCCAGTGACCACACAGTTTTCCTCTGTTCTCTCCCCTGTTGAGGGGGAGAAAGAAGGGGAGGCAGAGCACAGGGTTTCTTGCCCAGCAGCTCTTCAGTGTTAAAATCAGCTCATGTGATACCTATGTGTCTGTCTCATTGACATGGAGGACTGTGAATGTGTTGGCATCAACTTCCGTTGATACTCCCTTCCATGTTGAGAGGAGTGAGGAACTGTTGTTAGTGTTGGTGCCTCTGTTGGTACCTGTGGGCTGTTTTTGTTGCCGTCTTGTTGGTGAACCCTAGCATGGCAACTTCCCTTATTACTCCTCTTCAGAGTGTGGCACCAGAGCCTCTTCTGGGAAAAGCTAAACGTTGGTTCCTGAAACCTTGGTCTCAGTTTTGCTACCGTTGGTAATGGAGCTCAGAATCCATGCCAGGGATCTCCATTAAAGTCATGGTAGTTTTGTCAATTCTCTTTTAGGACAAAAGAGATGTAGAAAGGACTTGACGACCGGGGGCCCGATCCTCAGCTGGTATCAGTCAGTTAGCACCATTGACTTCAGTGGAGTTACACTGATTTACAGGAACTGAGGATCTGACTCCTGACATTACAGAAGAGCCAGGTTTTTTCCTTCTAGTAACAAAATGGGAACCCTGTGCTGACCCAGTTCATTTAACTTACACTTCCTCCTAATATCCTGCACAGAAACCACCTCCTTTCTGAGCTTTGCATTCTGAAATAACCCTTCATCCACGAGTGGGCATAAGAAATAGACCTGATTATGCATCTCTGGTTCTACTGCAGCTAGTTCCATTTTCCCTTTTCTTCATCTGCCCATATTCCTCCAAAGTCAAGATGATTGTGGTAAAAAGTGGTCACTATCGAAAGGTCAGCATATGCTATGAATAACATCTACAGTTATATTATACAGGATTTTTTTAAAAATAGGGATACAAAAATGCTCCAGCTCATAAACCAACTACTAACTTGAAAGGGTTAGGAGGAAATTTCCATTATGGGCAATTTCATAGTTTTGCACTTCTGGGCTTCTTGTATATTTTTCTGAAGCATCTGGTATCTTCCACTTTCAGAAGCAGTATACTGGACTTCATTAAATTGAACAGAGGTCTGATCTGGTATAATATTTCTTATGTTAAGAATTGTGGGTCGTCTTACTGATTCAATAGTTATCGATACATACTTTTGTTGTAATATGTAGTGCTGTTGAAATTTAAATGTACTGTAAACATATGACTCTGCTTTGAAGATACTCTACTAATACAAATTAATATGTTAAAAGTGTAGTCATTTTAGTTCTTCGAGTTGCACTGGAACTATAGAAATGATTAGTGTGCCAGAATTTTGCCCTATATATTCAGGCACATCTCCTATTGGAGTCAGAGTTTAGCCTTCAGTTACATTACATCCTCAACTCCTGTTTGCACAATGGGAGGCCAAGTTCACCAATTGATGTACTCTGACTGCCTTGCACTGCTTCAGTGATGTGAAGCAGCCATAAATCCATCTGATTAAGTGGTGCATCTAGTCCCGTGTGTTGGAACTACTGTCCAGGCTGCCACTGGTGGATAGCACTAGAGTCACGACTAGTTCCTTTCCAGGACTCCTCTGCTGAGCACCAACTGTCACCTCTGGCCATAAGAAGAGGCATCTCAATAGCATGAATGGCAGATTAGGCTACCTTCACAGGAAAAGGGCTAAAGACTTGCTGGTTTTTGTACCTAAAGCTGAAATTCTCCTGTACATATCTCAACTTGGGAGGCAGAAGAGGAGGCCTACAGCTGTGGGCTTATTAGGCCCCAAAGGCCAAATCTGAATTAATTAGGGTTACCATACGTCCGGATTTTCCCGGACATGTCCAGCTTTTTGGGCCTCAAATCCCCGTCCGGGGGGAAATCCCAAAAAGCCGAACATGTCCGGGAAAATAGGGAGGGGCCGGCGCCGCTGGGTGCGGGGCCGGGCCGGGGTGCGGGACCGGGGCCCGGGGGTGCGGGGCCAGGGAGGGGCCGGGGCCGCGGGGCTGGCCCAGGCCGGCACCCCAGGAGCCGAGCCAGGCTGGAGAAGCTGGGGCCGGGGCTGGCTGCCGGAGGGAGCCGCTCGGTTGGGGTGGCCAGACTGGGCCGCACCTCCTCCCCCCACCCTCCCCCAGCTTACCTGCTGCCTGCTTCAGGCTTCCCGCGAATCAAATGTTCGCGGGAAGCAGGGGAGGGGGCGGAGTTGGGGTGGGGACTTTGGGGAAGGGATGGAGTTGGGGTGGGGGCATGGGCGGAGCTGGGGGTGGGGCCGGGGCCCTGTGGAGTGTCCCCTTTTTGGACACTCAAAATATGGTAACCCTAAATTAATCAGAAAGAAGACATAGATGGAATTGTACTAGGCACTTCTCTTTGCTTTGAGATGTCATTCAGACCTGAGTCTGAAAAGCTCAGGGCATTTTGGGGCTGGGAATATAAAAGAGAAAGACGGAAAGAAACCTGATTACAAGCCATTTCTTCACATAGCACTTTGGGCCCTTTTCTCTTGCTTTGGATGTAATGGCTGGTCAAACCTCCCTTTGGCTATCCTAGTAATTACATAATCTCTTTTTAAGACAAGTCAGAAACTGGCCATTTTCGAGTAGAAATCCTACATTTCTGAAGGGACCATTCTGATCTGTCATGTCCGTTGCCCACATATTGGAACAGAAACCAAGGCAGTAAGAATGATTTATTTAGAAGTTTGTTGTTAATCCATTCTGTTATGGCCTGGGAATTGTAGAAGCCTTCAGAAATCTGGTGTGCATTACAGGGCGCAGAGTACTAATGGGATTTGATTCCCAGGAGGGCCCTTTAGATGCTACTGCAATACAAAGAATTAATAGTAACTTAAAAAGTTTTAAATAAACTAAATTATCATTTTGGATTTCAACACAGTTTAGTCTGGGCATATAAAATATTCTCTTAAGCATTTGTTATTCAGAGATTATGCAGTTTGTTTTCATGCATAAAAGATACAATGTGAACGCTTGGAATAAATATACACTCTCTGTTGGTTATTTAACCAATACTGGCTAATATTTATGTGTGTTACTTGCTGTTTTAAAGCATCATCCACATAACCCTGGTCCAATGTAGCCCAAATTTGAACATGATGCAATAGCCATTTATTTGATAAAGCTTTGGAGGAGGGTTGAGAGTTTGCTCGTGGAAAGGGAGATCAGTGGGGTCCAAAAGGCTCTTCCATTGCTTTCACTTATTGGCTGGCTGAGAGCTATTTTTTTCCTCCTGCCTCTGATTGTTTGTATGATGCTGTGTGACCATCACTAGTCAGTTGCATAAATTGTTAGGGCACCTAGAACTTTTTGCATAAGCACTCTTTATTCCTTACATCTATAAATAAATATATGCTATATACTGGAGTTACCAGATTCATTGAAATGTGTGAAATATTTATAACAGTACCCAGAGGTGAAAGTAAGCTGGTCCGGTCCGGCGTACTGGCAAGAGCCGGTACACCGCCAACCACACCGGCAGGGGGCAGCTTCCCCAGGCTGGTGATTTAAAGGGCTCAGGGCTCCCGGCAGTGGCCAGAGCCCCGAGCCCTTTAAATTGCCGCCAAAGCCCCGCTGCCAGAGCCCCGGGGCTCCAGCGGCGATTTAAAGGGCCTGGGGATTTAAAGGCCCTGCCTCTTCCGGTTGAGCCCCCGCCCCTTCCAGTTGTGGCTCCGCCCCCTGCTCAGGACTTCGGCGTACCGGTAAGTCCTTTAAGTTACTTTCACCCCTGACAGTACCTGAAGCCTTTAGAAACACTCCTAGATTTTCTTGAAACAGGGATAATGGACTCTCTGAGTGAAGCTGAACCCAATACCTGGGCTTAATTATGGTTTTTGCTTCAAAATTTTCACGACTGTTGTGACTGAGACCATTATTTCCTGTTTCTGATATGGTAGTAACTTCATAAGGCTCCCATTAAAACTAGATGCAACACGTGGGAGTGAACAGGAGTTGAAGATAATCCGTATCCTGAGGACCACCTAGTTAAAACTAGATGCAACACATGGGAGTGACAATCGGAAGGAATGGTGTGGGAGGAATGAGGGTAACAGAAATAAACGTATTATGTACATAGGCCAAATAAATACATTAATATTAGGCTGTCAAGTTATTAAAAAAATTAATCACGATTACTTGCACAATTAATCACACTGCTAAACAATAGAATACCATTTATTTAAATATTTTTGGATGTTTTCTACATTTTCAAATATATTGATTTCAATTACAACACAGAATACAAAGTGTACAGTGCTCACTTTATATTTATATTTGATTACAAGTATTTGCACTGAAAAACCCAAAATAGTATTTTTCAATTCACCTAATACAAGTACAGTAGTACAATCTCTTTATTATGAAAGTTGAACTTACAAATGTAGAATTATGTATAAAAAACTGCATTCAAAAATAAAATAATGTAAAATTTTAGAGTCTGCAAGTCCACTCAGTCCTACTTCTTGTTCAGCCAATTGCTCAGACAAACAGGTTTGTTTACATTTGCAGGAGATAATGCTGCCCGTTTCTTGTTTACATCACCTGAAAGTGAAAACAGGCATTCTCATGGCAGTGTTGTAGCTGGTGTGGCAAGATATTTACATCTCAGATGGGCTAAAGCTTCATATGTCCATTCCTGCTTCCACCACCCTTCCAGAGGACGTGTCCATGCTGATGACGGGTTCTGATTGATAACGATCCAAAGCAGTGTGTTCATTTTCATTATCTGAGTCAGATGCCACCAGCAGAAGGTTGATTTTCTTTTCCGGTTGTTTGGGTTCTGTAGTTTCCGCATTGGAGTGCTGCTCTTTTAATACTTTTGAAAGCATGCTCCACACCTTGTCCCTCTCAGATTTTGGATGGGACTTCAGATTCTTAAACCTTGGATCGAGTGCTGTAGCTATCTTTAGAAATCTCACATTGGTACCTTCTTTAAGTTTTGTGAAATCTGCAGTGAAAGTGTTCTTAAAATGAACAACATGTGCTGGGTCATCATCTGAGACTGCTAGAACATGAAATATATGGCAGAATGCGGGTAAAACAGAGCAGGGGACCCCATGGAGTTCAGTCACAAATTTAATTAACGCTTTTTTTTTTTAACGAGCGTCATCAGCATGGAAGCATGTCCTCTGGAATGGTGGCTGAAGCATGAAGGGACATACGAACGTTTAGCATATCAGGCACATAAATACCTTGCAATGCGGGCTACAAAAGTGCCTGTTCTCACTTTCTGGTGACATTGGAAATAAGAAGAGGGCAGCATTATCTCCTGTAAATGTAAACAAACTTGTTTGTCTTAGTGATTGGCAGAACAAGAAGTAGGACTGAGGGGACTTGCAGGCTCTGAAGTTTTACATTGTTTTGTTTTTGAATGCAGTTATGTAACAACAAAAATCTACATTTGTAAGTTGCACTTTTGTGACTACAGTACTTGTATGAGGTGAATTGAAAAATGCTATTTCTTTTGTTTATCATTTTACAATGCAAATATTTGTAATAAAATTTATTAAATATTTTGGATGTTCTACATTTTCATATATATTGTATTCTGTGTTGTAATTGAAATCAAAGAGTATATTTTAATTGGTATTCTATTGTTTAACAGTGTGATTAAAACTGCGATTAATCATGATTGATTTTTTTAAATCACCATAACTTTTTTAAAGTTAATCGCTTGAGTTAACTGCGATTAATCGACAGCCCTAATTAATATCAGAAGTTCCTATTGCCCATCTACCCAGCTGTTATCAGTTGCCAGTTTACCATTGGCATCACAGTATATCTTGAAGAGGCATTTGAAGGAGTGCAGGAAAGTGGCTTTATGGATTAATTCCGGGAGAGCCCATGACATTTTGGGTTCATTTGAATTACAGCTGAGCAAACAGCAGACAATTTATTTGATGAATTTAGTACCTTTATTTGTTAATGAATTATCCAAAAACAGATCTCAATTTTTATAAATTTCTTCTTTGTTCGAAATCATTCAATGAATGATTTATGTGAACATATTTCATTATTGCTTGTGTATTGTTCATCAGAACTATTGCTCTGAGCTTTTATTCTGCTTATAATTTATTGTTCACAATAGATCACGTTATTGCTTCTGTTCCCTGACTTGCTGAGTAAAACCCATAATAACCTTTTAAAGACATAAACGTAGCCACACTTCCAGAGAATCCATATTCTGATGGGACATTTTTGCAGATAAAATGTCGCTAGTGTTAATGTTTGTGCATAGTGAATAAGAGGGGCCACAAATACTCTCGAAGTAAATGTAGGGCTTTTATTCAAATGAATATTTACAAATTCTTTTTTGAATTGTCAAGCTTTAGTTTGGACCCAAAATTCAAAGCTAAATTTAGGGCAGTTTTGAACCTACAAGGATCAAAACTGAAACATTATTTTACATGAACGCCTGAGAAATGGTAGAAAACATCTGAGTTTTGCACACTGCTATTATTTTCCTAATTGTTGTCAATGTGGTTGTTTTGAGGTCTTCTTAGTTAGGCCTCCAAGGCCAATTGTGGAAAGATGCCAGTGACATATGAGCTTCAATCTGCTTTGGGGTATGACAGCTGTTTCATCATGTAAACCTCTTTTTAAATGTAGGAGGCTTTTAATGTTGACAACTTTTTTTTACATTATAAGGTCAAAGAGTTAAGCCATCCAGGCAATCAGACTTCCAAAAGAAATAAACTGTATGTAGGCAATTACAGCTGATAAATAAGCCATTTCTTGGGTTTACATTAGCCAATTTAGATGAATAGATTACACGGCCAGAAGGGACCATTGTGATCATCTAGTCTGACCTCCTGTGTAACAGAGGCCATAGGACTTCCCACAATAATTCCTAGAGCATATCTTCTAGAAAAACATCCAATCTTGATTTAAAAATTGCTGGTGATGGAGAATCCACCATGAACCTTAGTAAATTGGTCCAGTGGTTAATTATGTTCACTATTAAAAATTTACATCTTATTTTCAGTCTGAATTTATCTAGCTTCAGCTTCCAGCCAACGGACCTTATTACACCTTTGTCTGCTAGATTGAAGTCCCCATTATCAAATATTTGTTCCCCCTCGTGTAGATACTTATAAACTCTGATCAAGTCATCTTCTTTTTGTTAAGCGAAATAGAGTGAGTTCATTGAGACTATCACTATACAGCATGTTTTTTTAATCCTTTGATCATTCTTGTGGCTCTTCTCTCAACCCTCTCCAATTTATCAGCTTTCTCCTTGAATTGTGGGTACTAGAACTGAACACAGTATTTCAGCAGCTGTTGCAACAGTGCCAAAACCAGAGGTAAAATAACCTCTCTACTTCTACTCAAGAGTCCCCTGTTTATGCATCCAAGGATGAATTAGACATTTTGGTCACAAGGTTGCACTGGCAGCTGTTGAGTATCCACACGCCCCCCCCCAAATCTTTTTCAGAGACACAGTTTCCCAAGATAGAGTTCCCCATCCTCTATGTATGGCCTACATTCTTTGTTCCTAAATGTGTATTGTTTGCTTGTGCTCAGGTTACTAAGCAATCCAGATCACTCTGTTTCCGTGACCTGACCTGTCCTCTTCATTATTTATCACTCCCCCAATCTTTGTGCCAGCTTCAAACTTTATTAGGGATTATTTTATATTTTCTTACAGGTCATTGATAAAAATTTTAAATAGTGTAGGGCCAAGAAATGACCCCTGTGGGACCCCATTAGAAACATGCCCATTCAATGATGTTTCTCTGCTTATAATTACATTTTGAGACCTATCGGTTAGTCAGTTTTTAATCCATTTAATGTGTGCTATGTTAATTTTGTTTCATTCTAGTTTTTTAATCAAATTGTCTGTTTTGTGGTATCAAGTCAAATGCCTTACAGAAGTCTAAGTATATTACATCAACACTATTACCTTTATCAGCCAAACTTGATGTAATCTCATAAAAAATCAAGTTATTTTGACAGGATTTATTTTCCATAAACTCATGTTGATTGGTATTTATTATTTAATTTGTTATTAATTGAGTCCCATATCAGCTGCTCCACTATTTTGCCTGGGATTGATGTCAGACTGAGAGGCCTATAATTATCTGGCATCCTGCTTAAATATTGGAACAACATTAGTTTTCTTCTAGTCTTCTGGAACTTCCCTAGTTTTCTAAAAGTTATTGAGAATCAACATTAATGTCCAGCGTGCTCTGCAGCCAGATTTTTAAAAACTCTTGGGTGCAAGTTATCTGGAACTGCTGATTAAAAAAAAAAAAAGTCTAACTTTAATAGCTGCTTTTTAACATCCTCCCAGGATACTAGTGGAATGGAAAGAGTGTTATTGTATGATATGACTACATCTATTTCTCCCTAAATGCAAAACAAAAATATTTATTGAACACTTCTGCCTTTTATGCATTAGTATTGGTAATTCTACCATTTCTATCTGGTAATGGATCAATACCATTGTTAGGATTCTTCTTGTTCCTTATATATGTAAGACATGCCTTCTTATTGTCCTTAACTCTGCTGGCCATAGATTTCTCTTTGTTTCCCTTTGCTTCCTTTATCAGTATTCTACAATTCATAGCTTCTGATTTATAGTAATTACTAATAACTTCCCCTTTCTTCCATTTTTGTAGCTTCCTTCACTTCCTCTCTAAACCAGTTTGATTTTTTTAACCACTATGACCTTCTTTTTTGATTGTGAGTTTCTGGGCATGTAGTAAAGTGTTCTTAGACAAGTCCCAATTATCATTCACATTTTTCTGATTAAAGTATTCCTCCCAGCTGATATGGCTCATATTTTTTTTCCAGCTTTGTGAAATTGGCCAACTACATATCACTAAAGTTTGGACTTTATTTTGTTTGCACATTATAAATGAGATCAAGTCATGATAACTTGTACCTAAGCTACCATTACTTTTTAGTTCTGTGATCAGTTCTTCTTTATCTGTCAAGATGATATCTAATATAGAATTCCCTCTGTGTTGGATGCAACATTTTTTGAGTTAGGAAATATTAAGAAATTCCAAGATGTTTTATTTCTGGCAGCATGAGCCCTCCAGCATGTGTCATTCAAATTGAAGTCCCCCATGTTCACAAAGCTTATTTTCCTACACATTATAGATAGGTGTTTAAGGAGCTGCTCATGCTTTTCCCTAGTGTGATTTGATACTCTGTAGCAGACACCAACTAACACCCCAGCTTGTGCTTTACCTGTTAGGACATTGATCCATAAACATTCAGGATCGTTTTTTCTGAGTTATCAGTGGCACAGAAACAGGAAATGCCTAAGTTCCTAACATTGGTGTATAGGCAATTCAAGAATTTCTTTTCTTCATATCCTTTGGTTCCTTGATTCATTTTGTTCGTAACATCTCGATTTTGTGCTAAATATGTGCTCATGTCTTCCCTCTTTTTACACACCCCCACTTTTGTTATTAGTTTAATGCCCTCCTGACTACTTTTGTCAGCCTGTCCCTGAGGAAATTTGTTCCTCTTCTACAGAGGTGGAGTCCATCCAAATTATACAGCCACCTCTCCTCACAGATGATGGACCAATGCTCCACACAACTAAAACCCTCCTCCACTTACCTACCAAGAGGTTCACTTCTAGAATCTTCTGCCTTCTGTCATCCTTAGTTCATGGGATAGGAAGGATCTCAGAGAAGATTGCTTGGACATTCTTCAGCGCACTTCTGAGTTCCCTGAAGTCATCTATTATCTGTAATGTACCTTGTGACCCAGTGTCATAAGTGCCAGTCTGAACCATCTCCAATGGATCCTTGCCCATCAACTTTAGAAGCCTATGCAGTCTCAGAGTGATGTCTTATGTCTTGGATCCAGGAAGACGGCACACTGTCCTGTTGACTGCTTGTCCCTTGCAGAATGTTCTCTCAATTATTTGTAGTACTGAATCTGCCAAAAGGATTGTCTGTCTTCCTCAGATGGTTGGAGGTCTCTTTGTGGGCAAGCTTGGTTTTCTTACAGGTTGGGCCAAGCTGCCATCCACAAATTGTGTCCTGTACAGCTCTCCATTCCCATGGACTAGCTGGATCTTGAAAGATATCTTCCAGAGTTTCCATGTTGTGGACCTGGTATTGATTGGATACTTCTAGCTGTATGGAATTCCTCCTGGTCCTCAACTCTCTGGTGGCCACAGCCAGCCCTTGTGTCTCCAGCTGTGTAGAATGTTGCATTCTTGCCTCTGCTAGTTACGAACTGCTAAACCTCCGCTCTGACTTCCTGGGTGTCCGACTCCTTGTTGGCTAACTTGGGGAGTTGCTGTTGGTCCAAGGCAAAGCGTACGGCCATTGCCCCACCTGGGCACTAATTTCCCACACTGCAACATTTTATTGCTAGAACTGTTTTACCCCTTGTTCCCTGATGTTACCAATGCCCAGCTAGAGCACTCCTGGGATAATAGGTTTGAGTGGTGATGCTGATATTCTGAGTGCTACATGGGAATAGAAGTCTGGAATAATAGCCAGTCAAACTGATTTCAGTTACTAGACAGCAAGTCATGCCCCAGCTTTCTCCTCACGTAGGTGTGCAAGGGCTCAAATGCACTGGAATCAATGAGGCTTTTTCTGAGGGAGAGCAGCATGAGGGAAACCAGCACAGGACATCACACAATGCAAAAGAGCGCATGGTGGGTGTGGGGAAGAGTTAAGGGGAACTGAGGGGGTAGGACTGGTGCCTGTATAAATCTACCTGTGAAAATCCCCTCATTGGTGTGGGGAAGGTGTGCCTAGACGGCTTACTGCACAGAAGGTTGTGGAGTGGTTCCAATGCTGCTCCGTGGCCTGGGGAGGGGAGTACAGATTCTTCAAACCTTGATGGACGTACTTAGCAGTACAGCCTATTAGCTCAGCTGAGATGTGGCAAAGAGGATTTAGCCCCAAGTTTCTGTCATGTTTGAATTACAAGCATGGAAATTAGTGATGGAAAAGTATTGTTAGATCTGCTATGATTTTGCACCCACTTTGCACAAACATAAATAACTGCACTGTGCAAGGCAGTGGAAAATCAGGCCCAGATTGGCACCTCACTTGTGGGAGTATGCCTGTCATTTATTTTGGATCCTCAAAACCTGGTGTTCTTATTCAATCCTCTGCTATGGCTGGATATTCAGGTAGAAGTGGTTTCCAGGAGAGCTTTTCCTCATTTGCTCTTTGGCAAGAGGGCTGTGAACTCCCAGTGAACTCTTTCTGATACGGAGCTCGCCACAGCCGGTCACTGCCAGTCTGGATTGTTATAACACACTCTATGCTTTAAGACCATCTGGAGATGGCAGCTAGTGCAGAAGGCAACTATCTATTTACTGAGTTGCATTTCCCACAGGTCTCACAGTACACCTGTGGTCTGTTACCTGCACTAGCTATCATTTGATTTCCTCTGGTGTTTAAAATGAGTGTGACATTGGTGATATACTCTATTGACTATTTATACTATTGTAGCACCTATGCTTAGCCAGTCGTGAACCACGACTCCATTGTTCTAGACCAAAAAAATGGTCCCAGACATACTTAGATTGTAAATTCTGTGCAAGACAAGAGACAACAGATGGATACAGACAAGCAGATTGGGAATACATGGAAATGAGACCAAATTGGTCAACATGCCAAGTGACACCACTGATATCTCTCCGGCAGCCACAGTACAGAAACAGCCCTTTACCGGTAAGCACCTTACCTGGTGATTGCCTAGTTGCTACTGAATCTCTGTAGAATAAGATTGCCCAGTCAGGGGAATTCCCAACCTGGGTAGATGTATGAGTGTTAGCTCTGCTTGAGCTAGTGCACTAAAATATTAGTGTGGCTATGGTGGCCTGGGCAGTGGCCTGACTATGTACCTAGGATCTAGATGGGGATATATTTGGGCGGCTAGCCTGAGCCGCCACTGTGGCCACACTGCTATTTTTAGCAAGCTAAATTGAGCAGAACTAGTATGTGTACATCAACCTGAGCTGGGAATTACACCTCCCAGTTACAGTGTAGACGTAAGCATGCAGAGAAAATGTTCCTGTTAGGCTTTCTCGTGGTTGGCCCTTTACATTTTCCGGACACATGGACCCACAACCCTGAATCGGCCATTTTGTAACTTCCTGCTACCTCTCCTCCTCCTCCTCCAGCTATTAAGTATTATTATGAACTCATGTTGTATTTTCTCCAACTTTTTCCCTTTCTCATTCGTGAGGAGATGGCACTTGTTCATAGTATTGCAGACACCAGAGAGAAAGCGAATAGACTAGTCAAGGTGGGAGATGAACAGTGCATGGACCAGGGATTTTGCAGGTGGGTCAATGTTTAGAGATGTAAAAGGAGATGTGATAGGTTTTAGTTGTGGCCTGGTTGTGGTGGGGAGGGAGGAGAGGAAGGGGCTGAAGATGAGCTTAAGTGCTAGAGGATTGAGTAACTGGAGGCATGGAGGTACTGCCAAGAGTAGTTGAGAAAGGAACTAGTGAAGGGACCTGGAAGGAAATATTAGACTTTAATCTTGGGCCATGTTATTTCTGAGATCGCGTGAGGGTGGATTCTCAGTTGGTGTTAGTGTAGCATAGTGTAGCGTTGATTTAGGTGAGTGTAGATGTAAAAGAGGAGAGAGCCCAGGATCAAATGTAGGGAATTCCCTGTAAGCAGGGAAGTGGGGCAGAGGAGGATCAGTTGAAAGGGACACAGAAGGGAGGGTTAGAGAGGTAGGAGGAGAACCAGGAGAGGATGGAACCTTGAAAGTTGAGTGAGGACTGAATAGCTAGAAAGAGAGAGTGATCAACAAGGTGAAAGGATGAGCATAGACCCTGCATTGTCTAGGAAGAGGCTGCGGGAGACTTTGAGATCAGTTGCAGAGCAGTGAAGTGGGCGGAAACCGTACTGAAGTGGATCCAGGAGTGAATTAAAGGAAAGTGAGCTAATGCAACAATTGTAAACAGCCTTCTCAATGGGTCATATCCTCAGCCTGTGTAAAATGGTGTAACTCCCTTGAAACTGGAATAGGCAGGAGAGCAAGAGGCCAGCACCATTAGAAGTGAGTACCTGTCCTTAAAAGTAGCTCGTAGGAATTGATGGTCCTCAGTCCCTCAGTGGAGGTGTTCTGCACCTTGCCATATTGATTCCTTTCTGCTTTTCAGTGGATTGTTTTTCCAAATCCCAACGGAAATGAAGAGCAGGCTATGAACAGCATTAGGGAACTTCACCTTTCTCAAAACCAGCAGATACGTGTGGGTCTATAAAGAAAGATATCTTTCATATCTCCCCTTTTTAACTTGCCGTGCTGTTATAAGCAGATATTCTAGCGCACAGTTCTCTTGAAAGAGACATTCATTCCAACACACAATCATTGAACACTAAAATGTCACTTTCCGTGGACTAGTAAAATGTCAGATCTCTCTGCAAACGGGTGTGCACCCTCACGTTAGGTGCACTGAAAATCATTCTGTAGCCAGTAAATTTCTTAGCATAACAAAAGTTCCCAGAATAATGATCACGTTTTTAAGGATTGATGGGTACGCAATCCATGTTAAATTGAACATAGCACTTGAAAAATAGACAGGTGCAGATGAAATGAAATTAGCCTACACATTTAAAAAAAAAAAATACAAGGTCACTATGAACTGTGATTTTTCTGTTTTTTTTTTTTTAACACTACGACTCATAAGGAGCTCAAGTGATTTAGTCTCTGAAAGCTAAAGCTGCTGAATGAAGCACCGAAATGCTTACAGCCAGCGCCCAAGCGAGCGGGTCTCTGTTTAGCATGTGCTAATGGGCCTGCCTGGGCAACTTGGAATCAATTGTGCAGATGGGTCAACAGCAGCCAGTGGCCATGTGGAACCTGATCCACAGTAGCTCATGAATCAATCAGTGACCATAGTGTGAACGGGGGCCAGTCTTGTCAGAGTCAGAAGTGGGGGTGGGTGGGTCCTGGTTTCATTAGTTTGATCACTATTTCTTTGCACATATCTTCTACGCTCTGTATTTCTGCCAAGTGACGTACAGTGATTTTACTTCTGATGTATGGACCTGTTAAGATGAAGTATTTTATTTAAACAATAATTCCCCCATAGGTCCAATCTGTGGTTTGTTATTGATAGGTATCAACTAGTTCTTCTTCCCAAGAGTGAAATAGGGAGAGTTATTGCTAATGTAAGCAGTTTGGTAGTTACGGTAACTCGCAGTTTAGAGAGATACGGCGAAAGAAGCTGACTTGTCCGTGGTTTTAATGTAATTAAAAAACAGCTGGGAGAGGCTGATTGCTTCGCTAGTGGTTAATGAGCTATTCCCTCTCCCTCCCTGAGTAGTAAGAATAGAAAACAGGGTCCATCTGGCATACCATTCATAGTGTCATTGTTATTTCTGCGATGCTGTAGTATGAAATGAAACTCTGGTGCTGTTTTTGCATGAAAGTCATTATGTAACACATCCATACTGACAATTTGACTGAATTTGTGTGTGTGTGTGTGTGTGTGGTGAGGGCATTAAATTTGTCTTTGGAGTAGGAACTGTTATGCCGTAGATAAGCCTACTGTAGGATATGTAAGCCAGAATTAATATGCTTGCCTGTATATTGTAAATCAACGTTTTACAACTACTACTCCGCCCACTATTGTACTTTTATATAATGTGATTTTTTTTCCCTGCTACTTTTTTAAAAAAGCAGCCTCAGATATACCCGACTTTAATCTCTAGGAGTGAGTGATAGGAGCAACTCTACCTCCTCTGTCATGCCAATGACATGTGAGATTCAATCCTCTTTGGGATTTATTGACAGCTGTTTCATCATGTAAACCTCTTAGAGAGAAAAGCATGAACCTGATTTTAATGAATATGTCTGATACAACAAATGGTAAATCCAAAGGAAAAGTGAAAATGGAACAGTTTCTGTTGTCTGGAGAACTGTTTTGAAATGTAGACTGTATAAGGTATGCTTCAATATTACAGAAAATACAATTTTACTCAGATGTAAAAATCCAGAGTACTGCTAATAAGTGGGTTTTTTTTTAAAACTTCCTAGTATACAGAAAACAGACTGTTCAGAATTGATTTCCATTTACTTATTGAAGGCAGCATAGGTGCTTTTCAGCTCTTATAAATAAGACAAGTATTCTGTGTAAAAGTAACACAATGTGATTTCTGCATTTAGAACGTAAGAACATGTTCTAACAGCATCTTCATCTCAAGTCTATTTGGCACATAGAAAAATGCAGTCTTTGTGCTCCAATGCAAGGAAGCTAGAGTTATAGTGAAGGATGGCATTTTCACAGAGAAATTCTTAAACTCAGCTTCTTGGGAACTACTACTTTGATCACAGGTTAAATAGCAACACACACCCAGAAAGTTGCCTTTACAAATCTGTTCATAGTTGTATAACGCTATTGAAGAGGATTATAAATTCAGAAATATTCTTTCTAATCTATTTAGTTAGAAGACAGACTATCCCGGACTTGGTACAGAAAGAAGTGTGGCTAGTTTTCATATTACATACATAAATACAATATAGGTTACATTTTTTTGAAGCAAATAGCCAAGTCTATTTCTAATTCTGAAATATCAAGAACCAGATCCTTAGATAGTGTAAAATACAGTAACTCCATTGAAGTCAACCACCAGGAGAGGAAGAGCATGGAGCTTCCTTCACTACCAGGCTCCATGTCCCCTTTCTTACCTCTCAAAGTAAAGTTTATTCAAGCTGTAACCCTCAGAAGAATTCTTTTCAAAAGTTTACTGGTCTATAAAGATCGGGGATGAATCTCAAGTGACAAGCAATTGAATCAACTAATTGCACACATTATTACTGTATTATAAAAATGTATCGAATGTGGTCTTTTCTGAAAGCTAATGTCACACTAGTGATTAATATCATTATGAAATGTGTGTATTAACACTATATGAGGAAATAGGGATATTTAATTATATTATGCTTTAAAGTCTGTGGCCAAACAGGGAGAAACAGGTGCCCTCCCAGACAGGAGAGAAGGCAGCTATTTACACCTTGTTTAATCTCATTGGAGAGAGGTGACCAAAACCAATGGAAGTCCTATCTTACATGCAAATCAGCAAGGGGATGGGAAGTCCACAGGAAGGGAAGAATAACATGAGGTCGTTCTGCCTCTTGAAACAAAGTCATTGAACTTTGGAAGATATAAGCAAGGACAGATGCCACCTTTGACATCCATCACTAGACATCCACTAGGGAACAGAGCTCTTACATATTGAGAAAGATGGGTCCTTCAACTAAAGAGCGGGTTGAAATATCTGGAAACTGAATATAGGTGACAGACCATCTTGAACAAAGCCTGTTTCTTGCTAAATTAGGTGCAAGACTGTTACATGGGTGTGTTCACTTGTATTGGCTTGTAACTCTCTTAACTTTATTCCTTTTACTTGGCATTACTTAACCTATCTGCTTTTGTAAATAAGCTTGTTTTACTATTAATGTAAACCAACTCTGCTGTGTTTAAATGGAAGGGTGTATTTCCCCCAGTTTCGTTAATAAGTTGTGATGTATTTTTGTGTCTCTAGATAGAGGAACAAATGAACCATATTATTTTTCTGAGCTGCCCAGGAGAGGGCTGGACATTGTACAGAACATGGTTTGGGGAAAATTCAGGACTGGGAGTGTGTTGGGGTCACCTTGATAGTTGTAACAAGGCTGATGGAAGCCACCGTGGGGCTGTAGTCAGGCTTCTGGGGTAAAGGTGCTGAACCAAGGCTAACTGCGTAGCACACAAATGCTCAGGGTGTGATCTGCATGCTTGTTGCTGACTGTGAGCATCCCAGGCTGGGAGCTACAGTAGCAAGGCATTGTGAAGCTCTCAGGGTTACAGGGAATGAGGTAATGCAACCTCTGACTGGTCTGAATTGCACCCCAACTCCTGTGACAACCACTCCTTCATTAATAGCAGCAAGGCTCACAATGAGCCCAATCCTTTCCCCATAGAAATTAGCGTGTTTTTCCATTGACTTCAATGGAAGCAGGATCAAGCCCTATATAAATAAATGAATAACAATTAACAATGGGATTTGCAAAAGCTCCTAAGGAAGTGAGGAGCACAGTGGGATTTGTGCTTCTAACTATCTGATGCTTTAGAAAACCTCACCCTTAACTAACAGTCCTTTAGTTTTGTTTCTCAGTTTAGTGCTTTTCTGTTGTTGCATAGCCTGGTCTTTCAACATGTGGCAATAATACTCATCCATTTAATGTGCATAAGAACATTTTTTTTTCTTGCCTGTGATTTTGCTAATGCTCTTGGGGGTGGGGGGCAGCAATTCTTGTAGATTTAGTACCTTCACTGATCTTACTTGACTGCCTTATAATATATATCTTAAAGTAATAAAAATGAATTTTTTTTGTGTGGATATGCCTTGCATTTTATTTTTATAAAATGTTTCTCTTAGTTACCTTTTCTTTATTTTAAACCAGTTTTTTTTATATTTCATAACCTGTAAGGTGTGTGCGGGTGTGTGTGGGGGGGTCCCCTGTGACTGTGCGGAGCCTTACTGACTTTATTGTGGCTCTCAGAAATGCAAGTGACCACCCATGTATAACAACTCATGAGTTCAATGCCTAATTATGTTAATCTGGGGAACTTCTTTTGTTTTGTATCCGGATACTTTTTTCTTCTTCTTATATTACACTGTTGCTCTTCTGTGTAGAGCATCCAGTCAGCTCTCTCCCTCCAGTTCCTGTTGCCAGAGCATCCCCCAACCTGACTGCCATAGCACACTCTATTGGAATATCTCCTTCAGCCCATTGGCCTGGAAGCACATTTTAAAGAGCTCTTTGTCAGTACAGCCAGTCAGGAATTTTTCGATGAGTCAGTTTTCTGTTGGAAAATGCTGATTCATCTAAACCAAAACTTATTGCAAGAAAGGATCAGTTTTGACAAAACTTTTGTGAGAAAAGATTTGATAGTTCAGGATGTAATTTCTGGTCAAAACCAGAGCCCCACTCTAGAATAGCCTGGTGAGTGGAGCACTCATGCAAGTTACCTGGGTTCAAATGTCTGAATGGGTTCTGAGATCTCCAAATCAGTCCCTTGAACTCAGGTCTCCCACATCCCAGATGAGTGCCATAACTGCTGGGCTATAGAGTCTGTCTTGCTCTATGGGCCAATGAATATTTAATTACTGATACAAAGTGGAACAGCTCCAACAGGAGAGAGTGACCGATACCCACCATAGAATAGCCAATGTTACTCAACTGTGATGTGGGAGGCCTGGGTTTAAGTCCTTGCTCTGGCTGATTTGGGAAACCCAGGACTTGATTAGGCAGAGCAGGGATTTGACCCCAGGTCTCAGATTTGTGCAGGATGGGAAAACAATTTCCTGCCCAACTCTGTCAGTCCAGTGGTGTTGTTCATCTCTGTACTAGTTTGAACTGATTGTTTGTTTTATGCGATCGATCTGGGAGGGATATGCTTTGTTGCTAAACAGTGGTCTAATTTGTGCTCTGTTTTCGGAAGGCAATATGAAATACATATTATACTCCCTTCTGAGGTGTTATTGACTTAAGATCATTGAACCTTTTTGATGCTTAGGAGTTTACAACCAGGTAACTGTGTAACTGTCTGATTCAACACATACTAAGGGCCAGGCTTTTGATACAATTCCTGTTTAAAATGCTTTCAAAACACTATGAAATGCTGGTTGACTTCTAGACTAACTAGGTTGTTCAGGCACTGTATAAAATAGGATATCTCCATTAATTTATTTTTATAATTTATCTCCTAGAACTGGAAGGGACCTTGAAAGGTCATTGAGTCCAGCCCTCTGCCTTCAGTAGCAGGACCAAGTACTGATTTTGCCCCAGATCCCTAAGTGGCCCCCTCAAGGATTGAACTCACAATGTTGGGTTTAGCAGGCCAATGCTCAAACCACTGAGCTATCCCTCCCCCCTAAGTCCAGTAACAGCCAGGCAGCTGGATTACTATCATTCTGAAGGCCAGGGATTTGGATGAAACCACTGAGCTATCCCTCCCCCGATTGCCTGGAAAGTTTTTCTTCTTTTTCTTTTTTAAATATAAAATTATGGTATGGTATTTGTTCTTGTAAAATGTATATTCCACTAAACTGCTCTGTCCAAGCTATTACTGTGCCCTACTGTGCCTCTTTCATGATGGGCCCAATAGAAGAGATTTTTAGTACTAATTCTGCTTCTTCTCAACATACCCCAATCTGCAGGCTGCTGTAATGTATTGCAGTGTGAGAATCTGCTGCTCCGTTCAGTGTCTTTCTATTCTTTGTTCAGCAGGCTGGAGCCTTCTGCCACATTTAGTAGAAAAAAATTATAAACGAGCTTGCACTGTCATACGTTTCTGCAGATCTCTTGTCATGGAATCCCCTTGCTTAGTCAGCAGCAAACCTCTGACATTTTTAACTGTGGCGCGTCTCACTTGGTCTCCCTGCCCCGGCATGGCCGGGGGGACAGCAGATGTTCCCTGGATAGGCCTTGTTTGACTAAACTACTATTAATGTACAGAAGTTTTGTTTTATTGTAACACTGGTGGGGCAGAGGCTGTCCTTTCTCATGTGTATGTACATTGCACAGCACAACAGGGCTCTGATCTCAATTGGGGCTTCTTGGCACTACTACAGTACAAATAATAATAATAATTAGGACTGTCAAGCGATTAAAAAAATTAATCGCGATTAATCGCACGATTAAAAAATTAATCGCCATTAATCACATGTTTAATCACACTGTTAATAATAGAATACCATTTATTTAAATATTTTTGGATGTTTTCTACATTTTCAAATATATTGAATTCAATTAAAACACAGAATACAAAGTGTACAGTGCTCACTTTATATTTAGATTACAAGTTTTTACACTGTAAAAAAAATAAATAGTATTTTTCAATTTACCTAATACAAGTACTGTAGTGCATGAAAGTTGAACTTACAAATGTAGAATTTTGTAAAAAAAAAACTGCATTCAAAAATAAAACAATGGAAAACTTTAGAGCCTGCAAGTCCACTCAGTCCTACTTCTTGTTCAGCCAATCACTCAGGCAAACAAGTTTGTTTACATTTTGAGGAGATAATGCTGACAGCTTCTTGTTTACAATGTCACCTGAAAGTGAGAACAGGCATTCTCATGGCACTATTGTAGCCGACGTCGCAAGCTATTTATGTGCCAGATGCGCTAAAGATTCAGATGTCCCTTCCTGCTTCCACCACCATTCCAGGGGACATGCGTCCATGCTGATGATGGGTTCTGGTCAATAAGAATCCAAAGCAGTGCGGACCAACACATGTTCATTTTCATTATCTGAGTCAGATGCCACCAGCAGAAGGTTGATTTTCTTTTTTGGTGGTTCAGGTTCTGTAGTTTCTGCATTGGAGTGTTGCTCTTTTAAGATTTCTGAAAGCATGCTCCACACCTCGTCCCACTCAGATTTTGGATGGCACTTCAGATTCTTAAACCTTGGATCGAGTGCTGTAGCTATCTTTAGAAATCTCACATTGGTACCTTCTTTGCGTTTTGTGAAATCTGCAGTGAAAATGTTCTTACAATGAATAACATGTGCTGGGTCATCATCCGAGACTGCTTTAACATTGAAATATTGGCAGAATGTGGGTAAAACAGAGAAGGGGACATACAATTCTCCTCCAAGGAGTTCAGTCACAAATTTAATTAACACATTATTTTTTTAACGAGCGTCATCAGCATGGAAGCATGTCCTCTGGAATGGTGGCTGAAGCATGAAGGGGCATACGAATGTCTAGCATATCTGGCACATAAATACCTTGCAATGCTGGCTACAAAAGTGCTATGCAAATGCTTGTTCTCACTTTCTGGCGACACTGTAAATAATAGGGCAGCATTATCTCCTGTAAATGTAAACAAAGTTGTTTGTCTTAGCGACTGGCTGAACAAGAAGTAGGACTGAGTGGACTTGTAGGCTCTGAAGTTTTATATTGTTTCATTTTTGAGTGCAGTTATGTAACAAAAAAAATCTACATTTGTAAGTTGCACTTTCACGACAAAGAGATTGCACTACAGTACTTGTATGAGGTGAATTGAAAAATACTATTTCTTTTGTTTATCATTTTTACAGTGCAAATATTTTTAATAAAAATATACACTTTGATCTCAATTACAACACAGAATACAATATATACAAAAATGTAGAAAAATATCCAAAATATTTAATAAATTTAAATTGGTATTCTATTGTTTAACAGTGTGATTAAAATTTAGATTAATCGCGATTAATTTTTAAAATTGCAATTATTTTTTTGAGTTAATCGCATGAGTTAACTGTGATTAATCAACAGCCCTAATAATAATTAATAGCAATTGTTCATGTCTGGGCTTTTTCTCACATGATTCCCCTCCATTTTGACCTAACTATCTTATTCAATACGGTATCTTTATATTCCAAGATGAAACTTAAGGAAATCACTTCTCCTCCATTTCTAATGTTTCTCTTTAGAAGACTTTATGCCTTTTCCCTGGAGTCAGAGTCTTTCTTCAGGAATCATAACTTAGTCTTTTTTATGACCCTTGGCCTGGCATGGCTGGAAGGTTGAGGCTTGCTAGGCAAATAGTTAATGCATAGCAAGCTCTGGGGCAAATCTAGAATGCAGTAGCCTGCTGCATATTAACTGGAGTAGATTAAAGTGCACTAGGCAACTTTTAGTGCATGATAGCAGGGTCCACATGGACAGTTTGTATGTGGCACACTGGGGTGTAAATCTGCAGCAAACTAGCCTGCTACACACTAACAGTTCATCTAGGCAAGTCCTCATTGCAGCATTGAGTGAGGTTTTTTTTATTTGTAACCTCACTGGAATCAGAAGGCCACAGCTTGCCTGTTGCACAAGGGAGACTTGTTGTCTCTGTGGAGATTGAGCAGAGTCCCTATGAAAGGTAATTTTACTGTAAATCATCAGTAATTATTTGTTTGGGGGAAAGTCCCATAAAAAATCTGAGAAGTGCATCTCTACTGTTACCAGAGGTTAATGATATCCCAGGCTCACTGATTGGGAAGTGTGAATCCAGCTCAAATTTAGGTATGGGAGGGCTGTCCTCAATATAAATCACACTTCATGTATATAGTCTTGCAGAGGAATGTCAAAAAGTTTGTCATTTCAAGAGCGAGATGGAACAAAAAACAGTTTTTATGAGACTAGAGGGTAACTAAAATGTAGTTCTATACAAGGCTTAGCGGAACACAGTGCATGCCTGTGTTGAGAGAATCTAGCATCTGTGCAACTGGGGGGCAAAGAAATGCCTGATTGATATCCTGAAATGTGATGGATAGAAATGTGATACTATGTTGCCAAGGCAAAATCATCTACCTATTGAGGAGGGGATTTCCCCCTTCAAACCCTGGACTTTTGCTTTTATTATGGTTGACTTTTGGATGTGTAGGAACTTGTTGTTACACAGGGAATTGTGAAGAAGAGTTGTAAAAGCTGAAGTAGTGTTAGAATTCTTCTCCTCTTTTGTCTGTCTACTTTCTGGACAAGTGAAAACTTGGAGTGCCTAACTCTTGTGAATGTTCAACAAACAAACAAAAATCTTAAGATGTTCATCAGTTTCTATAATTTGTTATCCTTGATGTTTTTTAGATCCTAGTCAATTGAGTTTATGTACTCTGATCTCTTGTTTCAAATTCATCTTCTGTTGACGCTGCATCAGGAACCTGAGTTGAATAGCTAAGTGTATTAACATAGGTTAGATAACTCCTTCCTAGACTGTGGTTTTCCCATCACTGCTCCCTGCTGAGGCCTTTAAAAGCAGAAGGAATATGCAGAGGTGCTGGAACAATTTGTATAGTGGGGGCGCTGAGAGCCATTGAGCCAAACTGTAAACCCTGTATATGAGGGAAACCACTTCAAGCCAGGGGCTGCTGCCACACCCCTAGTTCCAGCACCTATGGGAATATGCCTTGAAGCACATTGCCTAAGTTATAGTTTAATAACTCTGAAAGCCAGCATCTTTAGTAAATATGGCCTAAGGTTGTTGAGTTCACATTTTTCTAATACTACAGTAACATAGTTGTGCATGGTGTTCTACAATAACAAAAGAAAAGGTCACCAGCCCCAACAAACTTACAGTATAATTGGGATACTATATAGCGAGTGGTGATCACAGATTGTAGTACCATGTGGAGGGAGGGAGAAGGAATATGGCCACAAGAAACTGTAACAACTAATGTTACAATTTTTAAAAGTAAATTAAAGAAATGTTGCAACTACAGCTAGTTTTTAAAATGATGCTTATCTTAGTTGTGTTTTTGTATCCCGCCCCGTGAATGATGGTTTTGAATTATTGTATCTTTTTCTTTTGATAAGGATGTGAGGGGAGAGTTGGACTTTTCCTGCCAGCTTCCACCCTCTGCTTCACTTCCTACTCTAATTAAAAAAGCCAGTCATCCTTTAAAACCAAGGAATCTGTTTATATTGTTGACATGTTTTCTATAAGACTGTCATCTATGTGACTAATTTTTTTTTTGACTCTATACAATAATTACACTTTGAACTCAGAAATGCGTTTCTAGGTGATCTCCTAAGGGACAAAGACAGCGGGTATAAATAATACTCTGTCCAAATCCATGAACCTGAATACACAGGGCAGCAATTCTAAACTGAAAATTATAGAAAGAACAACAGTTTCTATTTTGGGTTCACTTTTAGATTTTTCATAAATTATTCCTGTTTATCTCTCAGGCTTGGGCAGTTGACATGCAACAGAAATGAGATGAGTATGTAAGTCTGAAAATAAAATGAATGTTGTCAGCTCATTAGATGTCTTTGTATATTAAATAATTTAATATTCCAAGTTCTATTGGAATAATTCTGTTCTACTATTTTGTAGGCTTCCTGTAATATATGAGGAAGTCTAGTGCTCACATTATTCTGATCCTAATACAGTCAGCCTTTGAGCTTGTATACATGCTTAAGAAACTATGTGGGTAACATTTCAAAAGAGTGGCCTCTATTTTGTAGGTGCCATTAACACCAGTAATATTTTCACCTACGTTTGTATGTCTTGCAACTGAAATGTAGATATAAATCTTGCACTTCTTAAGTACCTGATTGCAGTTGCAAATCGGATCATTAGAGTGACAAGTAATCCGCTGTATGCCTGCAATTTATTTTTAAAATGCTAAAATGTAGCTACAAACTGCACCTGTCAAAAGGAAAGGCCAGCTCTGGTGCACTTGGAAGTGTATACCTTAAGGCTAGCTTCTCACTGCTTATGATGTGTGAGTGCAGTAGGGAAGGAGAGCGGTAAGAAGCCTCCTCCTAGCTACGGTGGTACATGTAAGAGCTAGCCATGGCTATGCCCTTCCTACATACCAGTCAGCAGAACTGTTTGGCTGCATGGGTGTGTGTGCGCAGACTTATCTTCTTTAAGGGAAGTAGCTTTGCATGCTCTCCTGTGTGTTAGAACAACTCCCAGGATTCATTTTCTCAGTGAGGCAGAATGGCTGTGGTGCTACTTCTGAGGTTTCATGGCTTTGCACCATGCGCAGTGCAGGGATGTGCCTAAATGGCTCATCTAGCCCTTTTTGACTTAAAAAAAAAAAAGAACATAAGAACGGCCATACTGGGTCAGACCAAAGGTCCATCTAGCCCAGTATCCTGTCTACCAACAGTGGCCAATGCCAGGTGTCCCAGAGGGAGTGAACCTAACAGGTAATGATCAAGTGATCTCTCTCCTGCCATCCATCTTCACCCTCTGACAAACGGAGGCTAGGGACACCATTCCTTACCCATCCTGGCTAATAGCCATTAATGGACTTAACCTCCATGAATTTATCCAGTTCTCTTTTAAATGCTGTTATAGTCTTCACAATCTCCTCAGGCAAGGAGTTCCACAAGTTGACTGTGCGCTGTGTGAAGAAGAACTTCCTTTTATTTGTTTTAAACCTGCTGCCCATTAATTTCATTTGGTGGTCCCTAGTTCTTGTATTATGGGAATAAGTAAATAACTTTTCTTTATCTACTTTCTCCACATCACTCATGATTTTATATACCTCTATCATATCCCCCCTTAGTCTCCTCTTTTCCAAGCTGAAAAGTCCTAACCTCTTTAATCTCTCCTCATATGGGACCCGTTCCAACCCCCTAATCATTTTAGTTGCCCTTTTCTGAAACTTTTCTAGTGCCAGTATATCTTTTTTGAGATGAGACCACATCTGTATGCAGTATTTAAGATGTGGGTGTACCATTGATTTATATAAGGGCAATAATATATTCTCCATCTTATTCTCTATATCATTGCAAGACCCTCTTGACAACCTTCAGATTGTCACACTCCTCAAAATGCACTGCTGCAATTTGAGTTATTGGAAAGATCTATTCAAATACCAAGGGCCAGATCTACTTTCAGTTGCAACAGTGGAAATCCAGAGTAATTACACTGATTTCCATTGGTATTTGTGGTGCTGTAACTGAGGCCACAATCTGGCCTCAAAGCGCTGCTTTTCCCATTGTGGTAGCAAATGTACTCGGAAGCCTTTAACTATTGTTGACTGCTTAGCTTTGCTCTTCATTCATGGTAGCACAACTAGAAAATCCTGATTTTTAAAATTATTCTTTCCTTATTCTTTCTCTTATTTTTCTCCTTTCTTAGTCACATGCAATTTCTTTGCCTGTCTTTTCTTCTTTTCTTGATCTCCTTTTCCTAACCTTTTCTGCTTCATTAGTCTGTCCTTTCTTCTTCTGCTTCTTTCTTTTTAAAAATGTTTTGAACAGAAGCTAGAAATTCACTAAGCTGTCATTTTGTCAGGGTATACAATTGTGTGAGGACCCTAAGTCTGTTTGGTTTAACATGATTATTAATTCCTAATCCTGTTTGAGAGAATAATGTTTTGCCAGTTTCTTAATGACTGAAGGCTAGCATATTTTAGAAGATGTTCACAACATTCAGTTGTTCCGCAAACCTGTGTTTCTTTCTATTTTGTACTAGTGCCCATCAGCCTAGTATCTGAGCTTTCATCAATGTCAGAGAATCATCAGTTGTAAAATTATTAAAAATTAATTCCATGATGACTTTCCTAGCTTTGAGAAGTGTGATTCTTTGAAAAAATCATATATTTTTGAGGAATATCAATGTTAATTTATCATAAATTCAAGATGTTAGCAGATTTAGTTAAACTAAAAGCTTTTAGCAAATTCAGAGGAGAGGCGATGCTAGCATTTAAAAGTTACCCTGCTTGAGTGTGTTATGTTGTTAAATATGTAGCCAAGCATTAAAAGGTTACTGAAAATGTTTCCTTAAAGCAGATTCATTTTTCAATGTGCCCTGTAGCATTTGGGAATAACTTCTCTTGACAGGTTATCTGTATCTGATGCACAGAAATGTGTGTTTTGGATTTGGACTACTGCCAATCTACACAACTGCTTCCTCTTACACACTTGTAAATTGTTGGCAGTTGTCAACAGTTGGACTGTTGGCACCAACTGCTTCTAAAATGTGTCACCTCCTTCCTCCCTTCCCCAGTTCTTGCTCTGCTTCAGCTCCAGGCATCTGCTTTTCCCAGAGCTCTAAATTTTTCTTTGCTGAAGGAGTAGGTGGAGGAAAAAAAGCTGCAACTGCACTTTCTTTCCAGCTTTGCAGCCCTCCACAGTGGGCTTTTTTTGTACTGTGTTCATTGAAAGTTCTTCTCTTGTTTCAAACAGGGCAGAAGAAGAATGAAGGTCCATTTAGGCCTCTTAGCCAGACTCAGATTAGACCAGGTTCAGATTCATGAATTCAACACCATCTTCTCAGCCTCCCTCAGTGGAGTGTCTCTTCAGAGAGGTCAGCCTCACCTTATTCCAGTTCTTTATCCAGAACTTGATGACCTCCTAAATAAGCAGTTTAAGCATGCCTTCACATCAGGGAGAAAACAGATCCTTGCCATGGTAGGTAAGAATCTTGTGATGATATGATAAGCTTCAAGCAAAGGTAGCAGCTGATATCTAGATCCCTGCTGGACATTTATTCTATCAACATGGTGCTATGACAAAACCAAATCATAACTAACTCAGATCCAGACTAGGCTCCAGTTCTGAAAATCTCAGGCTTGGTCATCCAAATCCCTGGCCTTCAGAATGATAGTAATCCAGCTGCCCTGCTTTCTAGCTGCCTGGCTGTTACTGGACTTAGGGGGGAGGGATAGCTCAGTGGTTTGAGCATTGGCCTGCTAAACCCAGGGTTGTGAGTTCAATCCTTGAGGGGTCCCCTTAGGGATCTGGGGCAAAATCAGTACTTGGTCCTGCTAGTGAAGGCAGGGAGCTGGACTCGATGATCTTTCAAGGTCCCTTCCAGTTCTAGGAGATAGGATATCTCCATTTATTATTATTAGATACCTTGCCTAGCAGAATGCTCCATGAAGGGAAGGGGTGATACCATTTCCTCTCTCCCACTTTAGGCAAATGCTTCCAGTGGCACAGCTGCCCTTGTGTGATGTGCTGGAAGGCAAATTGCACCTACAGAGGTGAATCAAGCTGTGTGTGTGTGTGTGTGTGTGTGTGTGTGGTACACAAGGAATGATTTCCAGCTGGGATAAGTCCAGCCCAGTTCTTATTGTTTCCTTCTAGGGGATGCTTCCTTCTTGATCAATTGTTTCTTCCTTTGGCTTACATGGGGATTCTGGTTTGAGTCTCAGCTGCAGTGATGTGCAAGGTACATTTACAGTCCAGCTACTGGATGGGGAATTCTCTGATTGGTTATATCTTCTGTAATATCTGGTCAGCAGTTGGCAGCTTCAACACCTTTGTGCATTTTGGGCACCCCAGTCATTACTGGATAAAGGGAAATTACTCCGTACAAATTGCCGAAGAGAAAACAACACAGTATATAAAAAAATGCTTTCATTGCTAAACTTTTTTGACATCTTAATGGTACATGCTTTTAAAGAGTCAACAGGTTATTTGCTGATTTAGTGACATACTTAAAGTGGTCATTAAAAACTGTCTGAAGCCCATTTAGAGATGTGAGCTGTCAAGATGGCACTTCTTTCCTCGACTCTTAACGTGTCAATTGATCAAACTGCTTTTACACTGGGTAATCTTGCCAACAAAATAGTTTAGTTTTTCTATGGTGTAAGTGAAACCACTGTGGCTCAGACATGATAGAGAGATAGACATGAGATGTATCAAAGGAGCAACAGTTGATTTAAACAATTGCTGTAGGGTGGGGCAGCATAATTTTTTCAACACAGCCACAGTCATTAAATAGATTTTATGAATATGGATGGAAGAATATGTTTAGCATTTACTTAACTTTTTTTTAAAAAAGGTCCCAAGTTTTTACTTTGATAACATGATAGATTGTGGCTACATTATACAAATATATTTTAAAAAATCACACAGTTCCCCAAACCAATAATTATTCTAGTACATATGACTTGGTGTAAGGACAAATATTCTCTATTGAGTCAAATTACGTGTGCTCTGAAAAAGGTTTTGTAGATGCTTCAGAATGTATAACTAAAGAATAACAGGCCTGCATTTCTCACTGGATTCTTGCTTGATTAATTACCGTATCTTCTGTCTCTCTACCCCAGGGCTTTTCCTCCAATAAGTCCTGCTTAAAGTTTTATTGACTTTACAATTATTATTCAGAAAAACATATCTTGGTTCTTTTGTATTTCTATGCTTCTTTTAATAAGCCACCTCTGTGGCTTCTCTGAGGGCCTTAGATATAACTGATATGCTGAAGCATTCTAACTTTTTCTGAAGCAGTTTTGCTGTAAATGTGTTTTATCTGGTGTCATTTTCAAGGAGTCTTATTCAAAACCGTTGACATTCTTGCTTACAAATTCACCCCTTCTTCAATTCTGGCTGGTTCCTTTCCATAGAAGTGAAAATTATCATTATTTTCCATTGTCATAGAAATCCCTATTTTACTGGTACGTAATGCAGCTGCTTAACAGACGGCATGTGAAGCATTATATTAACTGGTGTTTAAAATATATACGTTATCTTATAGGGAAGAGAAATGTATTGCACTGTGTGGAATGATTAATCTCTTTTCAATGTCAGACTAAATAATTAGGTGCCTACCATCGCTAGTGATTAATTTAGCAGTGTTTGTCAGCTAACAGCAGCACGTGTGGTCTGACTTCCTCCCTCTGGTTTTGTCAATATGTTTAAGGAGAAGCTTCTTTTAGCAGCAAATTCTTTGCTTTGGTGTACTGAGATTTGAAAACTTGGCTATTTTTTGCATTGCAATTCCCAGAACAAAATCTTTCCCTTTCCTATTATTTAAAGGAAAGTACAGCGTAACTTTACCTTGGGTCTAGGAAAGACTTTGCAGGAGAGTGCTCCACAGTATGTCTGATGGTGCATAAGTGTAGAAACTCAGATAGATAGGAGCATGTTCTAAGAGGAGATTCTTGAGCTTCTCTCACAGGCCTGATCCAAAGTCCATTGAAACCAATGGAAAGACTCCCAATGACTTCAGTGGGCTTTGGAAGATGTCCACTCTGCCTGGTCTTAGGAACACTGTGTACAGTGTTTCCCAGTCTGCCTAATACATTAAGGTTGCCAGGTGTTTGGTTTTGGACCAGAAAGTCCAGTTTTAAGGGAACCTGTACGGTCTGTGGTCAGAAGTATTGACTGGACACCAAAACTCCAGTTACCGCAATTTTCCAGGGCCATAACTAGGGTGGGAAAAGAGGGCAGCTGCCACAGGCGCAGAGCTGATGTGGGGAGGTGCAAAAATGGGGTGGCAAAGGATCGGGCCCAGTGGTGTCAGCCCTCCAGGACTGGGCCCGGAGCCCAGGGCAGAGCAGCAGCTGCTGGGCAGGAGTGGGGAGCGTGGGGAGGAGGGGGTGCCCTGCCCCCTGGCTGGAGGTGCTTTTGGTTCCGCTTTGCCCTAGCCCCCAAGTGGGGCTGGCTTGGCTGCTGCCACAGGCCTGGAGGAGCCGCAACCAGGGAAAGAGAGTGGGGCCTGGCCCCTTGCTGGGCGCTGGGTGGAGGAGGATCCCTGTGGGGAGCTGAGCAGCCCAGGCAACTCCACAGGGCCCCGCTGCCCCCAAGATACTGGCTGCTGGGCAGGACAGGATACTTGGGGGGGGGGGGGGGGGGGGCTGAGTGGCCCAGGCAATTTTGACCATAGCTGTAGTGCAGGGGTGCTGGAACAGGGGGAGGGGCAGGGAGCTATTGCCTCATCACTTTTAAAAGTGGGAGGGACAAGCCCTTTCACTTTTTCCCTGTCTTAAGGGCAAGTGGGTGAGGGGGGGTGGAGGTGCGAGTTGTCAACCCGTGCCAGCCCCCACTCAACCAGGGCTGTCTCCTACCTGCATCTTGTGGGTGGGCAGGCAGGTAGGCTTCATGTCAGGCTGCAGCTCCCAGCCCTGGCTCCATGAGTGGCAGATGACTAGTCCCCTTCTGAGCAGAGGGAGCCCAGGTGCGGGGCAAGAGTGGGAGAGGAGTGAGTGGGGCCTTGGAGGGAAGGGGCAAAACAGGGGACAGAGCCTTGGGAGAAGAGGCGGAACGGGGCGGGGCCTCGGGGGAAGAGCAGGGGGTGGAGGGAGGTTCCAGCACTCCTGCTGTAGTGAAAAATTGGAAAGTTGGCAATCCTGTAATACATGCAGCGTAGTATGAGGAGTTCTCAACAAACAAATGGGAGCTACTCTTCCTTATCCCTCCTTATGGCCATGAGAGGGCAGTGGAGAGGACAGGGAAAGAGAATCCTTTCCCCCAAAGCAATTAGAATGAGATGTGGAAGGAGGGAGCAGCTAGGCTTGATTCTCCACTACCTCTGCAACGTAGATGTAAAATACTACCAAATCAGAATTGTTCATTCACTCACATTAGGGCGGGGGCATAATGATAGGGTGCTGCGGGGACCAGAGGTTCTACGCAGATGTCCTGGCCTCCCATTTGGTCCCCCAGGCTCTGCAGGACTGCGGGTGAGCCCTGCCTCCTATACCCTACCCATCAGCTTTTCCATGAGAGAGCATGGTTCAGCCCTGAAAATTCCTGCTGCAGACTTCCGAATGACTTTGCAGCATTTGCATTACTTGTAGCATCAATTGTGAGGTGGAGAGTTCTTTCCACTGACCATGTCAGTCAATTTTCTGGGTTCCCATGGAAACAGCCAGACACTGTGTGTTTGTAATATCAGTGATTATGAAGTATGATCTCTGTTGTCAGGAACTGGCTCATAAAAAGTAGGCTTCTCTCCATCAGTCAAAAGCACAACAAATGGTACATCCCTCTCCCCCGCAGCCCGAACCTGTATACTCAGTTCTCAGCAGCTGCCAAAGGGTTAAGAATACAATTTTCTGTCTGGAGAACAGTTTGTCTCTTAATTAATAACAACATTCCCAGCTGCACTGTGAATGTGTTGTGAATAAATGCTGGAAGAGAAGCTTGAATACTTGACAGTAGTTACAGTTATACTTGAGGCAGGCTATACTTTTCTTTTCTGAAACCTGTATGCGAGAGGGATCTTTCCATATTGCGAGTGTTTTGTAGTCACTGGAAAGGACACTGTCAGTGTTTTTTTCCTCGTGGCTATTGATTTGTTGTTTACTCTTCATTGCTTGTAATAGGGTCTTTGAAGTATGAAAATGTTTTTCTCTATTTGTATTATCTGTTGTTTATGTCCCCTTACGTTTTGGATGAAGCTGAAATTAAAATGGTGTATTCTCTCTCTCTAATTATATTTTATGTCTACCAGCTTCTCTTAGTTATGGGGTGTGTGTGTGTGTGTGGTGTTGGCCCAGAACTGTGGGAATGGGGAAGTGCTCATCAGACACCTTCAACCCCGCTCTGCTGTCTCTTCACCTGTGCTGAACGTCAGCTGAGTTCATTACAGCTGAGGATCTGGTCCTAAGTTTCTAGCCCATTCGATTGTGAAGATAACCCTCTAAGTGCAAACTGACTCCAGGGTTTAAAGTTCAGCACACTGATTTCCTTCCCCTCCCCTCACCCCAATAAGTGTTGTTTAGTCCATGCCACAGTTGCTCAGGGCTAGCCAGTGGGTAGGGAGGGATACACCTAAACGGCTGCTGATAGTTTTTGGGCCACTGTAAATGTCCTGTTTGCCACAGGCCACAAGAAGAGGGGCACCAGGGTCAATGAATCTGCATACACATGGATCAGTGGTCCTTCCCAGAGCTCACTCCCAGACCACCTGTCTTGACCATAAATGAACCTTCAGTGCTGTATGTGTGATACCAACCCCTAAGACAGCCATTGTATGGGGGTTTTAGAGGTGTAGAGGGACTTGTACTAGACCTCCATACTGGCATGAATTTCACACGTAATTATTGCTGCCTAGTCCATATCATCCTTCATGATGATTTTCTAACTTTTCTCCTCTCTAAATTTTTTCTCTCTGAAACTTTCCACCTTTATGGTTTCTTTATGCTCTTATTTGTTTTATAGTTTGTACCTCTCTCACTCTAATTAGACCCATAACCTCATTAGGGAGTGGGGTCTTCTGATTTCACCAAGCTTGATGTTTTTCTGTTGCTCTTTCTATGCTTGTGTTTCCCTTACTTTTTCCACATTTTTATTGTCATGAACAATACTGTTTTGTTCTGAAGAAAGATTTCCAGTTTCAACACATTGGTTATTCTTTCTTGGCAGTTACATGAAGCTAGAGTGAAATTCAAAGGTGACTTAAACAATGCAGCTTACACACCAGTAAGTGAGGATGTTACATGTTGAGGGAGAGAAGGGTAGGGTCATCAGATCTAATGTAACCAATATGAGGTTGTAAGATGAAGTAGCTATACCTTCTTACGTCGCTTTTACCCTTCTTTTGGTTACACTTGCTGCTGTCCCTTTCCCTTTCAGTTTCCTTGTATGTTGGTTACTCACTTAGGGGTAGATGATGGTTTTACTGTGTGTCCTGAGTAAGGAGCAGCATGTAGCACGTTGAGTTACAATTCAGTCCTTGCGTCCCTCATTCTCCAGGATGGAAAGTAAGACAGTGCAGATTACTTTCCCCTTCACACCTGCTCAGCGGTCTGCTGTGTGGATCAAACTGTAAGTCAGGAGATGTCTCTGTTTTAGGTATGTATTGTATATGTCTACTACCAGAGTATCCAGTTATAAGCCTATTTCCATGTGGTATTTTTTAAAGGAGCAGAATGGTCAGTGAGAAATAAATTTAATCTAAGTAGTGTGGATAAGAAGTTCTAGATAATAAACCATTAGCAAAAGACAATGGGATCTTTTGTAGACTGTTTTCTGGCTACTAATCTCAGATTTTAATTTCTTTATTATAACACGGTAGCATGTGCCATTGTGGAGATTGTTAATGCCACATGTAAACCTTAGCAATACATAACTCACACCACACTCTTTTTGATTGAACTTTATCATTGTGCCCCAAGTTCTAGTGTGCTATTTTACAGGAGAAGCAGTTAATCATTTTTTGTATTATATTATAAAATGAGCTTATGAATTCCTGATCATAGATTCATAAATTGTATGGGCAGAAGGGACCACTGTGATCATCTAGACTGACTTTCTACGGAACTCAGACCATACAACTTTGCCAAAATAATTCCTGTTTGAAGTAGACCAGATCTTTTAGAAAAACATCCAATCTTGATTTTAAAATCCCCAGAGATGGGGAATGTATCACAACCCTTTGTAAGTTGTTCCAATGTTTAATTGGTCTCATTGTTAAAAATGTACAACTTATTTTTAGTCTGAATTTGGTCAAGCTTCAGCTTTCAGTCACTGGATCTTGTTATACCTTTGTCGCTAGATTGAAGAGCCCATGATCAAATATTTGTTCCTATGTAGGCAGTTATAGACTATGATCAAGTCAGCCCCCAACCTTTTTTTTTTTGTTAAGCTAAACAGTCTGAGCTCCTTGGTCTATCACTATATGGCATGTTTTCAATCCTTTAATCATTCTTCTGTCTCTTCTCTGAACTCTCTCCAATTTATCACCAGTCTTCTTGAATTGTGGACACCAGAACTGGACACAGTATTCTAACAGTAGTCACACCAGTGCCAAATACAGAGGAACTACAACCTTCCTACTCCTACTTGAGACTCCCCTGTTTATGTACCCAAGGATCATCTTAGCTCTTTTGGCTATGGCATTACAGCTAAAGCTCGTGTTCACCTGATTATCCACCATGACCTCCAAAACTTTTAGTCACTGCTTCCCAGGATAGAGTCCCCCATCCTGTACATAGGGCCTACATTCTTTGTTCCAAGATGTATAGATTTACAGATGGCTGTATTAAAAAGCATATTTTGTTTGCTTGTGCCCAGCTTACCAAATGATCCAGATAATTCTATGTAAGTGACCTGTCCTCTTCATTATTTCATTCCTCCAATCTTTGTGTCATCTGCAAACTTCATCAGTGATTATTTTATGTTTTATTTCAGCTGTTACCAGCTTTGTCTGTTACTTTGGGGTATGCTTATTTATTAGGGTTACTCTTTGGGTGGGGTAGTTCTGTAATTCTATCAATGTACTGCTTGTGTCTCTTGTGTTCTCATACGGAGCTCTGCTTCTTCCTGCTGCAAATTCCCTCCCAATGGTGTCTGTTTTTTTGTTGGAGAATTGCGACTTAATACTTCAAAAACAGACTCCAATGAGAAACTGCAGAATTGGAATTAATTTGCAAACTGGACACCATTAAATTAGGCTTGAATAAAGACTGGGAGTGGATGGGTCATTACACAAAGTAAAAACTGTTTCCCCATGCTAATTTTACCCTACTGTTACTCACACCTTCTTGTCAACTGTTTGAAATGGGCCATCCTGATTATCATTACAAAAGTTTTTTTTTTTCCTGCTGGTAATAGCCCACCTTAATTGATTAGTCTCCTTAGAGTTGGTATGGTAACACCCATTTTTTCATGTTCTCTATGTATGTATATATATCTTCCTACTGTATTTTCCACTGCATGCATCCGATGCAGTGGGTTTTAGCCCACGAAAGCTTATGCCCAAATAAATGTTAGTCTCTAAGGTGCCACAAGTACTCCTCGTTCTTTTTGCTGATACAGACTAACACGGCTACCACTCTGAAACAGGATTTTTGAGCACTGCAGGGATCTTTTAGCTTAGGTACGAGGAGTGTTGCTGCAGAGCAAATGAGGAAACCAAAAGACACCCGGGGGAGGGAGGGGGAGAGAGAGAGAGAGAGAGAATGGAACTGATGCATATTTTGGATTCAGCATCAGAACACTTGAGCATGGGTAGGTGTTTTTGTAGAGAAACAACAGTGGTTCAAGGGAGAATACTAGATTTGTTTATGTATAAACTGATGGCTCATGGGAGTATACCAAAATTGTTTTGTTCAGGCTAAACAATGGGAGCTGATCATACCTGTCTATGGGCGGTGTTCCTTGGAGGGAGCTCAGAATGCAATTAGGGAGCTTCACTATTTTGGACACCAATAAAGGATTTATTACTAGAATTGGTCTAATAACTACTGAGCTGGGTGTGTTCAGGCATGGGTTTTCATTAACATCTGGAGCAGAGATCCCCCATCATGCAGTGCTTCCCTGATTTTCTGGTCCCAGAATTCCATGCAGTTCTTGCCTTGGAATCTCTGTTCTCCATTCTGTATGCGAATGGAGATGCCTCCTTGTCCCATCTTTGATGCAAATGAGGCGAGGGGAGTTTCCTTAATCCTGTCATCCTTATCCCAAGGGTTTAGGTGTGTCTCCCACTGCCTTTTCATTGCTTTTTGTCTTTCTTCTGATCGGCTTTGGTTCAAGCAGAGGCTAGGGTCGGGGGATGTCTTTTGTGAGTCAGACAGGCTGGGTACTGCACTCTGGTTCCCCAGGAACACAGAGCTGCTAGGTAACACAGGTCATTGCTAAAAATATTAAATCGTGTAGGGTCAAAAATCAATGCCTGTGGGACTTTACTAGAAACACACCCACTCAATAGTGATTCCCTATTTACAATTAGATGTTGAGACCTGTCATATAGCCAGTTTTTAATCTATTTAATGTGTGTCATGTTCACTTTGTTTCATACTATTTTTTTTAATCAAAGGTCTGTCAAGCAGTACCAAGTCAAATGCCTTATAGAAGTCTAAGTAGATCACATCAACACTATTACCTTTACCAACCAAATTTGTAATCTCATCAAAAAAAATATCAAGTTAGTTTGACAGGATCTATTTTCCATAAACTGATGTTGATTGGCATTAATTATATTACCCTCCTTTAATTCTTTATTAATCGAGCTGTATTAGCCACTCCATTGTTTTGCCTGCGATCAATGTCAGGCTGGCGTGCTTGTAATTACCTGGGTCATCCCATTTGCCCTTGTCAAATATTGGCAGAACACAAGAAACTTCATCCTGCCATCAGAATTGTAACTAAACATTTCAACTTCCGGTGAAAATTTCTGCAAGGAATGCATAGTTAGAAGATATTGTTAATGTTAAATGAGCCTAAAATTATAAATCCCAATAGTATTCTTCTTATGATTATGGATTTTATTTTGTAAAAACTATAGGGTTTGAAACAATACTTTTAGACTGTGGTTGAGTTAAATGAGGGCTCAAGCTCTTAAAAACATGGAGTTTTTTTTCTTTAAACTTTTTTTATGTGAATGAAATGCTCCTAAAAAGATGGCATGTTGACAGCCTTAGAGAATGGAGCCATCTCTTCACAGAACAGACCGTGACAATGAAACTCACACACTGCACTGCCAATGTGCTGGAACCCTGATCTGGAGGGACCAGGTAGTTCAGTCCCAATGCCCGATCATTTCCTGGTCTTTCTTCTGAGATTGCTAACAAGGTGCTTACAGGGGGGCGTGCGTGTAAGATGTAGACCATCTACTGAAATCACCATCTTCAGTTCACATAGGCCATAGCACAGCTAGCAGATGATAACAAATATTGGAAACTATCTGGCAGATTGAACTGGACACCTAAGGTCCTGCAAAGTCTTATGTACATATTTAACTTCACACAATGTGAGTAGTCCCTCTGACTTCAACGTGGCTACTTGCAGTGCATAAAGTGACAACTGTCTCAGTGGATCATGGATAGAGATGTGATCAGTGATGTAGCTGCGTGCTAACTTACTTGTGGTTTTGGAGATCGGGACCAAGGTCTTATGTCAGCAACAGAAGCAGAATGGGAGCTAGTGGAGGGATCAGAACAAAGAGATGATGGGTTCACAGTGGCCTGCAACAATGAAGAGGTAGGTTGATGCATATTGGAACCTCTGCATCGTTCCCATCCTTGGCTCTCTATACAGTGATTCAAATAATCCATTCTAGAGGTGAAAAAGCATGGATTTCTATGGGTAGATCCTCTTCCAGGGCAAAGTTTACTAGTAAGGTGGAGGTGTGGAGGAAGCCATTTTTTTTTTTTACCACAGATGCTATTTGATTATCCATGGTTAATGACTAATCAAACATGATCCCAAAACTTCGCAACCACTTTGATGAATGGGGAGAGGTGGGGATTGCCGTGGATGGAAGGAGGAAGACAGATGTGTCAGCCAGTTCTTCAAAGGGTTTCTTTCCTCTGATCCAGCATCACTTTGGTCTTGCCAAAAAATCTGAGTCCAAATGCAGCATAAAATTCTCTTTTCTGATTTGCGGTATAGAACTCTTATTCACAATGTGGATCTTTATTGCATACCTGCCCTGGTTGCACATGTGGAATGACTTCTGTGGAAGTTAGGCACATGGAACAATACAAATTATGCAATCAGTGGGTGACTGCACTCAATGAAGAATGGAGAGAATTTTGCCTGCAATTTTTTAGGAAGCAACCACTTGATAAGTTAATATTTAATTAGTTATATAAATATGCTTTTAGCTAATAAAATATTGTGTAGAGCCTTAGGGGGTCGTTAAAATGAGAATTAACAATTCTGTTGATTTATCTGTTTAGTTTTATTTATTTATTTTTAAGGTACCACTTTGGTTTGCCGAAATTATTCAGCGCAAGGTCAAAGGACAACTGCTTTACAGAGAAGACGCCTTTGCTGAAGGTTTCCTCTGAGGACAATGGGTGGGTTATTTTTATTTCAAATTAAGGATTGCTTTTACATCATTCCTTCTGACATTCGGATTGTAGGGTTGCAGAGAGGCAGTCTAGACAGTAGGGGTTGTGAGCAGAGTAGAACTTTAGTGGAATATGATGGGGAAATGGGAAGGAAAAGGGAGGAAGTAGGTTGTGTGAAGGAGGATGAGAGGAGGGCTGTAAGGTGAGTGACACTGTCATGTAGATACCAGTGCATAGGATTTTCTTCACATATTGCTGCTTCCTGATGCATTGGGGAGCTGAGACAGCAGTGCTGTAGGAAGCTTGTGATGTGCTGATGTGTTGGTACCTACAGAATCCAATCCCTGGTGCACCAAGGAGCCAATTCTTATATGCACTGAGACACTGGCGCATCAAGGGTTCTTCCCCCATGGAGGTACTCTATTGACTCCCCAGTGAACCAAAGTATGTGTCAAAACATTGATGCATATAGACTGGGCACCTTCCAACTCCTGCCCCTTCACAGACTCCCTTACACCCTAGCTGCCCTTGCACAGTTACTCTTCTCCTTGTGCCTCTCACACAGCCCTACTTCTTCCCCTCTCCACTAGCCTTTCCACAGGCCACAGAGATGGGGAACCAGGCCAGAGACTAGCTGCACTCCAATCAACCTTCCATGAGTCATCAGACTGGAGCTGTTCTCTTCACTGCAGCAAATGCATGGGGTTTGACAGGGCAGAGATTCACTCTCATGAAGCAGAGGTTTGTCAGAGAAGCTGTCTGCACTGCCCAGTTCCTAAACACACACAATTTACTTGACTCTGTGTAGCTCCTAGAGTCTCAGCCAGATACCATTTCTTCCACCAGCCATCACACTAATGTCCTGATTCTGCAAACTCTTAGGCACATGCTTAACTTGACTACCATGAGTATTCCCAGTGAAATCAATCACAGGAAAGTTAAGAATGTGCAAAATCAGGATATAAACCAGTATATTTTTAAATTAAGAGAAATCATTTATTCATTTTTTATTAAAAATGTTTTGTAGGTTACGATGTCTGGCTCTTCATAATCCAGATTTTATCACAGATGATGATTCATGGGATAACAGCTCTGCAGAATTTGAGCAAAGGTCTCACCTAGGCAGTGAAATGGCCAGCTTGTCTAGATCTGCTTCCTCTGAGAAATATGAACTCTTGGACAACCTTCATGTCAAGTTCAATTTATCAAAGATGAGGTATGAATCCAGAGCTTGCTTGTTTTGTTTTTGTTACTTCTGAAAGGGTCAATAACCAAAGGCAGATGTCTTGAAAATTATTTCATTTCTGCAAATGAGTAAAATAACACTCCATATTCTGGGTCATGTTGTACCATCAATTTTTAAGCAAAACCAAAACACCCTTTGAAATTCATCGTGAAATCTGGTTAAGATTTATGGCTCCTTGTTATTACTCGCAACCTGTCTTAGGTCTCTAACTAAATACTATATAAGGGAAAAATATGTCTATATGCCTTTTTTAAAGTTTTTTGTGTTCATTTTGTGAATAATACCACAAGATCTTCCACAATAGGTTTTGCTGCTTGGATAAATTTTTGTTTGCATAGTTTTTAACTACCACTATCTTTGTAAATTTTTATTATAATCATAATCGCTTTTTATAGGTTACTGTAATGCAAAATGTGCCAAAACAGACCTGCATCCTTCAGTTATCTAAAGTAGGCAGACCTTGTATAAAGTCTACATTTACTTCTTTCTTGGGGTATGGGTTTATTAGTAAATTAAATGTTATCAACACAACCTGAACTTAAGCCTAAAATTGGTCAGTGTTGGCTTTTCCTAGATTTTAGCTGCAGAACCCATTTGTTCCAGACGCTAGTTCCCTTTGCCCCTTCTAGAAACTACAGCACTCTTTTTATATTCTAGTTGCACCTGCAGTAATCACCTGGCAGCATTGCACAGGGTTCAAATATCTCTTGTTACTCAACATAAGTGCCCTGCATCCTGTGCCAGTTCCTAGAGTCTGCCACTCTGTTACAAAACGTTATTTGGCTAAATCACACAATGTGCTTTGTTTTAGCTCACTGCTTCATGTTTATTTTCCAGTTCTAATTAGGGATATTTAAATAACATGGGATTTTCCCTATTCTCCATTGTTGTTGAATAAGCAGAGTAGGCTAACTGTACTGGCTACAGTTAGCACAGCTTGGATAAATACTGACAACTATACCAGCACTGTTTCTTTGCAATATTAGCAGCTTGAGCCAATATTTGATGTTGTTTCAGTCCTGCTTGGTTCCTTTACTTAATCATTTGCAAAACCACATAAGTTTACATTTTGGGAAAGTACTATATTTCCTTGGTGGATTTTCCTGTGAGATATTTTGCCGTATTGTTGAATATATATGTATATAAAGGGCCAGATCCTCAGCTGGTATAAATCAGCATAGCTCCATTGACATTAATGGAGCTACTAGCTGAGGATGTGGCTCAAAATCATTAAGTTTAGAGACAGAAGGGGAAATTCTTCCCAGATTTGCACCTCATGCAGGCCCATTGAAGTCCAGTGGGATTCCCCTGGGGGTATAAATCAGGATAGAATCTAGCACAGAATTTGTACTTGCTAAATACGGTTAAGTCAAAGGCTGATCATTTCTGGTTTGTAAGCTGTTAAAAGCACTGCTCCTGTAATACTAAGTGCCAAAAATCAACCAAACAAACAACCCTCTCCCCCAAATGCTATGCTTCATCAATAAAATAACATTTTTCAGAAGCTTCTAATTATATCTTGTCAGTCCCTGAGGATGAATTTGTTATTTAAGGACAAGTAGTTATGGACTTCTCAATTAACGCCTCTTGATTTCTATTGTATCTTCCAATGTACTTGTCATCATGTTTCTTGTTTCAATAGGAACTGTTGAAACATAATTTGAAAGTGCAGACTCAAATGCATTAAATCTAAAATAATCTGAACAGGGCTTTAATAATTTGTAAAATATTAAAAAATCCTAACAAAGTACGTAAATAGTAGTGTGGTGTTAAGAGGCAGAGAATAGATGTGGGAGAGAGAAACAAAATATATAATTAAAGACATGTACTGGGTGTTCTTCACACATCCTACTTGGTTGTAGCTCACACGTATTATCAATCCTGAGGTGCTGGTAATTGCTTTTGTAACTTAAAATTGGTCATTGCTGCCTTGAGTTTCAAACCTTTTTTGTTCTGCTATTTTCCATTTTTCAATAGCTTGGACTTTGATGTTTCTAGATGAAAGACTTTAAATAGACTGAGCCTGCTTCTCTGCTGCCTTGCAGCTTGGATCACTCTGTGGCCACCTACATGGTTTCTAATTTTCCCATCAGTGATCTTGATCCTAGGACTTATTTCCACTATGATTCAGACATGACTTCTGAATCTTTTGAAACTTGTCTAGTTTAGTTTAGAGTCACAAATGACTCTCTTAATGCAGCTGTTTATTGAACTAGACCCTTCTCAACTAATTCTAGTGTCTTGGAATGTTTTTCTCTTTGCTCCCATCAGGCTTAAAGCAACCCACTCACTTGACATTCTATCAGAAGGCAGTGGATTTTTTAATGTTTACTTTTAGCTAAACTACTAGGGAGACATCCATGGTTTTAGTTAATGGAGAGATTTAAGAGACAAATTACAAAGTAGAACCCATTGCTACTGTGAATATAAAACAATGTGACACACCCGGGGCACAATCCAGACTAGTGGGGGCTGTGTCCCCCCTGTCTTTGGGTGCCTTATAATGCTTTGTTGTAGTAGCTCCCACCTGGGCCACTCACAAACAGCCTTCCAGCAGGCAAGCTACACACTGAGGGTCTGTGTGTAATTGCAGCTTGACAGCTAAACCCTGGCTCTCACAAGCCTTACTTATACTGAAGGGTGACCTCAACACAGTCCCAGATCTTCCCCCAGAAATGTATGTCCTGTACTGCCCAGTCCTCTCCTGGACAGTACAAATATATTAAATCTGTTATTCCTTCAGGGAATAATACGCCAGCTTATTATTTTAAATAGAGTTACCCAGACACTCCAATTCAAACACACTGGATTAGATAAAACACTAAAACAAGTTTATTAACTACAAACTATATTAGATTCAAAGATTTATCACCATATGCTTCCAGCAAGGTTGCTGACCAAACTCTTCTGGTCAGGACCCACCCTTCCCCCCAAGTCCAACTTCTGTTTTCCCTTGTCCTCTTAGGAGTGATACCAGAGACACACAGAGAGAAAGGGTGTCTTGGGGTATCTGCCCCTTCTTTTGGTAGTCCTGTCCCCCATTTGAGAAGCATTTCCAGCTGGGAGCAAGTTGACAGGCAGTCTAGTGAAGGAAACTCCATGCTGTTTCTTTGCTAAGATGTAGATTTTTTGCCCGTGCCCCCTTCCTTGCCAAAGACTGGCCACTTAGCGGGTAATGGTTCATCAGCCTTGTTTCCACCTGTCTGAGGTGTCAGCTTGCCCTCTCTCAGCAACTAGTTTGGCCACTCCCCAGACTTATCTGGAAAACATACTTCAGTCGTGATTTCAGCTTATATTCAAACTTTACATATAATGTTGCTATATGCATTTTGCCATGATATTCTTGATCAGCAAGTTGAGATATTTATTGATACCTCACAAGGCATACCTTGTACAAACATTATTCCAGTAGCATGTAGGGTGTGAACACTGGGATATATTTTCTATCACACATTGATTTTATGTATAGTATTGACAAATAGAAAAATAATTAGTAGAGAGAGAGAGAGAGCTCCCACATATAAGACACAAGGACATAGTTTTTAAATGGTAAATGTAAAAACTGATTACTGGAAAATGCAAATTTTTAATAGAAAATAGTTTAATTTAAAACAAGCCTGGTTTGACATACTAAATATTTTCCTGAGATTTTAGCATATTTGATGGCACTGAATCTTTTTAAAATAAGTCATTGTTCAGTGTACTCAGGCTCACTGTGATAATGTAAAATATAAATCAAAACCAAGGTTCTGATAGTTTATCTGTGAATGTCCAGTAACTGGTGATGTTTTAAAGAGATACACCTCTACCCCGATATAACACAACCTGATATAACACGAATTTGGATATAACGCGATAAAGCAGCGCTCCGGGGGGGCGGGGCTGCGCACTCTGGTGGATCAAAGCAAGTTCGATATAATGCCGTTTCACCTATAATGCGGTAAGATTTTTTGGCTCCCGAGGACAGCATTATATCGGGGTAGAGGTGTAATTTGATTATTGCGGGACTCCAAATGTCTATTCCCTTCTTACAACTATGATTTTTTTTTCAATAATTTTCAGGGTACGTATTAGAAATATTTTGAGGGATTGATCAAATTTTGGAGAAGTCAGCCATGACGGTGTGCCTCTTGTGTAACAAGTAAAATGTATTTAGGGCCCAGCCTTGAAGTTCTTATACAAGGAAAACTCCACTGATGTCAAAAGTAGCTTTGTATTTGTAAGGATGACAAGATTGGGCTCTGGAATGGCAATAGACAATTGCTTGCATTTTAGTGCCCGTATTCAGTACTCTATGGGGAAACTGAGTTCTCTGGCTAATCATGTTATTTTCTATCTAAAAAATTTCCTTATGATTAAACACAAATAATGTTTTTTATAAAGTTTGTATGTATAAGTAACATTATTCTTACCTTTCAGATGCTGTTTAAGATTCCTAAAAGTTTCAACCCTTTTTATCTTTGTAGTGGTGTGCTCTGTAAGTATTGGATTTGCAACATTCTTACATTTAATATATTAGAATTAGTGTAATGATTTTAAATTGGAATTACTGTCACTTAAGGCTAAATTTAATCCTCTCAGGGGAGTGAGGATCAATGGGCAAAAAGATGCACAGGTCTCTTGTGAATTAGTTAAACACTGTCCCACATGCTACAAACTGTGCCCCCAAGGGGGCTTGGAGAGGAGGCAGGTCCAGTTAATTAGCATGTATGTCACTGGCAGGTGTATAATGATTTTGAAATGGCTCCTCAAGTACCGCTTCAAAACTGGGGGCCTTCAGGGTTTCAGCTTCTTCCTCTGTCAAAATGTCCACACTAACTCCTCCATTTCCTCCTCAAACTCTCATGGAACTCCTTGCAGAGTGGAAAACAGGCCCTGCAAAACCTCGTGTGGGCTCTCTGCCTTCCCCAATGGCTGCTAAAATGTGGCTGCCGGTATCACTTCTGGTCAGCTAGCACAGGGAGGGGCGCTGCAGAAGGCTACACTCTAGCAGCCATTGGGGAAGACAGAGAAACTGTCCCAGGAATAAAGCAGGGAGGGTGAAAATAGTATATAGCTTCATATTCTAGCTAGTTCCCCCAGAACCAGCCCTTCTTAAAAATCTCTCCCATTCTGCCTGATGCCCTAATTCTAATTCCTCTCTTTCTGTCTCTATAACCCTTTCCTCGTCCTCCTCTGTCTTCTCCTTCTATAATCTCTGCTCTTTCCTTCTTCCTCTTTTCATTGTTCTAATACTCCTGTCTCTTTTCCCCATCCACAAGTGTCTCTTGCCTGTAAATGCCGTGTGTGTGTGTGTGTGTGTTTTTAATTTCCATCTCTAATGAGCTGTTTCTCATCTCTCCTCAAATCCCCCCTCTAGTCCACTGCCTGATTCTAGTTCTCTCCTCTCACTCTTTCCCTTCCGGGATCCTCATTTTCTCTCCTCCTTTCTTTCATGATTATCCTGGCTTTTCCATCCTCCTTGCCTCATATTAACTGATCAACAGTGCTGGTGGAGGCAGCCAGCTCCCGAATTAAGTGTCTCCTTGCCTGGCTCTTTTGCTCCCTAATGCACTACAATGAAACCAATCGAACGCTTGAAAGGTGGAGGCAGAAAAAGAATGGAGGGAGACACTGATCCAGGATCCAGTAGCAGTCACAGTGTTCTAGTGGAGGGAAGCTAGAGGCATAGCAGGGGAGGTGGCTGAGGGGGTTCTGCAGCTGAGTTGTCAGATTGCTGCTGTTGACTGTAAGGACAGTCCTAATGGAATCTGTGAACTGTTAGGCTGCAAGGCTCTGCAAGTGTTTTGGAGGGTTGGAAATTATCTGCTTGCCTGACATGAGGAATCTTTTTCTACCTGGCAGGATTCCTGTAGCAGAGGGCACAGTAAGCATTTGTTTCCCTTCAGCCAGGGCAGGATTTGGGCCTAACTTTCCAGACAGTTCCTTAAAACTAGCCTGCAACTTGGTCCTGGGAGAGACTTGATTGCAATAAACAAAACGTATGACTTTGCTAGTTTAAATGTGGTGAAGGATTACACCTCAATACCACTCACTCTTTTTGAGAGTCACAGGCCTGGTTTTAAGTTTTAAGAGAAATATCAGCAATTGGAATTAAATATACCTGAAAACATTATTGTGAATTATGCATTTGTTTATAATGTTCAAGAAAGGCCATTTCATATATTTTTTGAGACAGACTAGGTAGATAGGTCAACTCTGTAACAATTCAATGTATGCCCATTTTTTGTTTGTCATAGATATTATTTAGCACTTATCCAGATCAAGGAGCACCCTGGCAGATGTTGGCTGTGTCACCATTGGAAGGCTACTGTATCCTTTATCATTTTCTTTTTTTAATAATCAGAGAGAGCAGTGTGGTCATCGGTTATACTGATGATAAGCTGATTCAAAATGGCTGCTTTGCTGATTACAGCGATTTATTTCCTTAGAGTCTGTGATGCTACCTAACTGCCCCTATGGTAGCAAATTAATTTGTTCACAAACCTGTTTCCATAGTAACTTATGTAAGTGATAATGAAGTGTGCAAAGGCCTGATTTTCCTATTTCTTCAACTGGACACCACTTGACCCCTATTCATGTCTTAAAAAGGGGATCTGAAGTTCATAATGAAACCTGACCACAATATGCAAAATGTAAACAACAGAGGTGTAAGGTCACAATGACAGAAAAATCCCAAAACTAGTTCCCTCAAAGATATGACTAGTTGAAATGTGAATTAAAGTTATTAATAATACATTTTAATAAATAACCCTTATCATAGTTTACCTGTAATATATAATTAGTAAGCAAGAAGATGGACAGAATCTTTTTTCTTGTTAATGTCCAGTAAAGTTGTATTTAGAAAATGAAAAATGTACGCAGTGATGGAGATTTGAGTAGAAGCTTTGAGTCCTTGATGATGATGGTGGAATACTGCTTCCTTTGTCAATGATATGAAGTTGAACTCCCAGTATGATGCTGCGGCCAAAAGGGCCAACACAATCGTTGGAAGTATAAAGAGGGGATTCTTGAGTAGGAGCAGAGAGGTGACTTTACCCCTCTATTTGGCACTGGAGCGACTGCTACTGGAATACTGTATCCAGTTCTGGTGTTCACATTTCAAGAAGGATGTTGATAAATTTGAGAAGGTTGAGAGAAGACTCACAAGAATGATTAAGGGATTAAAAAACATGCCTTATAGCACTAGACATAAGGAGCTTAATTCATTCAGTTTAACAAAGAGAAGGTTAAGGGGTGACTTGATGGCAGTTTATAAGTACCTATATGGGGAACAAATATTAGATAATGGGCTCGTCGGTATAGCAGAAAAAGGTATAACATGATCCAATGGCTGGAAGTTGAAGCTAGATACATTCAGACTGGAATAAGGCATACATTTTTAATAGTGGTATAATGGAACCATTGGAACAATTTACCCTGGGTTGTGGTGGATTCTCCATCACTGAAAATTTTTAAATAAAGATTGGATGTTTTTCTAAAAGACCTGTTCTAGGAATTATTTTGGGGGAATTCTATGGTCAGACTAGATGATCACAGTGGTCCCTTTTAGTTTTGGAAGGGTGCTAATTCAGATATTTTCTGGAGCACAAATTCTGATCTTTGCCATCTCCACGGCAGGGACACTGCTCCAGGCCCTGCTCCACACTCCACATGGACCCCTGGTCTCCTTTGGCCAGGGAGTTTCTCCTCTCTCTTACCCACAGAGTGAATGAACTGATGCTGCCAGGAGTCCAGTTCTCAGTAGATTCCCTTGCATTTCACTGTACAGGGACAGACTCCCCATATACCAGGTCACAACACTATTTGGCTGGCCACCCCTCCATCTGTACAGAGTGGCAGTTTGGTCAGATTTGAGTGGTGTTGTGACACCATGCATCAGATCACAATGACACCCACTGAAATTTGGCCCAGTTGCCCTTCTGTCTGGACAGAGGGCTGGCCCGGTCAAATTTCAGTGACGTTGCAACCACACAGCTGGAGCAATGCTCTGGACTGCTCCAACAGCAGCCGTACTGATGTAGTAGGGGACCACTGCTTAAAAGTGCTTGGAGCATCTCCCCCCGCCCCAGCTTCATAGCCTGTGGAACTTTGAGCAAGTGCCAAAACCTTGAGGGGGGGGGCATTTCTTTCATTTCCCCACTCCTGACACCTCTAATTGGCACCACTGCTTGGAACCTATGCAGGGGGTGAGGAGGGAAGACATTTAATTTGATGCTTCTATTACTACTAATGTGAGCTGTTCATTATACATGAACATTTAGTGAATGATTAAATGCACCAATATTCTGCTGTTGAATCTGAGGTTTTTAGTACCTTGAAATCTAAGTATTAGACTATAGGGAATTAATATCTACATACAGACTGAAATATTAATAAGCACTGCCAGGCTTGCAGGTAATACATGGTGTATTATTAGGATAGGATTAAAATTAAAAATGATCTGGACAAATTGGAGAAATGGTCTGAAGTAAGTAGGATGAAATTCAATAAGGACAAGTGCAAAGTACACCACTTAGAAAGGAACAATCAGTTGCACACATACAAATAGGAAATGACTGCTTAGGAAGGAGTACTGCGGAAAGGGATCTGGGGGTCATAGTGGATCACAGGTTAAATATGAGTGAACACTGTAACACTGTTGCAAAAAAAGCAAACCTCATTCTGGGACGTATTAGCAGGAGTGTTGTAAGCAAGACACGAGAAGTACTTCTTCCACTCTACTCCGCACTGAGTAGGCCTCAGCTGGAGTATTGTGTCCAGTGCTGGGCACCACATTTCAGGAAAGATGTGGATGAATTGGAGAGAGTCCAAAGAAGAGCAACAAAAATGATTAAAGGTCTAGATTGAAGGGAAAAATGAAAAAATTGGGTTTGTTTATTCTGGAGAAGAGAAGACTGAGAGGGGACATAACAGTTTTCAAGTACATAAAAGGTTGTTAGAAGGAGGAGGGAGAAAAATTGTTCTTCTTAACCTCTGAGGATAGGACAAGAAGCAATGGGCTGAAATTGCAGCAAGGGCGGTTTAGGTTGGACATTAGGAAAAACTTCCCAACTGTCAGGGTGGTTAAGCGCTGGAATAAATTGCCTAAGGAAGTTGTGGAATCTCTATCAGGATGGCAGAGATGGTCTAGATAATACTTAGTCCTTCCATGAGTGCAGAGGACTGGACTAGATGACCTCTTGAGGTCCAATCAAGTCCTAAGATTCTATGTATTTGTTTCTCTTGAATTCTACTGAAGAGGCCATACTTTGGAATGACTGCATTTCTTCTATATTATTATTGTTTGCCATATTAGTTCTAGAGTGCTACATATGTGAATGGTGAATTAGGGACCAATAGGAAAGGTCTCTGCCCTGAGAACTTATGCATCCCACTAGACAGTGTGTATTACGTGTCCTTTGTGCCTGGCCTACAAAAGATGAGGGTCTGTTACAGATCTTCACTGCAGAGCCTGACTGTGATGGGATGCCCGCCCTTTAAGGGCCAGGACTTGTTCAATTAGTCCCACCTATGCCATAGTTAGCTGCCTCCAGCCAAGGGGGTAAGATTAATTGGGGTCAGGTAACAGCCTGGTTAATACCTGAACCTCGTAAAAAGGCCAGAGAACTCAGAGGGAGGAACCACAGGGAGCAAGTTGGGGTCCTGTGAAAGGCCCTGAAGTAGGTTCTGGAAAGACTCTTGAGTCAGGGCACTATCCCAGAGCAGGGAAGACTGAAAGGGAGCCCAGAGCGGCTGAGGCTGTGGGGGGACCCCAGGGAAAGCAGCTTGGGAGTCAGCACTCTATCCCAGAGCAGAGAGACTTAAAAGTAGCCCAGAAGAGGCTGGGAACTGAGCCCAGAGGATGGGCTGAAGAGGAGCCCAAACAATAAGAAAGAACCTTTTGTTTGTGTGAACTTTTGTCACCCCAGAAAGGAATTGAACTCTGAGAATTACCTAGCCAGAGGGCTGAGACACAGAAAACCCAGGTGAGGGGAAATTGAGGCAGGGAACATCCCTAGTGCCATGCTTCGCCAGCAAGGGATGCTACGGGGCAGCTATGTCTGTGACACTGGCTCATTAGCTCAAGCTTAGAGACTCTTGTTTTGGGCTCTGGAGGTCCCTGAGTTAATCTCTGATGGCAGCCATGGCACATTTTTCAATTTAATATCTGCTGTTGTGTGAATTAGAAACATATGGCCCTGTTCTTCTCTCATGGGTGCATCTCCCATTGATGCCTGTACTCATGTAAACGTCTGATCTTGTGAGGAGCTTGCTGTCTCACAAGATCAGTCTCTATGTGAGCGCAAAATTTTCCCACAAAGGTTAGTAGGAACAGAACCATGAGTCCAGGTACAGAACTTCTCTCTCTAGATTTGACTCTGTTGTCTTCGGTGTTTGGAAAGGGCAGAGATCAGTGAAAAATAATAATGATTCAATTCTGACAGGAAAGTCTATGCAGGCACTGCCAGTATGGCTAATTCAAAATTAACGGTGCTGGAGAGAAATAGAGGAAAGAGCTAAAGTTTTGAAAGCAAAATGTAGCTGATGTGGGAATGCAGAGGCTTGTACAGGCTAGAGATGGTTGGAAAACTTCTAATGAAAAATATTTTCAATGAAAAACCAAGAATTTGTAAGCATTTGCATGCCAAAAAGAGTGATACTCTTCTTTCTTCTTCCGCTTTTGTATTTTTTCCACCTTTCCAGCTTCAGTTCGATGTTTGTGGTTTTCCCTGTCATGCCCACTGTCTCTCAGCACCAGAATTAGTTTTGTTGGAGGCAGTACTTCCCATCTCTGGCAGTAGGAGCTATTTCTACTGGGATGGATGTTCTTCACTTTTCATTTTACCTATGACTACCTCTTTTCCATCTTCTCTCTCTCCTTCCCTTTCTTTCTATTGTTGTTCCTCACCTGTGTTAACCCTAGTTGTCTCTCTTCCCATCATCTTCTATGTCCGTCCCTCCTCCTGAACTGCTGTTTCTCTTTGCTTTTGCCCATTTCACCAAAGCACACCTGGGACACAGCACTGAGGTAGCTAGGCTGCAGCTGTCAAAAGCAATACCAGAAAACCACCCCCTCCAGTGACTTCATGGAGATTTTCCATGTCTGTAGGATTTGCTTTGTACTATTTTGATCACAAATGCATTTGGTTTCTGTACTGGCCCTGATTCAAATTAAATTGATTTAATATAATCTTCCAAAATGGTGATGGTGCTATTCCTTTTTTTTTTTTTTTTTAAATCATTTGTAACTTATTGACTTAAAAGCTCATTCAGCCACAAGAGGTATTCTGTGCCAGTGCATGGCAGCAGGCCCTCTTTTGCAGTTGGCAAGGCTCAATACGCTGTTGTAGGGTCACCAGATGTCCTGATTTTATAGGGACAGTCCCGATTTTGGGGTCTTTTTCTTATATGGGATCCTATTACCCCCCACCCCCTGTCCCGATTTTTCACACTTGCTGTCTGGTTACCCTACGCTGTTGTGTCATGTTTGTGAAATATTTTCAAATCTTTGAATGAAAGGCAGGTAAGTGCAAAGTATCAATAATTAATAAGAAGATACACCTTTGGGAACTGGGTTTTAAAAATAGCAGAAAAGATACAGTGATGCATTAACAAAACCCAATGCTGCTCATTTTAGGGATGAATACTCCTAATACACAAGGCTTTTTGGCTTACTTGACTGCACAGTCATCAGTATTCACAAATGATCTGAGTTCATTAATTAGAAAACCATGAACTACCAAGAGAAGTATTTCTGCATTTCTCCCATAATGAAAATAAGTTTTGGTTTTGTAGGATGTTCTGAAATGCTAGGTGTTCTCCACATTCATTACTGTGCTTCTCTTCATGCTGTGTTTCTAATAACTTTTGCCCTGATCTATACAAATTTGTATGTTGTACAGGCAATAGAGAAAAGAGGTCTGGAGCAAATCAATGCACCATAATAGAACTAGGGTTTCTGAAATGAAAAAGTAATTGGGATTCTTGTATGCTAAAAAGGAATTGTGCAATCCAACCATATACCACCTCCCCCTCATTTAAAGAAGAGTCTGTGTTTCTTTGGCGTAGTACTTATTTACCTTGCCTCACCTATTACAATTATCTTTAGTTGAATGCTTCTCTCTTTAACTAGAAATGTTTGGCTCCTATAAAAAAAAGTGTTGCAGGTAATAACTTTAACACCTTCCGTTGCATTGCAGTTCTGAGATTCCTTCAAATTCTTCCAAGCTTTGAGCCACTTCTTTCCCACAAGACCGCACATTTAGCTTATCGAGCTGTCAGCTCCCACATTTGCTCTGCCAATGATAGCAGCCTTGATTACCTGTTTGTCCACTTCCCCCTCAAGTACCTTTGTACTTTCTCTTGTGCCAGTGCCTGCCATACATTGGGGAAATTTCCAATTAGACTCTAATGCCATTTCCTGGTCCTTCAAATCGCCCCTCAAAATTCACCTTTTCTATAACTGCACTCTAATAATGACAAGGCAGGTGGTGAGTTGTGATTACTGCCCCCGACTGGCTAAGAATTGAGCACATCTGATTATTTTTTGTTACCTACACGCTGCACACTAGAATCATAGAATCGTAGGGTTAGAAGGGATCACAATGGTCATCTAGTCTAAACCCCTGCCAAGATGCAGGATTTGTTGTGTCTAAGCCATCCAAGACAGATGGCTATCCAGTCTCCTTTTAAAAACCTCCAGTGAAGAAGCTTCCACAACCTCCTGAGGCATTGTTCTACTGTTAGGAAGCTTTTCTTGAGATTTAATCTAATATGCTGTAGTTTGAACCCATTGTCCTGCCCTCTGTGACACGAGAGAACAATTTTTTCTCCATCTTTTTTATGGCAGCCTTTCAAGTATCTGAAGACCTCTGTCACATTCCCCTTGAATCTCCTCTTTTTCAAACCAAACATACCCAATTCCTTCAGCCTTTGTTCGTATGGCTTGCATTCCATACCTTTGATCATATTTGTCACTTGCCTCTGGATCCTTTCCAGTTTCTCTACATGCTTTCTATACATTAGTGACCAAAATTGGACACCTATTTGAGGCCTAACCAGCTCCGAGTAGAGTGGTACTATTACTTCCTGTGACTTGCAGGCTGTGACTCTGTTAAACCTAAAATTGAATATGAATATATTTATTTATTTATTTATTTATATTTTGCAACAGCATCGCATTGCTGACTCATGTTGAGCATGTGATCCACCACAACTACACAGATCCTTGTCAGCAGTGCTGTTGCCAAGCCAGTTATCCTCACCTCCACATTCTGTATTTGTGCATTTGGCTTATCTTCCCTAAGTGCAGCACCTTACATTTGTCTTTGTTGAATTTCATTTTGTTGTCTATAGCCTAGTTCTCCAATTTATCAATATCGCTCTGAATTTTAGCTCTGTTCTCCAAAGTATTGGCACCCCCCCCAGCTTTGTGTCATCTGCAAATTTGATCAGTATGCTCTCTATACCTATATCCAGGTCATTAATAAAGATGTTAAATAACACCGGACCCAGAACAGATCTCTGTGGAACCCCACTTGAGACCTCTCTCTAATCCAACATCGTTCCATTAATAGTTACTCTTTGTTTGCGGTTGTTTAACCAATTATGTATTCACTTAATGGTAGTTCCGCCAAACCTGCATTTCTTCAACTTACTTATCAGAATATCATGTGGGACTGTGTCAAAAGTCCCAAGTATATTATGTCCACCGCATTCCCCCTATCCACCAAATCAGTTACCTTGTCAAAGAAGGAAATCAAACTGGTTTGGCATGATTTGTTCTTGGTAAATCCATGCTCCCTGCTAGTGATTACCCCTTCATCCTCCAGGTATTCACAAATTGAATGTTTTATACATTGCTCCAGGTATTGAAGTCAGGATGACCAGTCTATAGTTCCCCAGCTTCTCCTTTCCCCCCCCTTTTTTAAAAGATGGGCACTATGTTAGCCTGTCTCCAGTCTTCTGGGACCTTTCCTGTCATCCATGAGTTTGTAAATATTGCTAGTGGTGCCAAGATTTCTTCAGCTAATTCTTTCAGTGAATTCCTCAAGTGAATAGCCCCAGCCCTGCTGATTTGAATTCATTCAAATTGATCTGATGTGTTCTTTACTTATCCTGATCTGCATCCCTTCCCCTTTATTGTCTATGGTAATTTTACGAGTCATCTGGTCACATGTTATTTTGTGTGAGAAGACTGAAGCAAAGTAGGCATTGAGCAGCTCTGCCCTCATATCATTTCCCATTACCCGCTCACCTTTTCCATTGAGCAGCAGACCCAACCATCCCTTATCTTTCTTTTTTGTCTGACATATTTGAAGAACCCCTTCTTGTTATCTCGAACATTCCTTGCCAGCTGTGACTTTCCTGATTTTTCTCCCTAAACGCTCTCGCTATTCTCATGTATACCTCCTTGGTGACATGGCCCTCCTTCCATTTCCTGTATGTATCCCTTTTCATTTTTAGATCGCTAAAAAGCTCCTTGTGCAGCCACATTGACCTCCTGTGGCTTTTATCTTTCCTCTGCATCGGAATAGCTTGATGTTGAGCTTCTAGTGTTACATCTTTTAAGAACTGCCCGCCCCCGTTGACTCCTTTTCTTTCTAATTAGTCTTTCCACAGGACCTTGCTTACTAGTTCTCTGAGTTGGTTGAAATCTGACTTTCTGAAGTCCAGTGTCCCTGTTTTGCTGTTCTCATGTCCTTCTTTCCATAGGATCTTGAATGCTATCAGATCACAATCTCTTCCTCCCAAGTTCCCGACCACCTTCACATTTGCAACTAATTCATCCCTGTTGGTCAAAACCAAATCCAAAATGTATTACCCCCCCTCCCAGTTGTTTCCACAACTTTCAGGATCAGAAAGCTGTCCCCTACACATGCTAAGAATTTGCAGCATGTATTAGGTTTTTCTGCAATAGTCTTCCAACTGATATCAAGCAAATTAAAATCCACCATTAATGCTAGCTCATGTGCGTTAGCTAATCTTGTTACCTGCTTGTAGGATGACTCATCCACTTCTTCTTCCTGATTTGGTGGTCTGTTATAGACCCCCACCGTAACATCATGCTGTTCTTTCCCCTTGTTATACTCACACAGAGACTCAACACTTCCCCTTGGACCTCAGAGCAAATGTATACATTCTTGATGTACAATGCAACACCGCCTCCTCCCCCCCGCCCATACCTATCCTTTCAGAGCAAGCTATACCCCTCATTGCTGGTACTCCAATCATGGGAGTTGTCCCACCAAGTCTCTGTGATGCTAATTAAGTTATAATTTTCTTCATATACCATGACTTCCTGTTCTTGTCCATCCTCCTTGACCCATTTGTTTGTCTCATCCACCTGTTATGTCATGTCTTTTAGATTGTAACCTCTTTGGAGCAAGGAGTGCCATTTACTATGTGTTGATACAGTACCCAGCACATGAGGCCCCCAACTTGGTTAGTGTCTTTGTGCTACCACAGTATAGATATTAGCAATATTTGAGGTTCGTCCTGTGGCTAAGTTCCGAGCAATTCACAACTATCTCTTAAATTGACCGATAAGCTATGAGGCCAAAGTGTTTCTGGTCAGTGATTTTCAACAAAACTATTTAGAGTTTTTCAGTGTATGTGGGGAGTGGTGACATTGGAAAAAAAAAAGATATAAGCTAATGAGAAGGAAAAAAGAAGAGCGAAGAGTTGAGGATGTTAGTTACTGTGATTATGGCTGAAGGTGCATGAGTTTTGAAATCACAGATTGAATGATCACTGCAATTACTTCAGTCACGGAGCAGGCAGAGGTCATTGTAAAACCTTTTAATCATAATGCCATGAAGAGCTGGGGGCAGCTGTTCATCAGTAATATCAAAAAGGGGTTTTCCTTTCCCTGAACGACAATCAACCAACTCACCCCTCTCCCCATTCTTAGATACAATAGTCTTGGTGACTGACTAAAAAATCCTATTGCATGTCTAATCTTTTGTGTTTGCCTTTTTGAGGTTTGTTTTTTTATTGCCGTACCTCTGTTTAATCAATATACTCCTCAGATTTCCTGCTGCAGAACAAATGTTAAGTGTCCCCTTGTACTCATTTGTACTGTCTGAAAGATGCTGAGCCCTCTAGCTCTGGTCCAGCAAAGAACTAAGGCATATGCTTAATGTTAGGCATGTACCCAAGCGCTTTGCTGGATTGGGGCCAGAGTGCCCAGCACCCTGCAGGATTGAACCTTAAATGCATTAATGGTACAAATATGAGGCAAAGAGTGAGCTGTGAACTTTAACAAACTGAAGCCTCCAAGGAAACATTTCCCTCCATCCCACAAGAAACCACCAACTCATAGCTGCCCTTCATTCATTCCTCCCCCAACATCCCTGGTATCACCTCTAGAGGAGCACCCAGATAATATGTGGCTGTGGCCCCACTTCCACTATTGGTGGGGACACTGCTGGCCACTGCTCTCATCTTTGATCTCTGTGGAAAGGATAATCTTGAAAGTTGCCTCCCTTCCAATCCAAGGTCTCTTCTGAGATGAAAAAGAGGCCTGATTCCCCGTACCAGGCTTCTGCTGTATCCAGTTCTTTGCTTAGCTGAGGGTCAGTAGCTCATTTGGCTGAGAGAGTTAGCAGGGGAAGTTTCAGGGTTTCTTTAACAACTATATATGCTACGAAGTGAAACCCCAGAGTTCCTGCAGTTACTTTGGAACCCCTTAGGTCTTCTGATGCTAAACATTATGGGATGCCTTGTGGACTTCGTGCATTGCTAGCCATAGCAAAGGAGGAGGGATGTACGTGTGTGGATGAAGTAGGAATCAGAATACTTCCTGTACTTCCAGAAGAACCCTGGGATTCCTGGTGTGCTCAGAAGCAGATTAACACATGGGCCCATAGGGCCCATGTCCAGGGGCCCTGGTGAATTTGGGGAGCCCCACAGGAATGCCAGAACCTGTGTAGAAGTGGGGGGACTACTGGCACCAGAACTATGGCCCCACCCCCTGCTCCTCCTTTTCCCCCTGAGGTCCCGCCCCCTGGCCAGGCCAGAAGTCAGAGCCAGGCCGTGGTAAGAGCCACCGAGAGAACCCGGGCTGCTGTGGGGAGCCCTGGACCTTTCACCTGCCCTGGGGTGCCTGAGAGCAGTCCCCAGCTAGTGTCCCCACTCCCGGGGCACGCCGCCGAGGGCAGGTGGAGGCTCCCTGGGCAGCTCTTATCACAGCCTGGCTCCAGCTTCTGGCGGGTCTTTGGGGCGGAAGAAGAGGAGCTGGGGGCGGGCCCATGTAAGGGGTGGCTAAGGCCCACCTCAACCCCCCCCACCAGGAAGAGGCTGGTGCCACTAGCAGGGCTGTGCTTCACAGCAGGGGAGCTGTAGTAAGAAAGAGTCTTGGGACTTGTTGGGTGGAAAGGAAATTGCCAGTTTCCCCTATTGGGAAAACTTCTTCTCTCCAGGTGCACAGAGTATAATGAACCTTGAACCCAGGCTCAGTGTGAGTTGGGTCTTTCCCTGCAAATGTTTTGTGCATCTCTTTGCTTTGACAAGCTTCTGAATTCAGTAAGCAATACATTGAAATCATTAAAATGAACAGACATCATTAAAATCAGACCTTTGAAAATGGTCCCAGTTTGACTCATAGAAACATGGCTGTAGTTTTCCACAGCAAAAGTGTTTTGAGAACATCAGATTGTATCTTAGATGCAGGCTATGATCTGCAGTGACATAACTGGGGAAAAGAGATGAGATTCTGAGTAATGTTTGGAAGGAGGTAACCCCAATGGGATTTCAATTTAAGTTTCTCAGCTTAGACCTGTGAAAGTTATTAAGTTTCATGTGCAATCAAATAGAGGACCTTCTTGCTAGGGCTTTTTCTTATGGTTTCATGTTTGAACAGTGACAAATGAAAAATAAAGCTATGTAGGAAGAAACTATTTTGTATGAAGGCACCACTGTGCATACCTTGAAAATGAGTTTTCCTTTTTCTTATGACTTTGTTTCCTCTGTAGTAGCTCCTGAATGTGTCATCTGTATAATTATAGGATTTATGTTGGATGTATTGTGTGGCAGGAAGGTGCCATAATTATATGCACCTGAAGCTTTTTTGTAGAAATAAATTATTGGCTGCACTCATAATGGTGTACATAATGGCTGTCAAAGGTGCCCCAAGTCATTAGGTTAATGAATACAGGTCAGCAAGACTTTTGAAAGACAATAATTAATGCCTCTCATTAGAGCTGTTGATATGGTTTCAATAAAGATTTGTGCCATTGCACTGGGGTTTGGAAATTGTGGACAGCAAGCCACCCTGGAAAACTGCAGCAATGGAAGAGAAATGTAATATAAAGTTTGGTAGGGACAGCATATGAATTTTCCTGTTTGGAATTTGTTTAAAGAAACAACTGTTGACTTCTTCATGGTTGCTTTGCATTTTTTAATTCATCATCTTGTGTAATTATCCCTTTTAAACAAATTAAAAATAAATGTTTGGATTCATTGCTTGGGAAAAGTGTCAGATGTTCTGACAGCTCTGGAGACTGCAGTCTTCTCTCCACAAGTCAGGGTACAGAGGTACATGCTTCCTCATTATGCACTGGTAATAACTCTGACCTGGAGAGACCTATTTTTTTTTTTTTTTTTTTTTTTTTACACAAAGGGTGGTTCAGTGTCCATGCTCATTCAGCCTTTCTGCTGAGAACTAATGAGCGTGCAACACTGTAATTCTTTGTAAAGATGTAGGAACTTCAAATATCAAACCAAAACATTCTGTATTAAAACAGAGTGTGGTCAACCCGGGATAACTTTAGTTATTTCACTAGAGATTATTTAAAAGTGGGATAAAGTGCTGTCCTGTAGGTGTTCAAACTGGTAAGAATGCTTTAAAAATTCTAAGTTGTGTTTTTTTCTTTCCTGGTTCAATTCTCTCAGTACTATGGGCAGTGAAACGTCTTTCTGGAAAACAAATTAATTGCCTGACATGAATTTGTAAAAATGTTGCAACATTTTTACATCTCTTTGTAAAATACCCCCATTAAATATCAGGTGATAAGGCCCTACTTCAGCAATGCTCTTAAGCACTTTTATAAGTTCCATGATCTAAGTACATGTGCTTAAATGTAAACATTGGCTTTGCTGAACCACGGCCTCAATGCTGAAAATTCTTAAGTGAAATTGTGAAAAAGTCAAATTCCAGATTAGTTACATTAGCATGGTAACATATTGTTTTCAGTATTTCCCATCCCGTTCCTTATGTATCCTAAAATTTTGTTGGCTGCACGTTGAATATACATCTTTACTGAGTGGTCCGCATGATGCCCAACTCAACGTGTGCCCGCATCTGTGCACAAAACTACCTCCTGCTGAAGATGGCAGCTGGGATTTCAAATGTGTCATTCAAGCCTGTTGTCATGGTCGGGTTGTTGGCAGCCAGACCTAGTGCTGAAAGCGAGAGTCCGCAGTCATGAGACAGGAGTCAAGAGTCAGCTGGGACAGGATACCAGGAGGTCAGAAGCAGGAGACA
>NW_020664374.1:2202430-2258170 GCF_002925995.2 Terrapene triunguis | reverse complement strand
GGAACCATGATTCAGGAACTAGAGTCAGGCCAGGTCAGGATACCAGGGTGTCAGAGGCAGGAGACAAACTGGAGGTTAGGCACCACAAGTCAGATGTCTGGAGTCAAGCTGGGTTGGGATGCCAGGAAATCAACCTGGGGAAGCAGGAGCAGCGTGCAGGAAGCAGGAGGTGTGACTTTTCCCATGACCCTTACAGGCCTGGGTTCAGGAGCTGTGGGTCATGACACCTGTAATTGGTGGAAATGTTGTTTATTGTTAGTTCCTGACAAGATTGACTTCCTTTTCCATCTAGTTGCAAGTTTACAGCAACAAAATAGCCTTTAACTTAAACTGGAAAGAGTGGGGATACAGTTGCCTCCCACATTCACAGTTCCCAGCCGCTCCAGAAGTGGGCTTCTAGCACCACAGTTTAAAAAAAAAAAAAATTGCTCCCTGACAGCTGCATTTCTCAGGGTGGGAATCTTTTTACATAGGTTTTGTTCTGAGAATAATTTCGATTGAATTTGAGAGACTGCCTCATATTGCATTTTTTGTCTCTGAGTTCAGTAATATCCTGTATTTCAGTATAACGTGTAATCCTATATAACTACCGTTGGAAGTTTAACCCTTAACGGGTTTTCCATCAGCTATGAATATTACAGATTTTCGTGAATCCGCTCTGCTGAAGTTAGAACTAGGAGGACCTTTTGCAGCAGATGTGGTTGATCGGCGGGCAGAGGAATACATAGTAGTGCAAATTGGGCAGATAGAAGACCCTGGATCTAGAAGGAGACGTCAGCCACAGGTTATGGTTTTCACATATCATTGTCTTTGGGAAATTTTGTGTCACGTCTTTTTTTGAGATTCCTTTCTTTTACTGATACTGGGTTATCTCCATCAACATTACATGGATTTTTGTTTTTGCTGTGAAATGTACATTGATGTCGGCATTAGCTATGTTGTTATTAGTAAATAGTAAAATTACATTTTAACTTGACCTTACAACATTGCATTTAACCCCTCTTTTTGGAACTTAATGAGTTCTGGGGACAATTTCCTCTGACCTGACACTTAACATACAAGTGCTTTTGTCTAAAAAGAAATCAAATTAGTGAAATATGGCTAGAGGGTTTTGGGGGAAAGAAGCACATGAAGAAACAGACATAAGGTGCTTTTTTGCACTTATGCAAACAGATTTCATAAAAAATGAGATGATTAACTGAAGGGAGAGACAAATCAGAGTACTATAAAGTGTTTTAATCTCTCTGCATGTGTAATACATGAAAATAAAAAGAAGCAACATAGTTTAAAAAATAACCATGACCACAGACACCTACTTTTTTGTGTGGTGATTCTGTGTATATGGTTGGCCTTTGATTTGTTGTTGCATCACACCTTAATCATCAGCATTGTAACTCATACAAACTCATGGTTACTATTTATAAGTTAATAAAAGCAGGTCCATTAGCTCATCAGGTAACGTCATTGGGCACAATGTTGTCGAGGTAATTGTAGTGTTAAACCAGCCTTTCTTACTGATGGGAGGGATGCTATAATTTGTGCAAACCGTAACAATCCCCAAGAGATCTTTCTGCTAACTTGGAATAGCCAGAGTACATTTTGCTCCAGCCACCCACCTCTTGCTGGACACTTCCCTGGACTGCCCAGGACACTGGGGCGGGGGCAGGTAGCTAAAAATTATCTATGTTGACTTTATGCCACCAGGGGTTCCTTTTCCAAAGGTATCCCCAGCTCGGTGTTTAAGACTGCTTTTTTTATTCTTTGTGCTGCTAGTCTGAGACAAGGGGACAGAGCAGGAATGAAGAATCTGGGCTACGATTTTTAACTGGACTTTGTCTCTTTAAATCCCTTTTGGCTCCAAAGAGAGAGAATCTCTGCACCCATATTTGAAATACACACTCCAGTATGCATTCAGATAACTTGCCCACATACCAGTGTGCAGCAATATATAATGTTGCAGAAGCTGTTTTTCCTGAGTTCTTTATAGTCATTTCTCCATGTAAAGGACCAAATTCTGGCTGCAGTTTCCATTGGTCAATGATCTCCAAACATCTTGGGTGTATACCAGAATTTAGACCCAACTGTGTAGACACCAAAATAAAAATGTGTAGAAAAATTGAACAGAGCCATGCACCACCTTTACTGATCTTTAATTACTGGTGTTGTTAAATTGAATCTCTTGCAGGTCTTATACAACTGGACTCTACCTTTAAACTCAAGACGAAATGAGCAAGTTATCACAACTAGAATCTTTGAGATACTTAACAGGTTGGCAGAAACCAACTGTAATAAAAGTTTGTATAAACTGATTATTTGAATGCTATGAAAATATATTTTCTTTTCTTTAAACAAAACTACTAAATTCCATCATTTTGTAATTCTTCAGACTGTCAGTAAAATATAAACTTTCCTAGTTTTTTAAAAGTAATTACAATACGATCATCCTATCCACGTCTTGGACTTAAGTTACATTCCAAGACCTGGCATTTACAATCTGGTATTCAAGTATCGTAAAAGTTGCTTTACATTTTTTATTTTAACTAATGAAACAATTTTACAGTATTTTAAAAAAAAATATAACAGTTGCTATTTCATTCTGTAAGGAAGCAGAACTTTTCTTTTTTCCCTACAGTAATGCAATCTCCATAAACATTCAAGCTTTCCTACAGGAGTCTGAAATTGTTCCTCTCTCCATGAAGCATCAGTACCTTCATGCAAATATAGAGACACAAGTAACAATTGCATCAGTCATCTTAGCAGGCGTTTATGTGCTTATCATATTGGAGGTAAGTCAATGTATGCACTTTGTGTGTCTGTGTTTGTATCATTTTTGGCAGTTAATATACTTTCTGAAATTGAATCTGAAACCTTCCAGTACTATCAGACACTGCTTAGGGCACAAACAAGACTCCCAAATACGTTGAAGGAAATTGGAATGAATGGCAACTGATCCTAGTAGGTTATTACTAACTGCCTCCATAGTATTTGAGCAGTTCTTGGTTATTTCTTTCTATAGGAAACTTGTGGTATTTCCATTATATTTTATAACTTGGCTGTGAAACAAAGTCAGCCTGGGTTGAAACTTGATGGATAAAACCTCAAGTTAAAAGCAAATTACTCACACAAGTTAAAAAGTCACTTTGATCATTCTCTTCTCTAAGACACCTCAGAACAAAGTAGAAATCTTTTGCACATGTAAAACAGTAAAGTAAACATTACTTTTATTTTTAAAACAATGACAATTAGAAATACCTACAATGCATCCTTTAGGGAGGAAGGAGAGGATTTGAGTTAATATGAGGGAAGTCAAGGAATGAAGAGCTTTAAACATTTATTCCAAGGCCACTAGATATCCAGTTTAACTCAAATATCTTGTATCATGACTCAAGATGGTAGACATATGAGAAATGGTACAGGATTTATGTTTTGCCATTCTTTCTTGGATTGTAAATAACAACATGAATATCCTGTAGCTAAAATATGAGACATAGGAAATAATTCCTTCTACATTTACACCACTTTTATACTGGTGGAAGTCCATGGACTTCAGCTGAGTTGCATTTGATTTTCACTGGTGCAGGTGAGAGGAGAATCAGGTCTATGGAGGGTCTCATAATGGCAATGTCTGGTTTGCTGATTATTCTTCCCTATCCATCATCATGATCTTTTTCATACTGTTCCCCATTAAAATGCTAAATAAGATAAGGAATGCCTTTCTTCCAATCCAATTTCAGTAACAGAGACAGAAGCCACGTGACAGAGGGTTAAAAGTTTAGATTATTCACTTCAGGAGTGGAGATTTATTTATGAGGCTGAAACTGGCTCTATGTACTTTATAGATGTGTTATCTCAATACACTAAATGTGAAGGGGGATGGTATATTGGATTTTGATTTAAAGGCATCTATATATGCAGTACATCATTGAAATAACCTTAATACATTTTAATGCTGCTTTTATTCTCCAAAATGTATGCAGTCCTTAGCAATTGCAAAAACATTAGGTTTTGAATGTTTGTGTGACTGGGCTTTTTTGTGTGCAGATGTTTGCAAGTTAGAGGCTACTTGTGAAGAATTCACAAGTCATAACAGCCAACAAAACTTTCAGGGACTGAGACTGCAGACACTAGACCAGGGGTCAGCAATGTTCGGCACGGGGCTCGCCAGGGTAAGCACCCTGGTGGGCCGGGCCAGTTTTATTTACCTGCTGACGTGACAGGTTCGGCCGATCGCGGCCCCCACTGGCCGCGGTTCGCCGTCCCGGGCCAATGGGGGCAGCGAGAAGCCGCGGCCAGCACATCGCTTGCCCGCGCCGCTTCTCGCCGCCCCCATTGGTCCACGACACCGTACCGCGGCGAGTGGGGGCCGCGATCGGCCGAACCTGCCACGTCAACAGGTAAATAAAACTGGCCCGGCCCGCCAGGGTGCTTACCCTGGCGAGCCACATGCCGAACGTTGCCAACCCCTATACTAGACCATAAAGCCTGGAAATGCATGCATGTTCCTATTGTTTCCAAGAGAAATGTTTAAAATAACTGTAGCTGGTTTTTTTTGCTAAAATATTAAGGGACAAATTCTACCCTGAGATGTGTGCTTCAGTGGAACTACTTCTGCAGATTCAAGCATAGAAACAGCAATAAAAAACTGGAAAAATTATTTTTGTCAGATTTCCATTGTAACTATTTTTTATTCTATATCTGAGTTTTCAAAATGGTAAAGTCTTCCTTTGTATCAGCAGTTAGCTGCCTTCAAAATGCAATTTGTTCCGTTGGCAAATGTGACAAACAGAGAAACTTTTAAATGACAGAAATCAAAGGGGACAATAATCAACATTCTAACATAATATGATGATTGTCTGGTCTCCCCACGAACCACTTGCAGAATGTGAGTGACGGAATTGATAGACAGTGACTTACCTTACATGCGGTATTTAAAACTGTGGCTTTTAGAGTAGTGATTTCTTAGTGCTCTATTATTCTGTTCTCACTGTCAGAGAAATCAATTCCCAGTGTCACAGAGATAATCTTTCACTACATTCCATTTTCTACAGTGCTGCTGCTTTTCATTTTTTCTGTCTTTTACACTTTCCCTTTGTTTTACTCATTTCCATTGATCAATTTACTGTTCTCTGATCTTCATTTAATTCATTTTTATAGCCTTCTGTTTTGATTTACTGTGAACTTGTAAAATATTTATCTTTTGAATTTGCCTTTTAAAAAAAAGCAAGATGACTTCTTTAAGGAAAAAATGGTGTAAGGGAGTTAATTACCTTTGTTCAAAGCCTATGTAACATATTGCATCTGACCAATAACATTTAACATGAACAGGAAAAGCCAAGTTAGGAAAGAAGCAGCTACGCAAGGATTAGCCGTTTAAATGGTTACATTAACTTATTCCCAGATCTGGGAGCTCTGAATTGGGGAGGGAGGCCAATGCAGCCCAAACTTTGTCCAGTTTTTGTCATGGAAGAAAGTTTGGATAAAGATTCAAAATTTCAGAAGCTTATCTAAAACTCAGAACCATCCCTTCTTGGTGCCCTCTTGAATTGTCTGTCTGAACGCAAGGCCATCTTCCTCACCAAGCAAGAGTTTTTTCCTGCTTGTCATGTTCTGTAGTGGATGCTCTATGGAAAACTCACATTCCCTAGAATCCACTCCCACTCTGATGGCCCTTTCTTAGAATCATAGAATCGTAGGGTTAGAAGGAACCATAAGGGTAATCTATTTTAACCCCTTGCCAAGATGCAGGATTTGTTGTGTCTAAACCATCCAAGACAGATGGCTATCTAGCCTCCTTTTGAAAACCTCTAATGAAGTAGCTTCCATGACTTCTCTAGGCAGTCTGTTCCATAGTACTACTGTTCTTACAGTTAGGAAGTTTTTCCTGAGATTTAATCGAAATCTGCTACACTGTAGTTTGAACCCTCACTCCCTGTTGTCCTACCGTCTGTGACAAGAGAGAACAACTTTTCTCCATCTTTTTTATGGCAGCCTTTCAAGTATTTGAAGACTGCTATCATGAACCCCCTTAATTTCCTCTTGTTCAAACTAAACATACCCAGTTCCTTAAGCCTTTGCTCATATGGCTTGCATTCCATCCCTTTGATCATCTTTGTCACTTGCCTCTACATCCTTTCTATACAGCTGTAGCCAATATTGAACAAAGTACTCCAGATGAGGCCTAACTAGAGCCAAGTAGAGCGGTACTGTCACTTCCCATGATTTGTATGCTATGCCTTTGTTAATGCAACCTAAAATTGCATTTGTTTTTTTGCAACAGCATCATATTGCTGGTTCATGTTGAGATGGTGATCCACCACAACTCCCAGTTCCTTCTCAGCAATGTTGCTGCCAAGAATTTATCCCCCATTCTGTATTTTTGCACTTGTTTTTTCTTCCCTAAGTGTATCATCCTACATTTATCTTTGTTATCTTCTTCTCAACTTCTGCTACCAGCAGTGTCTCATTAACTATGGCAGGACTGTACTGGCTTCACCCTTGTGCACTGGTCTCTGCTGCAGTCATTCTCTTGGACTTTTCTGGAACTTGGATTTCAGTGACTTCCATTTCTGAAACCTTTGTGGTGGAGATGAAAAAGGCTCGGTGCTGTAGTCAATATCTTGGATTTTCCTGGAAATGGGATTTCAGTGAAAAAGGCTCGGTCCAGGGAATGGGCAAAAGTTTAGTCTGGTTCTTATTTTGCCTAAGCCAATTTGTCCATCCCTTGCCATTTCGATTGTGGGGATAATTTTATAGTGTGAAACTAATGGTGTTCTGATGAAGTAAAATATTCAGAATTAAAAACTTAAGTGTATTGTAAATCCTCCTCCCAAACAATATTCTTGTGAATTTCACACTAGAGACCAAATTCTGTTCTATTAAAGCATTGTAAATCTGTATTGACCTCAAAGGGGAGTTACTTTGGAGTTACACTGGTTGTCCTACAAGTAGAAGTTGTACCTAGTATTGATACTGCACTGCGGTAGAAATCATGCTGTTTGTTAGATCTCCTGTCCTTCAGGCAAGACATTGTCATTATATCTATCATATATATATATGTCAGCTTCTTAAAGACATTTTAAGCATTTTTTTAATTTTTAAATTGCAATAAAAGAAAAGATAGATTCATTGGTCACATCTTACATGCACAAAAAACACTCCCCAATCCCCACAACCAACCCCCACCTCCACAAAATCCCACTCAAACCAGTCTCCTGTAAAAGGAAAATCACCTTCACGATCATTTTGCTTTTATTGGATTCTGCTGTATTTACCACATACACTCAATGTTGTTCTAGCATATAACCTTTTTGTCCCCTTATGAGTTGGCATTCTGCAACTCAGTGCTTAAATCTATTCTATTTCTGTGGCCATCTCACCTTCGTTTTCTGTTTGAAGTCTCCTTTATTCATGTGACCATCCTTTCCTTCAATAACTTTACATTGATTTTTTTTAAAGTTGATTTTTCCTCAAATATTGATCCTTTACCTCTGTGTATTTGGAGTTTCTGTTGCTTTTATTTTATTGAAATAGCTCCTGTTTTAATTTCTTCCTTTCTTGGTTTTTCATTTGAAAAACACACTTTACCATGTTACATTTTATATTTTGAACCTTGGGCATTCATTTCTACTGTGTGTGTGTGTGTGTACTCCACACTTCTTATGATGTATGGAATTAAAGTAAAAGATATATCATGATGTAGAATTGTTGACAAGTATAGAGTATCTCATTTGGTTGTGAGTCACCTCAACTACACAGGAAATCAAAGCAAATGTATGTTTTAAAAGAATAATGTGTATTAGGTTTAACTATATTTTTCTTCTCATATCTGCCCTCTGTGATCCCTTCATGATTGATAAGTTCTACAGAAAAGTTGAGACATAAATATGTTTGATGTTGTTATATGAAGATATCTGTAATGAGATATAGACATCTGAAATATTGAATTGAGGTTGATTTTCAAAGAATCACATTGAGAAAGTAGTTCACTATATAGTCCAACACACACACTTTTTAGAGTTAAGGTTGTGTATATATTGCCCCTAAAAACACTTATGGAACATTAAAAAAAATCCTCTGAGTGAAAATACGAAATGCTTTAAACTCAGAAAATTCATGGGTAAGGATTCAGTAAAGAAATATGATGAGGTCCTACTTCCAGTTGAAAAAGAGTCCAGCAGAAAAATTGACGCTAAGTGCAATGAAATCCTGGTAACTTATTACATCTGTTTACTGAGAAGGTGTTTTGGTTTTGGATCAATCTCGGTTATATACCCACTCTTCTTTCAGTTTCCTTTTCAGTTAACCTGTGTATCTATTTCTGTAATTAAAATAATTAATTCTATCACATTAACTCAAATTCAATAAACACTAGAATATTATTTTTAGAGGTAGAGCATATGCCAGTAAAACTAACGTGTATAGAATCTTATACTGATCCCGTTGTTTCCTTCAACTTTGTGGTGGCAAAACATCTTTGACTTTTGCCCTTCTGTCCTTATATACTAGTATTTCACAATTTGCTAATATTTTGGTTACCTAATACATGTATATTGTATTGTATTGTATTGTATTGTATTATATTAATTATATTATATTATATATAATTTTAATGAAAATTATTTTAGGATTAATGACGGATTTTGGATTGATAGAACTAGAAACTGAAGTTCTCTGTTTAACACAGGCAGCATCAATGCAAACCTTTTCTACACGGCCCCACCAATATAATTCAACACAGACTTACAATCTCTAGGAATCAAAGAAGGTAGTAAAGTCTTCATGGCCATTTGCTCTTTGGCTTATTCTCTGAGACTGCCAAGATGGATGCCAGTAGTGATCTTACCTAGAGAGTGGGCTGAGAATTCCAACTTTTTTCATGTAGGCCACCACACAGCCTACTGGGCTGGATGTGAACTGGTGATCTAGATCAGTGGTTCTCAAAGCCGGTCTGCCGCTTGTTCAGGGAAAGCCCCTGGTGGGCCGGGCCGGTTTGTTTACCTGCCGTGTCCGCAGGTTCGGCTGATTGCGGCTCCCACTGGCTGCGGTTTGCCGCTCCAGGCCAATGGGGGCTGCGGGAAGGGCGGGCAGCTCATCCCTCGGCCCGTGCCACTTCCAGCAGCCCCCATTGGCCTGTAGCGGCAAACCGCGGCCAGTGGGAGCCGTGATCAGCCAAACCTGCTGACGCGGCAGGTAAACAAATCGGCCCAGCCTGCCAGGGGCTTTCCCTGAACAAGCGGCAGACCGGCTTTGAGAACCACTGATCTAGAGCAGTGGTTTTCAACTTGTAGTCCATGGATCCCTGAGGATCCACAGACTCTGTCTAAGACTTCCAAAGAAGTCTGCCTCCATTTTATAATTTTTTAGGGTTCCACAAGTAAAAAAAAGGTTGAAAATCAGTGATCTAGAGGAAGAAGACACTACACTCTACTACCTAGTCCTTGGGTACTCAGGATTTATATGAATTAGGCAAATTATATTAACATTAGGCAAATAATTAGTTATAGCTTCATAGGAAGATGTGTGTGATTGATACATTTAATGTAGGGGGGAAGATCATTAGTAGGGAGGATTAGTTGTGTGGCCTTGTCCAGCATTTCCTTTAAATAAGGCCTCTCTTTAGCTATTGTAAATTAAAATCTAATAGATGACCACAGTTTGTAACTATTTATGCTACTTAAATATCCTGTTATCAGAAACAGCCATGAAATTGCCATTTTAAACTGTTTTACAAAGCCTTTTATAAAGTTAAAAATAAAGTGCAAAACAGAAGCTATTTCATTACACATAAGAAACTAACAACATATAAATTTTAATGGCAGAAAAATGATACCAGCAGATATTTGAAATTCTTTGAGAACCCCCATAATACTGTGTTTATCAAAGGAACCAGAGGTTCAGTTTCATATCCTGTTTTACAGGTAATCCTAAGAAAAAATCCTCCCGTGATCTTTAAAATGACATTTTAATAATCTAGCATCTTGAGTAACATTGAGTAACTGAATTCTTTGACTAAAATATAGACACACACAAATGCATTGTCGAGTTTTAAAATCCTACAACGGCTTACTTAACAAAACAAACAGATTTATGGTCACAATTTTTATTAACTTAATGGAAAAAAAGTTGCAATTTTCTTCCATATTATAGTGATGTTATAAACAAGTTTAAATTATGATTATACATCTGTTAGGTTTAATTTCTTGAACTCAAAGTAGAGTCAATTTTTTATGCAACACTTAGATGGGAAAACTGAATACAATATTTTCTTAATATGCCAAATATTCATAATAGCAAGTGATTTGAATAGGTTCAATTAAGGTATGCTGAAGTTGAGGGAGATTTTTCCAAGTGCTCAGGTAGAGCTAGGGACCAAATATCAGTGCACTCAGCATGGGTTCTTATCCCACTGTTTGTTTTTGTTTAAAAACGGAGGTAGCAGAGTGCAGATCTGAGTATCTCTCCATACTCTGCCAGGGGACTGGTGGCAACTATGTAAGGAGAGAGAGGAGTATTCATAGCCTTTGTTGGAAATGACAAAGCAGAGCCCCCTTTGGCTTCTCCTTGTCCGACCTTGCTGGGAGTGGGATGTCTCACTCATTTCCATGCTTTTAGTGAGGTAATGGGGAAGAGAATAGTTAGTTAGCTCCTGGTCTGGGCAAGAAATGGGGTGAAGATCACCAGTGCTGCTCATCCCCTCTCAGTGAAGAATCTTTGGGATTCCTTTTTCCTTTAGCCTCTCTGAGAAGGTGAAGAGAAGAAACTACTGGCCCTGTCAGCCCTCCATATGGTTGGAGGAGACAGCAATATGTTGCCCGGCTCATCTCTGGTCCTTGACCACATTGTTAACGGGGGAAGAAGAGAAAAGAATCCATGTACCAGAGCTACCAGATCAAGAGACCTGGCAGGAGAGGTTTGGGGTGTGGGCTCTGGCCTGGTTCCACTTACCTCGAGCGGCTCTGGGGTGGCAGCAGCGTACAGCAGGGCTAAGGTAGGCTCCCTGCCTGCCCTGGCCCTGTGCCAGTCCCAGAAGTGGCCAGCATGTCCGGCAGTGGCTCCTGGGGGTGGGTTGGGGCAGGTGTCTCTGCTGCACGCTGCCCTCACCTGCGGGTACCACCCCCGAAGCTCCCATTGGCCGTGGTTCCCTGTTCCTGGCCAATGGGAGCTGTGGGGAGAGGTGCCTTCAGGCAAGGGCAGCGCACGGAGCCCTCTGTCCCCCACCCCAGGGGTTGCAGGGATGTCTTGCCAGCTGCTTCTGGGAGCGGCACGCGGCCAGGGCAGGCAGGCTGGCAATCCTGTGGGCTGGATTGAGAGCCCTGATGGGCTGGATCCGGCCTGCGGGCTGTAGTTTGCCCTCCCCGATCTAGATGCTGAACGTGCATGGATTTGAATCCAATGAGGATGAATTCTAAACATGAAATCCATGCACAAAAACCTGGCCTGAACACTCCTCTTTTTTAGCCTTTTAAAGGGACAGTGTCAGGTTAGAAATCATAGGCCAGATCCTGTGCCCTGGAAAGGATACTTAGTACTACTGGAAAAAACTCAAAGTAACCTTAAAGATGCTCTAAATAAATATCTGAAGTGTTCTCCTGATGCAAGTAGCACTGTGGGTGGATGTAAATGTGATGCAAGGGGCTGATGGGGGCTGGCTGCAGGCAGGGAAGTGACTTTTTTAGGCAAGGATCCTTGTCTGGTAGAATAGTGACTTTGGAACCACTTTAGCCATTATAAGATATCACAGTCTTGTGGCTGCTCTATCTTGCACGGGGAGCTGTTTTAGTCACTGGCTGCCACCAGCCTAAGACTACCTGAATTGCAGGATGATTGTCAAATAATTGCATCTGAGTTGCAGACAAGACATGGAAAATCACGGAAAAGTAATAATGGACCTTTATTAATAGCAGTAACTTGGAAAAGCCACAGTAGACCTATTTGTTTAAGAAAAAAATTGCTGGAATGATATAAACACCCAACTGTTACGTTATGTCTGATTTTTTTTTTTGGATATCCGGAGAATTTGGTGTAACCAAAGGGCTGTAACAAGGGTGGGGTGAGAGGGGCAGTCACACAGGGTGCAAGGCTGAGGGGGAGGGAGAGAGGAAAAACGGGCTGGAAAAATGATGAAAAAAATCTGGTAGGGGGTAGAGCCCTGCAGGAAGCATGTATTTGCCACTCTTACTTCTGTGCTGCTGCTGGCAGCGGTGCTGCCTTCAGAGCTGAGTGGCCAGAGAGTAGCAGTTGTTGGCCGGGTGCCCAGCTCTGAAGGCAGCGCCACTGCCAGCAGCAGCGCAGAAGTAAGGCAGGTAATATCTTGCCTGCTGAAGCATTCTACCCCTTGCCATTTTTTCCATCATTTTATTGCTCCATTTTCCCATCCCCCTCCCATGGCTTTGCAACCTGGGTGGCTGCCCCACTCACCCCACCCTGGTTACAGCCCTGTCCCAAACTCTCCAAGATCATTTAATGTACTAATGGGGAAAAAGTATCTGTTGCAAACCTCAAAATGTATGCAAAATTCTGAACTGTGCAAAGCTAATTTGAAACTAAATTGCGGTGGAAGCCTAATATTGTGGAATCCGCAATTTCTGCAATATTGCAAATGAAGTAGGATCTTACACCGGCCTCAAAGGAGATGTGAAGGTTGCATAGAAGGTTATAGTCACTGTACGAATTTTTTTAAATCCAAACCAAATTCCTGTTTTAATTGAAATTAAAAAAACAAAAAATCCCAAACAGGAGAACACTTAACTCTTTTTTTCTTTAACTCAACCTAAGTGTTGGCCCTATAGTACTATCCCTGGCATTACCTCTCTAATTGTTTAAATAATTTTAAATATCTTTTGTGGTTGAGTTTTGTTGGGCTGATTTTTCTTATTTTGAACAACCTTGCCTTTCTCATAATTAGGTTTGGCTGTACAGCTATGGTACTGTATGAAATATAAATTGTACTACATTAAGAATTCTTTAGATAGGAATGTTACCAACTGGATAATACTGCTTGCTCTTCTAGGAACTAAGTGACATAGTGAACTATAAAAGATGCTTTTGTCCAGACTCCTCTTAGGTAGAGCGCTATATTTTAATAGGGATGTGATACTTTCAATACCAAGTGTAAAAACTGCTTTCACAGCGTCCATTTTTTGAGTCTTTATTGCCTTATTAATTTGGAACTGTCTTGTTGAATTTGTGAAGGAATGTGAAGTATGTATGTGCCCTATCTTGCATCGTATTTCTGGGGTTTTTTCCAAACTGGCCAAGACAGGCAATAGAACATTAAATTAGCTTAATTGAATGCAGCTGTACAGCTTCCATGCTGCCTACGGCAACCAAGAGGGAAGAGAGCCATAAAGTCTTAAAATTTTAACAAGTTGCTAGAACACACACCACACATTTCTAACGCGCACAAGCTTTCAAACTGAAAAAACCACTCATCACCTTTGTTGGGCCTCAGATGATTTCTTCCTTGAACAAAAGAGTGAGGCGAAGGGAATGAATGAGGGAGTGTGATGGAGTGTGTACCCCACACATGTCCTGAATGGGATAAAATGGGCCTGAGAGGCCAATTATGTTATCTGGCTGCCCCTAGAAGGAGAGCGAGGCTAGCTTGTGGAGATATGTTTATGAAAGATTGTGATTTGGAAATGCTCCCTCATAAGGGACTGTGCTGTGAATGTGGGAATTTGGAGATGTTCCCTGGTGTCGGGGGTGGGGAATACTGCATGGCTGTGTGCAGCAGCTCACGAGAGATGCTCTCCAGTTTGTTTTTATTAAAGTTTTATTCCTTTCTCATTCACTGGTTTGTTATTTAAGGAACCCCAAGGTCTTTACATGGTGTCAGAGGTGCTGAATGAGAAGGAATCGGCAGTCATTTTGAAGTTAACTCCTTTGTTTGCAACTGAAAACAGAGACAAAGGAACGCACCAGAGAAGCATGTGTAGCACCCTGCACAGAGGCTTTTGCATGTATTTGGTGAGCACTACAGTAGCTTGACTAGCTTAAGAAGGGGAAAAAAGCCAAAAATGGATGTGCTGCAACCTCCATCCAGTTTGCAATTGTCAGGCAATGTTGAAGAGAACTGGAAAAAAATCAGACAGAGTTGAATTGTATTTAGCAGCCACAGGGCAAAGGAGAAAAATGATCAAGTGAAATCATCTATCTTTTTTCATGTTGTTCATGAGGAAGCATTGGATATTTATAACCAACTTTAAGTTTGAAGACAGTGAAAGCATGAAGTTAAGTAAAATACTGACTAAATCTGAGGAACATTGCATGCCAAAAAGGAATGAAACCTTTGAGAAACATTTTTTTTACATGCATGCAAAAAAAACTGATGACACCATAGAGCAATATGTCAGAGAATTAAGGAAACTCAGTAAAACCTGTGACTTTGGTGAGCTGACAGAGTCTCTGGTCAGAGATAGAATCATTTGTGGCATTAAAGACAATGTGTTAAGAAAGAAACTGCTCTGTGAAGGAGACTTAAATTCAGAAAAAGTTTTCCAAATATGCAGGGCAGCAGAAACTGAAACCACAAGCAAAGAACTGAATTCACCAGAAGGGGTTATCCATGTACTAAGTACAAAAGAATATAGCCAGAATAGGTCAAATCAAAGAGTGCAACCACCCTCTATGAAAACCACTGCTAGGGGAAAGAGCGGGTACAGACGGTCATGTGGAAGGTGTGGATCACAGCATGGCCCCAAACAGTGTGTTGCCTTTGGGAAACTCTGTCAAAAATGTGAGAAAATAATCATTTTGCAAAATTCTGCAGATCCCAAATGCAGAAAAATCAAGTGTATTCAGTTAAAGACCATCTGGTCGAGGAGTTTTTTGTAGATGTACTGGGATCTAACAAGCCTGATGAGAAGGACTGGATACTGCCTATGACAGTAAATGGAACTATTATTCCACTGAAACTGGATACAGGAGCTCAGCTTACTATTCTGTCTGAACAAGATTGAGAGACTAAAAATAAGACCAAAACTGGGACCAAGAAAAATAAAAGTAACTGGTTATTCTGGAACAACCAGTGAAGGGGAGGTGCACTGCTAGTATCAACCATAAAAACACCATGTACAGGCTCCTGTTCATTGTAGTGTCAAAAGTGCCAATTTTAGGCCTGGCTGCATGTGAGAAACTCAGTCTGGTAAAACATGTGCTCTCACTACAAGATCATACTGAACCTGGTTTATTAGGCACCCTTTCGGGAATATCACGACTTGTTTCAAGGGTTGGGTTGCCTGCAGGGTGAACATACAATCCAGATAAACAAGCAGGTTCCTCCAGTTATCCATCCTTGTAGAAAGGTGCTATTTGCACTCCATGATAAACTCAAGGCTGAGCTTGCAAGGATGAAAGCAATGCAAGTAATATGAAAAATTTGAGGAGCCCACAGAATGGGTGAGCTCCCTAGTCACTGTGGAGAAAAATGCTGCCAGCTAGGCACATGCTTAGATCCCAGAGACTTCAACAAGGCTATAAAAAGAGAACATTTCAAACTACCAACCAGAGAACAGATTATGGCTCAGTTTGCAAATGTTCAATATTTCAGTAAATTGGATGCATCTTCAGATTTTTGGCAGCTAAAATTAACTGAAGAAAGCTCAAAATGATGCACATTTAATACCCAATTTGGAAGATCAGATTCTTACGCTTGCCCTGCAGCATAGCTTCAGCCCCAGAAGTGTGTCTCAAAACCATACATATGGTCTATGAACATATTAATGGTTGTTGACACCTCAATGGATCACATCATCATCTGGGGCTCAATGAAAGAGCAGCATGATTATAGACTTCGGGAAGTCCTGGATGCAGCTAGAGCGACAAACCTCAAAAAGGGGAGAACTGTGTTTTAGGAGTTACAGAAGTGACTTTTGTTGGGGGCATTATTTCCAAAGAAGGTGTAAAATCTGATAAGAGGAAGATTTCACCCATTGAAATGATGCCACATCCACAGTCAAAAAACGATATCTAACGGTTCCTGGGAATGGGTAATTATCTTGAAAAATTCATACCTAATCTACCAAAGCAGCAGCTTTGAGAAAACATCTAGAGAATAAAAATGAATGATATTGGGGTGGAGAACTGGAGGAATCACAGGAAGGTTTAAAACAAAAACTGATACACAAACCAGTATTGAAGTTCTATGCACCAGGAAGGTCTATTAAACTCTCAGCAGATGTTTTACAGTTTGGGTTAGGGGCACTGATTTTACAGAACCATGAGGATTGTTGGCAATCAGTGGCATATGCATCCAAATCAATGACTGAGGCAGAAACCAGATAAGCATAGGTCAAAAAGGAGCTCTTAGGAATATTGTTTGCCTGGGAGAGATTCAGTCAATATATTTATGGACCACAAGCCCGTAATCGTGTTATTTAGCAAACTGATAAATGACAGTTAAGGATTCAAAGAACGATGATAAAGCTGCAAAAGTATGATTTGCTTGTGACCTACACGCTCGGTAAATTAATGTTCACTACAGTGGCACTTTCCAGAGTAGTAGCTCCCACAAAGCCAGAGAAGACTATAGAGACAGAGCTGCAAGCCTATGTAGATCTGATTGTAAAGTCAATTCCCATAGCTAAAAGGAAACTGCAACAAATAAGAGAGGAAACGGAGAAAGATGAATCGTTGGGAATCCTTAAAGAAGTGATAATTAAAGGGTAGCCTGAAGCATAAGCAGTTACTGTCCAAGCATAAGAGACTATTGGAACTGTAGACATGAACTTACTGTGATAGATGGGATAGTTTTCAAGGGCAGTAAGGTTGTAATTCCAATGAGTCTCTGAAAAGAAATGCTGCAGAAGATCCATAAGGGTCGCTTAGGGATTGAGAAGTGCGAACAATGAGTACGAGAGGTTCTGTAGTGACTGCGGATCAGTCACATCACTACTAATATGGTAGGGAACTGCTTTTTCTACTTGAGTTACAACCCATGCCAACAGGCAGAGCTGCTGAGATCTCATGCAGTTCCACAAAGGCCTTATGAGAAGGTAGCCACTGACTTATTTACCTGGCAATCAAAGGATTATTTAATAGTCACAGATGATTAGTTTCTGTATCCAGAAATTTGTACACTGCACAGTACTAATAGTTAGTCAGTGATAGCTGGCAGGAAGGGAATCTTCTCCAGACATGGAATTCCAGATCAAGTCGTTAGCAATAATGGGACACAATTTTCCAGTGCAGATTTTAGGCAATTTGCCATATATTGGGATTTTCAGCACAAAACAGCAAGGCCAAATTACCCCCAATCAAATGGACATGTGGAAAGGTCTATACGGACAGTAATGCACCTTATGAAAAATACTTTTGACAATGGGAGTGATTTGTACAAAGCTTTATTGGCTTACCAAAGTACACCTCTGGAAGAATGGCTTTTCTCCAGCTCAGCTGTTAATGGGAAGAAGGATCAGATCTAATTTACCAATTACTGATAACTTGCTGAAATCTCAAAACAATGAAACCATACGGAAGATGAAAGAAAATCAGAAGTGGAAGCAGAAATATTATTTTGACAAAAGGGCCCGTGATCTCCTATCTCTTAACCCAAGTGATGGTGTGCCTGAGGAATTACACCTCCAATACTTGGGGCCAAAGAGGTACCATTAAAGAACAGCTGCATCCAAGATCTTATGTAGTTCAGACAGACCAGGGGGACACATTTCGATGTAACCGAAGGGATTTACAAGCAATTCCAGAAAGTTCCAACACATTGACAGCTGAGGTGGACTCTGGCATTTCTTATTTGACTGATTCTTTAACCATCAACACACAAAGGTGAACTTGTCAAGGAACAAGAGAACAACTCTGACTCTAATAAAAGGCTTATATTGAGAAGATCAGAGCGGGAGATTAAATGTCCTAAAAGCCTCATAGAGACTTGCTAACCTGCCTGTAAAAGTGGTATTTGAGTGAAGTGAGTGGTAAAGACTTACTCAAGAATGATGTGCTGGTAACCCCTCCTCTGTAGGTAGCTGACATATTGGGGTTATGGAAATGTACTAGATGGGTTGAGAATTTAATGCATGTGTTATTAGATAGTTAACTTTTATGTACATGTATATAAACCGCTAATTCGTTTTTCTTTAATAGGGAAGATGTAGAGAGATATTTATGAAAGATTGTGATTTGGAGACTCTCCCTCATAAGGGACTGTGTTGTGAATGTGGGTATTTGGAAATGTGCCTTGGTGGCGTGGGTGGGGAACACCACATGGCTGTTTGCAGCAGTTCACCAAAGACGCTTTCCAGTTTGTTTTATTAAAGTTTCATTCACTGGCTTGTTATTTAATGAACCCCAAGATTGTTATGTAACTGATTGTGAAGTCCAGCTGGGCAGGAGCAGGCTGGTTAGTATAAAGAGAGGAAGTTTGTAGTAGAAGGGGGCTGCAGGGAGAGTCTGTGATCACTCTCTGGGAACAGAAAGGTGGTGAGGAGGAAGCCCGGGGGGGAGAATAAGCCACAGGATCTTAACCCTGAAAGAACGGTCAACCTAGAGTGGCTGTGGGGAAGAAGGCCTGAGAAAGGTTGAGTAGGAAGGAATCCAGGGAAACAGCAGCAAGGAGTGGGAGTGGAAGTGCACAGACCTTGATTGCTAGTTGTAGGGTCCCTGGCCTGGAACCCTGTGTAGTGGGAAGGCCCAGATTCCCCTACCAGCCACTGACAAGGTAGCATGAGTCCAGAGAAGGGTATGAGGACATTGGAAATCTCTGAGGCAAGGATGTGAAGGCCAAAGACCCTCTTGTGAGGACACATGACTGTCTTATGTTAGGCTTGTTGTTACTCTGAAAGGGGTGAACTAAATCTTGACCTGGACGGAGGGCCGAGTTATGGAAAAAAGAGTGCCACAGGAATGGAGTGACTGTCAATATGGGCCCGGCCGTGAGGAGGCACTCCTGCAATGAGGGATTCTTTTACAGGGAGGCAGAAGAAAAGTAGTAATGAAGAGGTAGGGAAAAGACTGGAAGGAACGGGGAAATGGAGAGAACTGTTGGAGCAGAGAATGGGTGTCATGAAAGGAAGGGCTGGCTGAGTGAGTGAGAAAATGGCTCACAGCGACATTCCAGAGAAATTCCCCATTGCAGTAGAGAATTCCACATTACAGTGCTTCAGTAGTTGCTGGCACAGGTCTTCTGTACTCCATGGGGATTCACCCCTGCAGGAGGGTGGATGGTGTTTACACAGACAGCTTTCCTTGGAGGGTTGTGGGTGTGGGACAGCTACTTTAATTTCTCCTTGGAGCTTTAGGAGCTCCCCATAGCTGGAGGTTACATCAGGGATACATTGTGTTCCCCAGTTATTCTGAACACATTTTCTGCATGGCATCTCCTCTTTCCTCTCTTCCAAAGGAAGCTGTCCATATATTTTCAACTAACATTTGGCCATGTACACTACTCAGAGCCAAATTTTAGTGCAGCACTAGTTTACTTCTCCAGGTGCAACTAGGAAATCAGGGCAAATTATGTACGACTATTACACTAAATTCTTTTTTCTTTGATGAAACACAGGAAGTCCCTTCCAGTCTTGTGTTCTCAAGACCTTTTGCCTAGTATTTTTCAGGGTCCTATCCCTGGCTATTGTATTTATAGCCCTGAGGGATGGAATTTTCCAAACTACTTAGCATTGGCCTAATTCTGCTCCCATTGAAGTCAACTTCCATGGATCTCAGAGGGAGCAGAGTTAAACCAATGCTGAGCTCTTTAGAAAATCTGATCCTTAGTTTACTGTGTACACTGACCCAATTTCTTCAGTTATCTAAGCAGGACTGTTATGAAAACTGCTGTGTCTTTCAACTCCGTAACCAACCGCTCTGGCCTTATCAGCACACAGAAATAGTCTGGTCTATATCCTTCAAGCTAACAACTCTTAGCAACACTGAGACATGCTCGCTTTAGTCTGTCTAGTCATACAGGAAATTCTGCCTGTAGCTAAAATATCACAGGTATAACTTCAGCACATACAAATAATCAACCTCCTGAATTTACATAAGGCTCCCTTTTCTCTAGAGAACCTGATAACCCCAACTGAGTCAGATGAGGGATTTACTGAAGCTCAGCTCATTGAGCTTTGTCTGCCTCAGTTCATTTTCTCATTAATTAAGACAAGACTCCCAATTTACAGCAACTAGCTACTTGTTAAATGTGACTTTCATAGGCTCCATAGCCTCTAGTTGTGACCAAAGCTCCCTTCCCAGTTCTTGTAGGTCCATAAAATACACTGCTGCTGACCACACATTATTTTACCATTATTTTGTCATTTTATTGTAAACTTTTTACAAAGTTGATTTTTTTCTCACAAATCTTATGTGCATAATATGTCATTCTGTCAAGAGCGGAACAATGTATCAGGGAGGGCAAAAAAAAAAAAAGCATTTAACAAGTTCAATTGAATGAAACAATATTTCAATTTTTCATTCCCCTTCAGCATAGATGATAACAGCTAATTTACCTGATGGTGTGGCTAAACGCTCACATCTACATGACGTGATTTCTGTTAAAGTCCAGGAGTGTGGCGGTTTTGAAATCAGTACGTTCTTTCATATCATTTCACTAGCTAATGGTAACGTTCAGTGCTTGAAATGTTGGTGGTCTTTGTTTCCTGCAGCTGTGAGGATCATTAAAATGTCTAATGATAGGAATATAAATGAAGGTGGTTAAATCCAAAGGTTGAAAATTGTTCGTTCAAGATACTTGTTTATAATTTAAGAATAATGAATACACTTTCAGAAATCATGTTTGGGTCACAAATGATTTGCAGAAGATTTGTGAACAGAAAAAAGGGCTAAATTCATTATACAATATATTCAAAATAAATAATTCAACCTGATTCAAAATCTATATTAAGTGTTTGCAATGTGAAGAAATATCAATTGGTGTAATTCATTTATTTAAACTTCATTTTTTTGGGTTATCTTTCCTATGAAATAAAGAAGTTTAGTAACTTAAATTTTTTAGGCGTATGAGTGAACATCTCAGCTCGGTAAACATGAACCAATGTATATATGAAACTCTTCTTATCATCCTATTACATTACTTATATTTACCTTCTATTTATGTTAAACAACTTGTCTAGTACTATCTTGTGTTTTAAATCAGTGCATTGGGAAGTGACAAAACTGCTATCTTCAGGTCGTTTTCCTTCAGGCAGAGATTTCTATACCACAGCTTTCCCCACTGACATCAAATCAGAGCAAATAATTTGGCATACTTTGAGTAGAAATGAATATAAGGCTGGATGTCATAGATCAGTGAATTTTTTACCTTGGGGTTGTACCAGCTATTCTCTGGGAGTCGCACAATTTTCTACAGAATCTAAGTTTTCATTTAAAAATATTCCTTGCAGTTCACAAAGATAACCTTCCATAGGTGTTGCAATAATTACGTTTACTGAATGTATGAAGCAGTATGTAATTTGCACAGACCTTTACAGATGATCCATATTTATAAGACCATTTCATAATTTATATGAATACTAAAATATGTAGATCATAGCCCTGATCCTGAAAACCCTTACTTATACATGCAATCTTTACTCACTCAAGTAGTCCTACTAAATACCTTTTGAGCATACGGCAGTACTGGAAAATAGTTACCATGTAATTTTTTGAAAAATAGGAAATTATTGGTCAATCTTTTTAAAAAAAGCATGCAATACTTTTCCACACTTATATGGCAAAATTTTAATATATTTTGACTTTTGCACATCCATCTGCATTTTTACTTGTTTTATAAAATTTTTCATTGACATTTAAACATATGTAATATTTTAGTTTACTGTTTGTACAGATATGTCCAAGTAACTATAGGCAGCATTACATTCATATTACTAAGTACAGAAAATATATAATCAGTGTTGATATTACTTTTCCTGTTAGTTGCTTTGTGGCTCCTGCAGGACAGGCTTTGTGAGCCCTGACACACCCTTTCTCTGGCCAGCTACATCTAATATTCCTGCTACATCCACGTTCTTCTCTCTTCTTCAACATGTAAAGTGGAATTATGCTGGTTTTGCACACCCATTGACTACCACACCACTGCAAGTTACACTTTGTCACTTTTTTTTTTGGCTAACCTACCCCCAATAACAACCTTTTACTTTGGTAGAAGTCGCTGCATAAATAAATAATTCAGGGGCAGTGAATTTGCCCCACTCCATTTTGCACAAAGAAAGTGGACATGATTGAATTTCCACACCTTGGAATCCCCAACGGTGAAGACGAGTCCCCAGCAGGCATAGAACCCAGAAGAATTGGTTCTTACACCACTCATTCTCCTCTGAAGATCTGGTGTAAGAAGAATATCAGGAATGAGGAGGGTATTATGACCCGACTATGTTATGCCATCCCCAGCTGTGACCAATGCCCTGGAAGAGCCATTACCAGCTGGTGTTGGTTATAATGGTCTTCCAGGCTGGGACAGAGCCAAGCAGACAATCAGGTGCCTGTAATTGGGTCCCTGAGGTTCCCCATGCTCTCCTTTCTGCTGCACTCAGCAGACCTCATCTGCAGCAGAGAATCTACACCAGGGGTGGGCAAACTACGGCCTGCGGGCTGGATCCAACCCACCAGTCATTTTAATCTGGCCCTCGAGCTCCTGATGGGGAGCAGGGTTGGGGGCCGCTTCACATGGCTCCTGGAAGCAGCAGCATGGCCCCCCTCTGGCTCCTATGCATAGGGGCAGGCAGGGGGCTCCGCTCTGCATGCTGCCCCCACCCCAAGCACTGCCCCCACATCTCCCATTGGCCGGGAGCTGCAGGGGTGGTGCCTGTGGATGGGGCAGTGTGCAGAGCTGCCTGGCCACGCCTCCGCATAGGAGCCAGAGAAGGGACATGCTGCTGCTTCCGGGAGCCGCTTGAGGTAAGCGCTGCATGAAGTCTGCACCCCTGAGCCTCCCCTCATGCCCCAACCTCTTCCCCCAGCCCTGATCCCTCCCCACTCTCCAAACCCCTTGATGTCAGCCCAAAGCACCCTCCTGCACCCCAAACCTCTCATCCCCAGCCTGCTCCCCCAGCCAGAGCCCTCCTGCCCCCAGACCCCTGCCCCAGCCCTGATCCCCCTCCCATCCACAAAACCCCTCGGTCCCAGCCTGGAGCACCTTCCTACACCCCAAACTCCTCATCCCCAGCCCCACCCCAGAGCCCACACCCCCTCCTGCACCCCAACCCCAATTTTGTGAGTATTTGTGGCCTGCCATACAATTTCTATTCCCAGGTGTGGCCCTTGGGCCAAAAAGTTTGCCCACCCCGATCTACCCCCTGTATTTCTGTCCAATTGGCTCACATTCTGCATTGATTAACACCCCATGCAACACACTGAAGTAAAGCAAATTTCCATACCACTCCACTGAAGCCAGGAAGCCAAGTGCATCTTTGAAGTAAATCCCTTGCAGGGCAGAACGTAGCTCAACATTTCTATTAAAAATGTCATACATTTTGTACCTTTTCTAAACAAAACCCAAATTTTCATCTATAGTACTTGACAGTGTTCCAGTGGAAAATAATTAAGCCAGGTTGCCTGTGTTTCTACAAATGTCAGGTTCTGATGCCAGATTAAAGCTTTAGTCCTACTTTTCAGATTAATTAATGGATCAAGCCCCTGTTGCATTATACACTGAATTTCTATCTGTGAGCTGACAGCTATGGTCCTCTGCGACAATGCAGATCACAAACACAGGATGAAGCCTATGAGAGCGGGGGATGACATATTCTTGGTCATGGGGATCTGGCTATGGAACAAACCTTCAGAGGAGACCAGGCAAATGCAGAGTCTTAACCATCTTTTTCTTCCTCTTTGAAAAAGCCTTTGGGCTTTTTATTTACAACACTGACATCCCATTCTACCCATTAAGCCCCTATTGACACCAAAAAAAGTAAACACACATTTTTAAAACTCAAAACCAACCCCCCTATTCCTTGCAGAGCTTTTACCCCCAGACACTCCATGAGATTCAATAGGGATTGTGGCATTAATTTTACATGGAAGGTGCTCTAATACTACAGTGGTGGGTGGCAGTATAAAACCTTTAGCAAAATCGATGTTTGCTAGAGCTGTTTCCTATCCAAATGTTGAAGTATTGCCATTTTTATTAGATGCAAATGAATTCTTCACTAAGAGAGAAATATTTTAATGCAACAGGCCCACATACGTCACTGGATAAAAAGTGGAGAGCAGATGAATTGAGCTGCATTTGAAGCTTTACACTAAAGTCATTGACAATCATCTTTCAGCTGCCATTTATCACTATTATAAAGAGAAATGAAATGTTGGATATGGTGTATCATTTATCAAATATCTTCAAAGGCAAATTTTAGAAGCCAGGATGCCCTAGATTTCAACTGGGAAAATAGTGCTTTAGAATAATGTTGTCTGGCTTCTAAATCATCTCATTTTACCTGCTTAAAAGATAAGGCATTTACTTGCCTCCTGAATTTTGGAAGAATTGTTCATTTTCATAAAGGGAGCATTACAGTCTACCAAAAACACTTGATAAACTGTGCAGGAGTTGTACACGGGGGTGGCTTTAGCTCGCCTTGACTGGGGTCAATTGCACCCACAGAAATCACAAAACAAAAGGTGCCAAAACAACCTTCTGGGGTGACATGGGGTGGGATTGGAGAGCTGCAGTCTTTCCTTTGTGTTATGGAGGTGCGTGCAGCTCCCTAGCCTGGGCCACGTGTCATGGTGGCACGTCGCTACACAATGATGTCAGAGTCATGCACCATTTTGGAGGCCTGAAGGGCAAAATCTGCCAGAGGGAGTGCTGGTGGCCGGGCCGGGTGGAGCAATGCCCCCATGTGTCCCAGTCTCTAGGCTGCAGGGATGGGGTGTTGGGCTCCTGGCAGGGCCATCTCCCCCCCAGGTTGTGGGTGGGTGTCTGTTACTGCTGTGAGTAACAAGGTCTGGCCCCCTGAATGCACCCATTGAATCGGGAGGCACATCTGCCACTGATTGTAAAGTACCTTTGAATAGCTAATGGAATTTTGATCTGAAGTCGTTTCAGATGTTCTGAAATCATTCTGCCATGAATGGTTTTGGAAATGTACAGTATTTTTAATTAATATCAAGTACCATAAATGTGTTCAGAAAGAGTTGTAGAACGGGTGAGTTGGGACAATTGATTTCTTATAGTAAACTACATACAGTAATAGGAATTGACATACAGGATTAGGCCACTGGTCAGAATGCTGTCTGTGACCGTGACCAGTATCAGCTGTGCAAATTGTGCAAAGTTCTTGGTCTCATTGATACCTTGTGGCAGTGAGTTCTGCAGGTATATTGTGCATTGTTTTAAAAAGCATTTGCCTGTACACTATATCCCATTAATCTGGATGGTCTGGGGGACACCCAAAACTGGCAGATAACCAAGTGTTGGGATCTGCTTCTTCCAACCCCATCCTGGTCCCACATTTCCTGTGCTCTTCTGGCTGCCTCGAGTGCTCCAGTGCTGCCATGCAGAATCCCCTGCTGACTTGCCTCTCACTGCTGGCCAGACAGCCCAGAGCCCATTGATGTTGGAGCCCAGACAGTGTCCGCTGTGGGGTGTGCAGGCTGACCATGTCACTGCCTACTTTGGTGCTGCTAGGGAATTGGCTGCTGCCTGGCTCAGAGCTGGCCACACACTGCTACTGCAGGCACCAGTTTGGCAACTTTGCAGGCTCCTGGATGGTGGTACAGCCATGTACATTGGTGAGCACTGGGAGATCCAGCTTAAGGGGGGCCAGGATCAGCCCCTTCTCCAGTAACCACCTCTGGGGGACTGGGCATGGGGACACCAAGGGGCAGGTGACCCACTGGCTGGGGTGAGGGGTGGCACAGGGTGTGGCTTTCTGAGAGACTGTTCACCCCGTGCCTACAGGTAGGGGGTGAGTGTTGCCATCTTCAGGGGAAGGCTGTGCTGGGGGCACTTTGCATGGGGTGCTGTGGAGTGCGCCACGTGAGGGGCAGCTGCAGGGCTATCTGGTGGACACACTGTGGATTCAGATTATTAGGATTTTCAGATAAAGGGAAATTTGGGTGACGGGAATATACTGTAGTAGGTTTGAAGTTTCTGCTCTTGTGGGTATGTCTTCACTGAGGGAAAAAAGGTCTTTTTCCATTGAGATACCTAACTCAGCATGAAATCCTAAGAGAGACAAGGCACGGTAGTTTTTAACATCAATGTAGCTAGCTGGGTGGCTAGGTCTATCCTGAGGGGTATGGAGATAGGGTTGACTTTGACCACCTACATTTATAGATTGTAGATCAGAAGGGACCATTGTGATCATCTAGTCTGACCTTCTGTATAACACAGCCCCAAAATAATTCCTTTTAGCAAATCTTTTAGAAAAACATCCTGTTTTGATTTAAAAATTCAGTGATGGAGCATCCACCTCAACCCTTGGTAAATTGTTCGAATGGTTAATTACCTTCACTGTTAAAAAATTATGCCTTATTTCCAGTCTGAATTTGTCCAGCTTCAACTTCCACCATTGTATCTTGTTATATATTTGTCTGCTAGAATGAAGCGCCCATTATCAAATATTTGCTCCCCATGTAAGTACTATGGATTGTAATCAAGTCACCCCTTAACCTTGTCTTTGTGAAGCTACATAGATTGAGCCCCATGATTCTAGCACTATGAGGCAAGTTTTCTAATCCTTTTATCATTCTCATGGCTCTTCTCTGAACCCTTCTGAGCACTGAATCCCAAACAAGGATCATATTCCTGGGACAGTTGGAGAACTCTTTGTGAGGAAGCTTGAGGTAAAAACTATCATGCCTTTTCTCCAATATGATTTAACATTGAGATAACTACACATACCAATGTAAAAAAATCAAACACAACAACACATTTTTCCAGTGAAGAGACAGCCTCAGTTTCATTGACTGTGCTATTTCTCTTGTATTGTGAGAGAAGGTTATTGAAAAGTAAGTAGTTGTGATTGGCTGAAAACTGCATATTTGGGGTGTTAAAGTGAAATGACAGATTTCCACTGCTTGCGTTAGGTTGTGATAAATATCTTTTGATAAATTCAGGATGACATGAAAGACCCCAGTTCAGAAGTAATTCTAACCAAATATATTTTTACAAATGTCATTATCACAATTTAAAAATTATATACAAGTAAATAGCATAGATGTGTATTTAAAGGGTCTTTTTTTTTTGCATAATTATAACCAATACAGCTTTGATATGTAAAATGATTTTGGAAGGTCAGGAGCTTGTTTTAATATCCTTGGTTATTTTGAACGATATTTAAGAGCCAAGATATTAAATGATCACAACTAATTAAATAGGAGTCGTAAACAACTTTTCCATTCTAGATACTTGAGAACTTCCTCTGAGGCCTAGTCTACGTGGGGGCACTCAAGAAAGTTAAGGGGAATCAACTGATGGTGTGAAGACAATATGCATAAATTAAAGCACACTAAACGGTCACATGGATGCTCTCATTCAGTAGTAAAGTGGCAAACTAAGAATGACAATGTTTCAATATTTCTATGGGAAACAGTTCTTTCAAGTAGGGAGGCAATTTGTCTTAATATTTTATCTGACATTTTTAGTCGTTCAGACACAAAATGTGCTGTTGTGTTTGTTTAGACAGTTTATAGACTGGAGTAGTTGCCACACTAGGGTTCTGCTGCAGTCCCACCCTGTGGTGTTTTATGTAGGTGAAGTGAATTTTATCTAAATGATAAATATTGAAAAGTAAATCAGATTTTTGAAATTCATTCAATTTTAATAATCTGTGGTGGTGGTAGTAACACGGGCAAGTTCTGATGTTGATTGTCATCTACTTGTTTAATTTCAGGTTTCTGGTCCAAGACATAGGGCCTGATTCTCCACTCATTACACTGGTTTACACCAGTGTGAAACAGTGGTGTAATGGAGTACAGAATCGGAGCCTGTGTCTCCTGGGGTTTGCTCAGGTCTGCAGGTTTGTTTCTAAAATATTAAGACTTTCAGTGATCCCATGGAACATAAATTTCTATAGACTAGAGGACGAACTGGGTCCAAGAATGCCTCAAAGAAGTCAACTGTTAAACTAATGGGGGATATTATTTTTCTATTTTAAGTAAAATAAAAAAAAATGATTTTTTGATTGACAGAAAGCATGTGTGCATGTGAAAGACAGCTGAGAGGAAAATTAGGCTTTATTCTCATTTTGATATTTTGCATTGTACAAAACACAATTCTAACTTGGAATAGTATATTTGATACCTAGTTAGGCCTCAAACCTGCAAAAAGATTTGCATTGAATATTATATATTAGAAAACCAGGGTCCAAATGAATAATAGGTTCTGGTCCAAAGCACATGGAAGTCAATGGGAGTCATTTTCCAGGGACTTCAATAGAATTTGGATCAGGTCCATAAACTATTCAAAATTTTGTGATATCCCTATAACAACATAATTAACTAAAGTCTGATATAATGCCCAAGTACCTTGAGATATTTTCAATGGCACTGTAATGGGGTTGGCACCTGCCTCTGGCTGATAGTGCTTGCAAACACAGTTCTTTTTCACAGGGCGGCACCCACCTCTCATGGATGGCCCCCTTTTCTCAGTTGGGTGGGAGTCTTTGTTTTTTGGTCATACATCAGGGTGGCACACACCTCTTATGAGCATCCCCCCCCCAGTGAGTCTTCAGCAGCTCAGCCCTCCAGCTGAGCCCCCACACTGTCTCCCCTTCCCAGGGTATGCGGTCCAAGTTCTTATCATGGCCCTGTTATGGGGCCGTAGCACTAAGGCTTCTCCCAGAGGCACTGCCTTCTTCAACCACCCAGCCGTGGCCCATCCCAGTATCTGCAGTTGGTGGTGTTTCAGCAGGCGTCCCTGGGCTCAGTCTTTGATCAGACCAGCGGGGCCCATCTTGGAACCCTCACTGGCCTGGTAAGGTTCTGTGCTCAGTCCCCCTGGGCTTCAGCCTGCCCACACTGACCTTCTGCTGGTCCTGCTGCTCTTCCTGCCAGCCAGGCACCTGGTCTTCAGCAGCCTTCCCTGGGCTTTAGTCCTGTCTGAAGTGAGCTTGCCACAGTGAGCTGTCCATGGTACTGCTTCTCTTCCAGCCAGCCAGTCAGTCACCCAGACTTCACTCCTCAAGCTGCACACAGCAACTGCCTTCTCTGCTCTGCTGCTTGTCTTATATAGGGCCCTTCTGGCCCCAGACTGGCTGCTCCATCAGCTCCTCTGATCGGTTGTTCCTCTGCAGCCATTCTGGGCTGCCTGCAGGACTTCTCTTTGCTCTATTTTGTGGCAGGGTGACACAGGGCCAGGGGGCCTCCAGACCTCGTCTACCTTGCCACAGGCACAAATGACTGGTGTCTAACTCAGAGTGAGTGAATGGTCTAACTATTATTTGCAGTTTTGAAGGTCTCTCAAATTTATATTTTTAAAAATGTCATTATATATTGTAATTCCTTGTTAGTTGTATTATGTCCCTATTAGGGCTGTTTGAAAATGTTCCATTGAAACTTATTTTGATGGAAAATTGGATTTTTGACTGACCCAGAAATTTTGCAAAAAGTGTCCATCTGTGATGGCAAAACTCCCTTTGATTTCAATGGGATGAGGATTTGATCCTCTCCCCAGATGCCTCACTGCAGAGCTTCTGCCTAAACTCTTCCCCTGCCCTCTGCCAGATTTCCTGCTTCAGATTTAAAGAAACAGTACACACTGGGGATGGGATGAGTAATAGGATTGATAACAAGAGAAAAAAACCCTTCATTGTAGGTCACTATCCTCTTTCATAAGCACTAAATTCTCTCAAATGTATTTTTTAGATGGGGAGTATAAAGTATATCTGCTCTGAAAGATCAGAACAGTATGACCTAACTACAGCTCATAAGGGTTTTACCGGTAGTGTAGTATTAAAAAAAATGTAAATAGAAATCTACTCTTTTCTATCCCTCACTCAAAATCCATCCACTGAATAATTGCATCTTATTTTAGACAGCATACAGATGTATTTTCCACATTTTATTATTATTGTATAGCTTCTGCTTCATAGTTTGTTGGAATGAAGGGCTGCACAGTGGACAAGCTATTTACAATGTGTTTTGTACCTGAATAGTCATTGTTCAGTCTCTAGGAAATACTATTACTTATATCTCTTGGAAACTCATCAGGATGAAGAAGCTGAGTGATGACTCCATTTTTACAGGAAAGCTCTCTAGCCTTCCTGCAGAACTTGAGATAACATCACCAGGGGTGAAAGTAACTTAAAGGACTGACCGGTACTCCGGAGTCCTTAGGATGGGGCGGGGCCTCAACTGGAAGAGGCATGACCTCTACCGGAAGAGGCAGAGTCTTTAAATCCCCAGGCACTTTAAATCAGGATTTAAAGGGGCTGTGGTAGCAGCAGCTGGGAGCCCCGGGCCCTTTAAATCACCCCCGGAGCTACCAGCTGCAGAGGCGGCTGGGAGCACCGGTGTGATTTAAAGGGCCTGGGGCTCCGGCTACTGCTACCACCCCGGGCCCTTTAAATCGTCCCCGGAGCCCTGCTGCTGGAGCCCTGGGGAGGCGGTGGCGGGGCTCTGGCGGCAAGTTAAAGGACCTGGGGAGGTAGCAGTGGCTGAGCCCCTGGCCCTTTAAATCACCGCCTGAGCCCCACCGCTGCTACCCCAGGGCTCCAGCAGGCTCCGGGGATGATTTAAAGGGCCCAGGACGGTAGTGGCTACCAGATCCCTGGACCCTTTAAATTGCCCCTGGAGCCCCGCCGCCGCTACCCTAGGGCTCCGGGGACGATCTAAAGGGTCAGGGCAGTAGCTGCAGCAGGCGCCCCGGGCCCTTAAAATCGCCACCCAAGCCCCGCTGCCGCTTCCCCAGGGCTTCGGCAGCAGGGCTCTGGCAGCAATTTAAAGGGCCCGGGGCTCCAGCCACTGCTGGGAGCCCCAGGCCCTTTAAATTGCCGCCAGGGGAAGCCACTCCACCCCGGTACAGCGCACTGGCTCTTGCCAGGATGTACCAGCTTACTTTCACCTCTGAACATCACCCACAGGTGACGGCGAGGTCCTCATAACCTGTACTTCTGAGTATGTGTATAATGTGAGATGGAGAAATCAGTCAACACAATTTACACAATAAGGAGTACATGAAAATTCCACAGATTAAAAGGCAACTTCATTCTGTAGAAACAAAGGAAAAATAAAAAAAATACAACCAAATCTCTGGAGACCTTGGGACTTTCCAGGCCCTTACTATATGTATCTTATTCCATGATCTCAGATGGTTGTATTCACAATCCGTAGAATACTTCAGGCACAGCATTGTAACTGGTGCCACTAGGGATCATTAGAAGTAAGCCCCCTATTTTCACATGCTCATAATTATCTGAACCTTTTACTTTTGGGGATGAAATGATCAGTGCTTGGTCTTAAGGGATTTTTTTTCTTGGCAAATGTTACCAGTATTCCCTCAAATAACGTAGAGCTATGGGAGAAAGGAAAAACACACTTTCCCCATTGCTTAAAAATTTAACTCCACTTCCTTTTGAACAGGGCAGCAGCCAAAATGGCTAAATTTTGAAACTTGCCAGGGATGTAGCTCTTAGAAGGGTCTAGTGCCTTTGTCTGGTTTGAAAGATGTAGATTTGAAAACTACACAGTAGAAAATATTCTGAAGATTAGTGATGCACTCTTCAGGCTAGACAGTGTGTGAATATCTGGGCAGCCATTTAAGTGCACAGATAGTTCTATAAAAACCAGTTAGTTCAAGGAGCTTACAAGTTCCATTTGTGAATTTGCTAATTTAGGTTAAGTTGAACCATTGGTACTTAGTTAAAGGACTCCAAACATACAGTGCAGTTGTAGGCCTATGCAGACCTACCTAGCTTTCTGGCAGGGGGGGAATGATCTGAGGTTGAGAAGCACGAAGGCAGTATTTTTAGTAGTGGGGAGGCTGGTAGAAATATCTTAAGTGTGTGGGTTAGATGGAAGGAGCTGAAGGTGACCTGTGAATAGAGAGAGCCTGGAATAAACATGAGACCTGGCTCATGTTGTGGATCCCAGAGCCCCACATTTAAATATATGATACAAGGGGAGTCAAGGAAGTGGAAACTAAGGGAGAAAACAAAAGGGATTCCAAGAAGTTCCTGCTTGTTGTGAGGGAGTGGGCAGCGTGGCTTCCTTGTTGCATTGAAACTATTTACTATAAAGGGTTGATCCATATTAAATGTCCAGTCTGGGCTGTTGAACCATGGGGGCGATGCCTCGATGAGGAATAGGGCACTGGCTAGTGGACAGCTGAGGACTGCAGTGATTTGTCCCTGAACTCCATTAATGAGCCTAACTCCTCTCTTGACCGACAACACTGCTTTGGAACCTTCAGTTGAGCCTGAACTGTAAGATCAAATCACTTCATCCAACTGCCAAACACTCTCCAACCTCACAGTGTCAGAAAGGCCCTAAACATGTGTAAAGCTTCCACAGCGTCATCTTGAAGGGTCGGAGTCTAGGCGTGCGCCTGTAGAAAATCCAACGTGAATCAGCGAAGGAGATTTTTATTTTCATTCTTAAATGTAATCAATTGTATATGAATTTTTCTATTCAATTAATATATTGCACTGTTAGTAGTGTGGAGTGCTGGCGGTGTTAAAACATAAAAAGTTTCAAATCAAAGTAAAAATTAGAAACTAAACATTTCCTTTTCTTCTTCCTCTCATACTATAAACAAACAGAAGGGCCCTGAGATGTTGGCACTCTATTACTCTCTTCTCAGCAGAACCTTTCTAATGAAATTAGTAGCAAATGAGATTTTTCTTATCAATATTATTTTCCTGTAGAAATAATTTTGACTTCCATCTAATGATATTTAAACTCAGCTAACCCATTTGTTACTGTGATAGTGGTAAATGCAGTCAAGTACATTAAACCTTTGTCATATGCTTTTTGTTAGAACATGGAGGGGGGATAGCTCAGTGGTTTGAGCATTGGCCTGCTAAACCCAGCATTGTGAGTTAAATCCTTGAGGGGGCCACTTAGGGAGTTGGGGCAAAAAATCAGTACTTGGTCGTGCTAGTGAAGGCAGGGGGCTGGACTCGATGACCTTTCAAGGTCCCTTCCAGTTCTAGGAGATAGGATAAGAACAGCCGTACCGGGTCAGACCAAAGGTCCATCTAGCCCAGTATCCTGTCTACCGACAGTGGCCAATGCCAGGTGCCCCAGAGGGAGTGGACCAACAGGCAATGATCAAGTGATCTCTCTCCTGCCATCCATCTCCATCCTGTGACAAACAGAGGCTAGGGACACCATTCCTTACCCATCCTGGCTAATAGCCATTAATGGACTTAACCACCATGAATTTATCCAGTTCTCTTTTAAACGCTGTTATAGTCCTAGCCTTCACAACCTCCTCAGGTAAGGAGTTCCACAAGTTGACTGTGCTCTGCGTGAAGAAGAACTTCCTTGTATTTGTTTTAAACCTGCTGCCTATTAATTTCATTTGGTGACCCCTAGTTCTTGTATTATGGGAATAAGTAAATAACTTTTCCTTATCCACTTTCTCCACATCACTCATGATTTTATATACCTCTATCATATCCCCCCTTAGACTCCTCTTTTCCAAGCTGAAGAGTCCTAGCCTCTTTAATCTCTCCTCATATGGGACCCATTCCAAACCCCTAATCATTTTAGTTGCCCTTTTCTGAACCTTTTCTAGTGCCAGTATATCTTTTTTGAGATGAGGAGACCACATCTGTACACAGTATTCAAGATGTGGGCGTACCATCGATTTATATAAGGGCAATAATATATTCTCAGTCTTATTCTCTATCCCCTTTTTAATGATCCCTAACATCCTGTTTGCTTTTTTGACCGCCTCTGCACACTGCGCGGACATCTTCAGAGAACTATCCACGATGACTCCAAGATCTTTTTCCTGACTTGTTGTAGCTAAATTAGCCCCCATCATATTGTATGTATAGTTGGGGTTATTTTTTCCGATGTGCATTACTTTACATTTATCCACATTAAATTTCATTTGCCATTTTGTTGCCCAATCACTTAGTTTTGTGAGATCTTTTTGAAGTTCATCACAGTCTGCTTTGGTCTTAACTATCTTGAGCAGTTTAGTATCATCTGCAAACTTTGCCACCTCACTGTTTACCCCTTTCTCCAGATAATTTATAAATAAGTTGAATAGGATTGGTCCGAGGACTGACCCTTGGGGAACACCACTAGTTACCCCTCTCCAGTCTGAGAATTTACCATTAATTCCTACCCTTTGTTCCCGGTCTTTTAACCAGTTCTCAATCCATGAAAGGACCTTCCCTTTTATCCCATGACAACTTACTTTACTTAAGAGCCTTTGGTGAGGGACCTTGTCAAAGGCTTTCTGGAAATCTAAGTACACTATGTCCACTGTATCCCCCTTGTCCACATGTTTGTTGACCCCTTCAAAGAACTCTAATAGATTAGTAAGACACGATTTCCCTTTACAGAAACCATGTTGACTATTGCTCAACAGTTTGTTTTTCTATGTGTCTGATAATTTTATTCTTAACTATTGTTTCGACTAATTTGCCCGGTACCCACGTTAGACTTACCGGTCTGTAATTGCCGGGATCACCTCTAGAGCCCTTTTTAAATATTGGCGTTACATTAGCTAACTTCCAGTCATTGGGTACAGAAGCCGATTTAAAGGACAGGTTACAAACCTTAGTTAATAGTTCCGCAACTTCACATTTGAGTTCTTTCAGAACTCTTGGGTGAATGCCATCTGGTCCCGGTGACTTGTTAATGTTAAGTTTATCAATTAATTCCAAAACCTCCTCTAGTGACACTTCAATCTGTGACAGTTCCTCAGATTTGTCACCTACATTATTGTTGAAAATAAATTTCTCTTTGATAAAAAATGATTCAATCTGTGAAACAAATCTTCATAAGAACATAAGAATGGCCCTACTGGGTCAGACCAAAGGTCCATCTAGCCCAGTATCCTGTCTTCCGACAGGTGCCCCAGTGAGAATGAACAGAACAGGTAATCATCAAGTGATCCATCCCCTGTCGCTCATTCCCAGCTTCTGGCAAACAGAGGCTAGGGACACCATTCCTGCCCATCCTGGCTAATAGCCATTGATGGACCTATCCTCCATGAATTTATCTAGTTCTTTTTTGAACCCTGTTATGGTCTTGGCCTTCACAACATCCTCTGGCAAGGAGTTCCACAGGTTGACTGTGCATTGTGTGAAGAAATACTTCCTTTTATTTGTTTTAATCCTGCTGCCTATTATTTTCATTTGGTGACCCCTAGTTCTTGTGTCATGAGAAGTAGTAAACAACACTTCCTTATCTACTTTCTCTACACCAGTCATGATTTTATAGACCTCAATCATATCTCCCCTTATCTGTCTTTTTTCCAAGCTGAAAAATCCCAGTCTTATTAATCTCTCCTCATACAGAAGCCGTTCCATATCCCTAACGATTTTTGTTGCCCTTTTCTGAACCTTTTCCAGTTCCAATATATCTTATTTGAGATGGGATGACCACATCTGCACACAGTTTTCAAGATGTGGGCATACCATGGATTTATATAGAGGCAACATGATATTTTCTGTCTTATCTATTCCCTTTCTTAATTATTCCCAGCATTCTAGACATTGTAGATTAAATAATTGTCAACCAGCTTTGGGAGTAAAAAAACACCTTTTATTAGGACATATTTTAGCTTAATATTTCCTCTTTAAATATTTAATCAGTGCAATAAAGCCATTAGACACATGGTGACTATTTCTTTCAATGAGTGCTTTTCTAATGTAATCTTATTGCATTATTACAAGAGCATTTGTGGAGTTGTTGTCTAGTGCTCCAAAGAAGACACTGGGGTCCTATTTTTCAGCTCTGCTACTGATCTATTTTGAGATTTTGGACATGGCACTTAGCAGATGTTGGCCTGTTTATCTGTAAATTGGATAGAATAACACTGTTAACAGGCCTAAAGTCTGTAAAAGTGCTTTGAAAACCTTGGATAAAAGATGCTTTGAAAGTGCAATGTATTTCAAAATATTGTATTTGCTATGGGTTAGACTAAACATTGTTATGGGTCAGGTGTGGCTGTCTTCCATTCAGAATAAATATAAAGAAGCTATTGTACTTAGGTAGCTGAAACAAAGGCAGCAGCACCCAAAGCCAGGCACATAGAAACACTGAGGCCTTGGCTACACTCAAGACTTGGCAGTGCTGCCGTGGCAGCGCTGTGAAGCGCAAGTGTAGTCGCAGCTCTCTCGCAGCACTGTAAGTACTCCACCTCTCCGAGGGGAATAGTGTGCAGCGCTGCAGGCACTGATTACACTGGTGCTTTACAGCACTGTACTCGCTGTGCTCGGGGGGGGGGGCGTTTTCACACCCCTGAGCGCAGCAAGTTGCAGCGCTGTACAGCGCCAGTGTAGCCAAGGCCTGAGTAGAGACTGAATCATGTAACTCAAGGTTTTTAAAATGCAGGGGTTGGGGCTCTGAATAGTGGAACTGTGTGTGCATTCATGTGTGTGTGTGTGTGTGTGAGAGAAAGAGAGAGGCGGAGGAAGGCAGACTGGGTGAGACAGTGGGACTGCCTGGACAAGCACAGTGTATGACCCTGGAAGAAGCTAGAGAGAGAGGGCTTCTGGGGTAGATGCTGGCTAAAGAGGCTTGGGGCTGTAAGCAAAGACTTTATCCACTATTGTTTCTTCTTCCTGCACTTGGCGAAGCAGGACTTTGTATATACCTTATAAATAAACAAGGCTGAATCAAATGTCTATTGTGTACAATGGGTATTCAAGATTACTGTTACAGAAGGCTAGTGAAGGGGAGTGACATGGTCTAAGCAGTGGGCAAAGAAAATGCTTTTAGCTGCTGGTTTCAGATAGACTAGAGGGCAATGCAGAGGTAGTGGAAGCACATTTTGAATAGGGAGGCAAAGGTGCACAGTGAAACCTAAATTACTCCTAGGGGAATTCTGTGCCAAAAATTAAAAAAATTCTGCACACTATTTTAAAATTCTGCAAAATTTTGCATATTTTATTTGTCAAAATAACAATATAATCACACCAGTTTCAATTATTTTGGTAATTTATTTCAAAATAGCTGTCAACAGCATGTCTATAACAATACAGACAACAAACAAGAGTCAGGAAATGTTTTTTGACAAATAGATTTCTTACTAGACATATTAATACAGAACTTTGAGTAATGAGGGTCCTGGAACAGGGATTTACAGAAAATTCAAAGATAATGAGGATGGAGAAGAGCCCCTGAAGCTGTGCCAGGCAGAGATCTATGTACACACTGCTGAGAGTAGATTCAAAAGAGTGAAGATAGCAAAATGATTTGGAGGAGATCCAGTGGGCAATTAGAGGCAGCGACGGCCCACAACATTTTGGCACCTGAGGTGGGGAGCGCAAATGACACCCCCATGGCCCTTCGCTTGGGCCAAAACTTTGAAAGATCTCAATTCTGCCTTCTTCCTGTTCTACTCCTCTCATGGTACTGCTCTACCTACCCCAATAAAGGAGAGCTAACAAAAATGCATTGTTCAAAAATTTTAAGTAACACTTAACTTTCAAATGCCTGAACAGCAAATGTAACTTTTCTTGTCTGCATAGTAAACACTGGCATTTTTATCTGTTTGAATAATCAAAGTGGTGCTTTCCGTGCTTTCTTGGTTGTAAAGATTTGAACTGCTTCCTGAAGGTCCACAGTCTGGGCCAGCTCATGCTCTATTGAAATGGAAGCTGCGTTCTCCATTGGCAACGGTTACAGGAAGTTTTAGAAGTATGCGCAAAGCAACAAAAGCATTTAGAAAGAGGGTGGTCATCTTATTTGTGCACATATATTCCAGAACAGCCTTTGGAGTTGATCCTGCTGAAATGTATCTTGAAAGCCCTTTCAAGATACATCACCTAAATCACTCTCATCAATATCGCGCATGTCATTTTGTGTCAACACTGTCTCTAGTGCCCTGCATTGCTGGTGTAGGTTTTCTTCAGGTATAGTGAGGAGTTTTGGAATATCATACAACATCCCAAATATACTGCTATGTTCCTTGAGCTACATGAAACGTTCTTCAACTGACTGTATTGCACCATCTAGCACCTGGTTAAATAATTCAACTTTGAATTGTTGTTTGGGGTCTCTTATGGGATTATCCTGTGTCTCGTAATCAAAAGGTCGTCTTCTTCTTCAATGACTCTTGTATTCTTGAATGGGTGGGAAAATAACTTCAGTGTGAAGTTCCTCTGCCAACTTCTGTGCACTCTTCAGAACGTTTTGAAATCCCTCATCTGACCGGTAAAACTGTAGGTCTGACTTTGCTTTGTCCAGTTGTTCCATTTCTCCAGATATATCAAGGTCAACACTTGGAGTCTCTTGCTTACAACATTTATTTCAAACAGTATGTCATACCACAACAGTAAGCCACACAGAAATTTGAAGTTATGTATGTTTCTGGTGATTCCATTGCCCTTTGCCACTTTTCTCCCACGAACAGTTCCTGTCATAGCATTATCCTCCATAATGGCAACTCTTGCATCATCTATTGTCCCAATTTGTTGTTTGATAGGCTTTATCGCCTCCACTCAACTTTCCCATCGTGTGGCACTCAGTGGTTTCAGTGTCAGAGAGGATGTTCCCAGATGTTGCTTCAAAATTTGCCATCAATGAGTTGATGCAGAGAAAAATACATAGATGCTTTGAATTACATTAAAAAATTCAGCAGCCTCACTAGAAGCTGATGCTGCATCACTTACCACTAAGTTCAATGAATGAGAACTGCATGGGACAAAAAAAGCTCGAGGGTTTAACTCTCGGATCCGTGTCTGCACTCCTCTGTTCTTTCCTCTCATGTTGGCACCATTATCGTAGCCCTGACCTCTCATGTCAGCTATCACAATTCCTGTAGCTTCCAGATTTTTAAGAAGCATATTTGTCATACCAGCTCCTGTGGTATCATCAATGTCAATAAATTCTAGAAAATGCTCTCTGACAGTCCCCATTGCATGGACAGTTTCACTAGGTTCTGTTGTTACAAAACACACCATTAAAGTCATTTGTTCTGTATGGCTGATGTCAGGTGTGCAGTCCAGAATAACATAGTAATATCTTGCTGACTTCAGATCTGCTACAATCTTCTGTTTGACTTTTGTTGCCAGTAACTGTATGATCTCATTTTGAATTGTTTTTCCAAAGGTAGTGGTATGTACATTTCTTGGGCGGTGACTCTTCTTAGATGCTCCTGGAGTACAGTATCAAACTCAGCCATCAGCTCCACAATTTTAAGGAAGTTTCCATTGTTTGGCACATACAGCTGATCTGAAGTGCCACGCAGTGCTAGGTTTTGCGTAGCAAGCATTCTCACAATGGCAATGAGCCTTTTCAGAACATTTTGCCAGTAAAGAGTCTCTGATACAATCTTCTCCTGATGCTAATTTTGTATGGTGGCCTTTAACCTTAGTCTTATCTCAAGCTCTTTCCACCTATGGAATGCTCTGGTGATTTGCTGCCTTCTCATGGCATACCGGATTTCTAGCCAGATTTTTCCAGTTCTTTGTTCCTGTAGAACCCAATGTGGCTGGAACATTAGACTGGAAGAGTTTGCAACAAAAACGGTATGCAGCATTCTGGGTTTTTGAGTACATAAGCTATGGCCTCCCCACTTTGTCACCATTGCGGATTTCATGCCAGTAATGTGTTGGATGGAAACTTCTATTTTCATTGTCTTTGGGGAACATGAAGTTTTTTCACTTGCTGTGGTCCATGCAGTACAAGGAAGTCCCTCAGGCTACTGCTCAAGTGGGTCCACAGCAGGGCCAGCTCCAGGAACCAGCTGAGCAAGCAGGTGCTTGGGGCGGCAAAGGGAAGGGGCGGCACGTTGGGCTGTTCGGCGGAGGGTCCCTGTCCCTCTCGGAGGGAAGGACCTACCGCCGAATTGCCGCTGAAGAAGAAAGCGGCGCGGTGGAGCTGCCGCTGATCGCGATCATGGCCTTTTTTTTTTTTTTTCCCGCCGCTTGGGGTGGCAAAAACCCTGGAGCCAGCCCTGATCCACAGTCCTGGATCATCTAGACTTAAGGAACTAAACTCAGCAGCAGCCGTTTCTTGCGCCTCCACCACACTCTTCTCTGATCTACACTTTTCTTCAGGAATGTGCAACATGGTTACATTTGAGATGGAGATATGGATGCTGCAGTAGCTGCCAGGTCACCTGCACTCTGACTAACTGGAAGATCAGGCATCTCCTCACCACTCTCATCCTCACTGGGGCCAGAAGGCTCACTGTGAACATTTGTGTCTCTGTATCTCAGGAGAGCTCCTTCCTGCTTAGATAGAAAAGCTTCTTTTGCTTTCTTTCTTTTTCTGAATACTGCCCCAGCGGGGCGTTTTCTTCTTTCACTCAGACTGCTGTTCTGTGCCAGCTATAGTGGCTCTCAACACTCAATTGAAGGGGACAAATAAGCAGGCTGGTAGCAGGGCCTGAGTGAGGGAAGATAACAGCATCTTAAGGGCCCAACTGACTCCTACCTGCCTGTTATGTCTCTTGTACCCTCCTTCCTCCAGCACAGCACTCCACCATCTCTGTGCATCTAGAGCAGAGAGAATACACATGCACCAGCAGCAGACACAATTTTCTACACTCTGGGTCCTAGTGGCATCCCCCCACCATCTGGCACCTGAGGCGGCCGCCTCAGTTCGCCTCATGGTAAGGCTAGCCCTGATTAGAGGGGAAGATATCAGGCCAACTGTTATATATGACTCATTCAAGGAGCTAAGGAGTGGAGAATAGAGTTGGTTGGCAGGCTTAACCCTGTCTATCAGTGCTGTGAATTTTCCACACCCATGAATCATAGAAGCATAGAAGAATAGGGTTGGAAGAGACCTCAGGAGGTCATCTAGTCCAACCCCCTGCTCAAAGCAGGACCAACCCCAACTAAATCATCCCAGCCAGGGCTTTGTCAAGCTAGGCCTTAAAAACCTCTAAGGATGGAGATTCCACCACCTCCCTAGGTAACCCATTCCAGTGCGACATAGCTAGGTTGACCTAGTTTTTAGGTGTAGAGGAGGCCTAAACAGATTTAAAATAGTCTTCAATAATGTCTTGCCTTTTGTTACAGATTGTTCACAGAACCCTAGCAGCAATGTTGGGCTCTTTGGCAGCTTTAGCTGCATTAGCTGTGGTTGGTGAGGTAAGTTGCAACATTTCAAGTATTCAGTTTATTTCTGTGCATTGTATCATAAATCCACACATACTTATTCCTGTAAAAATGGTCCCATGGTGCAGCAGTCTCTATGAGACTTAAAATGCTGCAAGAACAGTATTTGTGTACTCTGTGAATTCCTGTTCTTGGGGCCATGAAAGAGAGATGCAATCTTGGCTCCAGATGGGGAAAAAAGAGAGCAAGGCCAACTTAATGGTATGATATTCTGATTCTGCAGGAACTTGAATAAAACCATTTTCAGTTTAATTCAGATTTACTCTAATTTAATCTACTTTACTGTGTGATGTAAATGGGCCGAGGTGAGGCCTAGTCTAACCTTCAATTTTCTTAGGTTCTGCAAACTCTTAACTTTTTGTAGTTTATGTAAGATCTATATTAATAGTGATGGAGCTAGCACTTTTGCTAATGGATAATCTTTTACTCCATCAGGCTATTCAAATCCCATAGTTCCCCAATTTTTACCAGTAATAATCCCTTATATCTTCAAAAGTACTGAGAGAATGAAGGTCTGACTGGAAGTATGAGTGATGTAAGAGACCATATAGGCCATTAGGTTACTGAATGCATCCAGAATATACAGAAGATGAGAGGAGTTTGGCCATTTGTATCCCCCCAGAGGAGGGGGGTCCCGTAATTGCATCTGTGGAGTCATCTCCTCCTGATCCCATGTTTTTCATATTCTTGGAAGGATCTGTCCCTGTGGTTCAGTGACGTATATTACCAGTAAGAGTTAGAGCTTCCCAGATAAAGAAAGGTCAACCTGCCTATCCCTCAACTTTGATTGGACCATATTATTGGGCTATGAAGCTTGTAACATCTGATTTTCTTGGAAGCTCTCCAGTGCAGAGATGTTGAATGGAGCAAACTAGAATCACAACCTTAAAGGTCTAGGTGCCCCAAATAAGGTGTGATCCTTTCTGGGCCATCACAACACCAAGAAGGGCTGCCGCTTCTCCTCCTTCCAGGAAGGAGGAGACCACGACAACAACATCTGACCAGCCAACTGCCCAAGGAAGCCCACCAGCCAATGAAAGATACTGAGACCAGAGATGACATCACCTGTCTTGATGCTGATGCTCCAAAGATCAGCAAGCTAAAGAATCATTTTTTTCTCTCTAAGGCTATGTCTACACTAACAGTTTGTCAGTAAAACTTTTGTTGGATAGGGGTGTGGAAAAAACACACCCCTGACTGACATAAGTTTCACCGACAAAAGCGCCGGTGTGGATAACTCTATGTCAGCTAGAGACGGTCTTCCACCAATATAGCTACAACCGCGCATTGGCATAGAACGGCTACATGGGAGACCTTACAGTTGTGCAGCTGCAGCGATACAGCTGTGCCTCTCTAAGATCTGCAGTGTAGACATGGCCTAAGTAACCTTTTTCAATTTTGTTCCCCCTTTTAATCTGCCTGGCAAGGATGCTTGGCACCTTTATTGATTTTTCTCCAAACATTTCAAAAGTATGAACAAGAGAGTGTGTATGTGTATGTCAAAGAAATAGCGCGTGCTTATTCTAAATCTGTAGTAAATCCTAACTTAATTGCTTCATGTCCCATTGGGTTATAAAAGAGTATCTGCTCCCAAAAGGGAAATTATGGGTTGTTGATCACTTTGTATCAGAGAAAGGAAGATTAGGTAAGGAAAGAGTTAACTGTAGAAAGACAAGGTAGAAGTCATTCAGTAAGGGGCAACTTTAAGGAAGTCTGGTAACTGGTTCAGGAGCTTAAAATCAGACTATGACACCTTAAGTTTGTACAAAAATAGATCATGTGTTATATTAACTCCATGATTTAAGTCTTAACTGTTTTCATCCTATGATCTGGTCAGTTGTTGATTCCATTCCATTATTGTCAATTTGTTGATTTATTAGTTCAATTCCAATTGAAATTTTGATTTGACAATTGTGCTGTTCAATCCTTAAATAGTCTAGTAAAAGATTTATAGTTTTAGTTAAACATTTACTTAATTTCAGGTTTGCTTTTATTAATTTGTAATAAATCCCTTACAATCATAAAGCTGTTTTTTTTTTTCAAAATAGCAAGAAGAGATCACAATACACTCACCTGGGAAAAAAATTAATGTCGTAAGGTATACCAGAGCTCCTTGGCTCTGTCCGAAAACTGATATCTTTATCCCTCACATTTTCAGCCATATTAGGTTTCCCATGGAGCCTAAACAAACATATCTACTGGTTATACTGCCTTGGGGCCACCATAGATGATAACACTCCCGCAGTGGTGTTTACTTCTTTCAAATATTTTTATCTTCCCCCATGCTCCTTAATTGACAATTAGCAAAACTATATGTACTTACTAGTTCTTTCAATCTTTGCACGTATCCTTGTGACTACTCTTCTCTGAATTCCCTTCAATTTGTCCACAGGTGAAGGTGAATGTCCTATTCTGTTAGCAGAAAGTAAAGTGAAGTGCAGTCTATAAACCAGTTTTCATTTATTTCTGTACAAGAGAAACAAACAAACTAAAAACCTAATGTAGGTGCTAGATAATGAGCCGTTCAGGCTGTCAGTGTTTTTCAGAGATAATAGAAAAGAGCCCCCTTTGGGTACATTGCAGAAACACTAATTAATTTCTATCACAGCTTATTTAAATAGTTCACCAATTAAGTGGAATTTGAAGTTCCATAGCTAATCACTAGTTAGGTGATCCACAGGATTAACTGATAATTGTATTGTTTGATTTGCAGAGACCAAGCATGGTCAAAGTGGTGGAGTGGATTGATTATGAAACCCTGGCACTGTTGTTTGGAATGGTAAATAAAATGTAACTTTTGCTCTAAAAGTGCTGGAAAAATTGTAGTCAATGTCTAGCTGTTTCTTTTTATTTGTTAACATCCTTTTAACTGAGAGCTGCTATGTTGAAAATTTGGCTTCTTTAGAGTGTTTAAAAACTGCAGGCAATCAAAAACTTGGAGAAAATGAAGCACTTTGGAAAATGTTGGTCTTGGTTTCTTCCCCTCATAAAACAGGGGTGATAACTAAAACTGTATAAATAACCGATTTTTTGGTTTGCTGAGTCAAGATGGAATAACATTTCTTTTATTGGACCAACTTCTGTTGGTGCGAGAGATAAACTTTTGAGCTTGCACAGAACTCTTCTTCAGGTCAGAAGGTCAGAGCTCTTTTTCACGGCATTTTTTGGTTTGCTGGCAGCTCTGAAAAATTGAAAAAAAAAAAAAAAAGATTTGATCCAAAATGAATAGGAAAAGTGCACAAAAATATTGGTGAATTTGTCTCCAAAATTAGCATTTTAAAGGACGAGCTGGAGGAGGAGTTCTCCTATACTTTAGCCCAGAGTTTAGGGTGCTCACCTTGGATGTTGGAGAGACAGGTTCAATTCCCCTCTCTGCCTGATGTGAATAGGGTTTTGAAATTGGGTGTTCCACATTTCAGGAGAACACCCTAGCCACTGGGTTATGGGATGTTCAGATGTGGGGCTCTCTCAATCTCTTATTTCAGCTGTTCTACTTTGTATAAATAATTACATATACATAGGACTTAAACTTGAGTCTCCCTCATTATAGGTAAGTGTTCTAACCACCAGTCTATAGAATCATTCTCACTCACTTTCCCTGGCCCAGTGACTATTCTCTGTATTATTAATGACAATGAATAGTCATTGGGCCAGGGAAAGAGAGTGAGAATGACCCTATAGCTTGGGAGGATTTGAACCTTTGTCTCAGAGCCATAACCATTGGGCTAAAAGTTAGAAGGATAGCAGCAGGAGCCACCACTTCTGCCCCTGAAAAATATTTGTGAATTTGTGAGAAAGTCACAAATAATTTTGGGTCAACCAAAACTGCTTTTTGGGGCAAATAAACTATTAATCAATTTTTTTTGCTGATCTCTAGTGATAACACATCTCCCATTGAAAGGATCTTTGAGATCTATAAATGAAAAAGCCTGCATTACATGCCAAGTGTTACCACTATAAGACAAGATGGGTAATACCTTTAATTGGACCAACTTCTGTTGGTGAAAGAGACTAGCTTTGGAGAGCGTTATCACTCTCATTCCACTTGTTAATTTTATTTACACTAAGCCTTCCTCAAACATACTCGACTAGAGAAAGTGATTTCCTTTGTCCTAATCAGTGTTCTGTTGTGGGCCTGAATGAGCAATTGGACAAAAGCATATACCTGGCTAGACTATAATAATATATCAATTATTTGCTCACCTCTACTCCTATTAATCTATGTTGCCCTTTTGTGACTGAAATATGCTATGGTATCATAAATAGACAAAATGCACTGCCATCTACATCCATTGCCATCTATGAATTTTAATGACTTCCTGCATCCAAAAAGACCGGGGGACCAGGAAATCTCCCTGAAATATGGAAAAATTTAAATAATCTTAGGGAGTTGATGTCTTCTGGACTCTAAAGAGCACTGCTGAAGAAAACAGTGGTAAACTAATGGCCACTTTTGATTAGCGAGAAGGGCAGAGATATTTGTAATGTGTGGTGCCTACCAAGTAATTAGGAATGAAATTCACACCTGTAGAGAGGCCTGCACAAAGTCTATGCACCCCTTGCATCCTGAAATAAGACGATGGCCCTACTGCACAGATGTAAATTTTACCATAAATGCCAGTAATAGAAATCTGACTTCTGATGCGTGGCATCCTAATTTACGTCTGATGTCCTCTCCAAAAACAGGACCAAAATTGTGGCAGAGATGCAGGACTCCTTGTTAAAGCAACAAACCAAACCATTCACTTTTTTATGTGAATAATTCCATCCTTATTTCTTTCTTTTTCTGTAGATGCTTTTAGTGGCCATATTTTCAGAAACTGGGTTTTTTGATTACTGTGCAGTAAAGGTAGGTTTATTGTGACATCTTGCATTTAAATTCTTTATAGTACTGTATTTATATTACTGCAGCACTCTTACATATTTATTGAACTAATACAACTGCTGTTTAGTCAAACCTATTAGACTAAATCATACATTTAAAAACATTTATGTAAGGACAATTTACATTTGTCATACTACAAAGTAATTGTTAATTTATAATTCTTTTAAGGAGCTAAGTGTTGAGGAAGCATTTCAAGAAATGATATTTTTATAAGTTAAGGCCAGAGACCCTGATTCAGTAGGGTACTTAACCACATGCATAATTTTAAGCATGTGAGTAGTCCCATTACGGTGACCAGATGTCCTGATTTTATAGGGACAATCACTATATTTGGGGCTTTGTCTTACATAGGCACCTGTTACCCACCATCCCTTGTCCCAATTTTTCACACTTGCTATCAGGTCACCCTAAGTCCCATTGACTTCCTATCCACTGTGTGCAACAGAGCTGGGCTCCATGCATACTCGTCTGTGTCCAGTCCAGAGGAGAGTAGAGAGGAGGTGTGGGTCAGACCACTGGGTTTATGTTTATATATAATTAACGGCCATAGACCTTTGTGTAGGGGTTGAATCAAAGACTCAGCTGTTATTCTATATGAACAGAATGGTAGCGTGGGGTGGCTTAGGCTGCACAGCCCATGGGTTGGGAGAATAAATTCAATACTCAGTCGTCCCATTCATAGTTTCCTGTGTAAAGCTTGTTTACTTAGATTGTATTCAAGGCAGTAGATTTCCATATGACTATAAAAGGAGGAATGCAGGATTTGAAGTTAAAGCAAGAGAAAACAGGAAACCTGGATTCTCTTCTTGGTTCTGCGACAGATTCCCTGTGTTACCTTTAGCAAATCACTTACTCTTTCTGTACCTATTTCCTTATCTGTAAAACAGAAATATTTTCCTATTTCCCTAGAGTAGTTTGTAGCTAAATTAATTAATGTTTGAAAAGCATACTGAGATCCTTGATTGGCAGGCCCTAAAGAAGTGACTAGTATAACATTGTTGCACCATCTTTTATAAAGTTGTTCATTGGTCATTTCTGAAAATGAAGCTGATATGTTCCATGCCTTTATGCCATTGCTATTTGTTTGGTTTTATTAGGCTTACCAACTGTCTAGAGGCAGAGTGTGGGCCATGATTATCATTCTGTGTCTTATTGCTGCAATTCTTTCTGCATTTTTGGACAACGTTACCACAATGCTTCTCTTTACTCCAGTAACCATAAGGTATTTTATGTTATGCCTTTGGCGTTAGTTGTTTATAGCTAACCATTGCTAGTTGGTGTGTGTCAAAAATCATATTTGAGATGTTTGTTCAGCAGTTTGAATGGACCTTACAACCCCAAATGCTCTGACTGTAATTACTATCTAGAGCTACAACTTTTAAAGAGTTCAGCTTCCTTATTTTCATGTATCAGTTGTGAGCACAAATCCAAGTACTTACAGATTTAACTATCTCTGCAGTTAAGTAGGTACAGATGCAAATACTCTGAGTTGTGCCCACATTTGAATTGTAATTGCAAATTGCGCAACCCATTTAGTTCTGGGCGCAAATTGCTCTTGCAAACAGGGGTGCTGGAATTTTTGGAAAAAACAGCCCAAAACCCCTATTCCTTCATGTATAGACTAATGTTTATGTACAATTTTGCCTCCTAATGGATGATTTAAAGAAATTATAATCCCTGCTAACTGGCAGTAGTAGTAGTAACTGGCAATTATTCTGTACTGAAGAACTCTTTTTGGAATAGAAGACTCTGAATTCTATCCTTATTGATCCCATGAAGTGGATACAATCCCAGATTAATTTCATATTTCTAGATTAATCATAGTTTTTTATTAAAACAGTGACGTTAGTTACAGCAGCTTTCTGGAAACTGCATGTGATTTGTAATTACATTTAGTTCATGTGATTATAAATCATGCTTTGGCCTGAATTTAACCTACATTCAACCTGGTAAATCCAGTTTAGTTAAAAAAAAAAAAAAACTGGGGTGGGGAAGATGGTTTTAAATATGGCATCGGGTGATGTAACACTTGCAGTCCTTATCATATTTACGTGTATAGAATTGTATGAAGATATGTAGCCCATTAAAATGTAGTTTACAGCAGGAAAGGTCTATTTTGCAAGTGGAATTTATTATAGGCTGGGAAACAGCTGGTGAATGAAAGCTCAATTTGTTTGCTGTATGATTATATTTTAAACAGATCACATCACTTTTACTCAAACAATATTTTTATCACTAACAGTAGGTAAAAATGAGATGGTTAAACAAGCGTCTCCAATTATGTTGCAGAATATTTGGAATTAAATAAAATGTAATTGGTAATGGATTGAAATCCTAAAAGTCTACATTCTGAAACACTGTTTACATGCAATACTTCTGTAGCATTTATTCTGTTTTATACTAACAATTCTGTAACACTGGAAGTAGGGTAACATCAGCATATGAAAGAATCTTTTATTTGAATTGCTATTAGGTGTACTTCTAAACTAGCAAAATCACAATAATTTCTACTCTAATGGTTATTCTAAAAATATAAGGTTATTATGTATGTGTATATTTCTGAAAATGTCATGCTAGAGGTCATTCTTTTTATCCTGTTGTTGTTCTCCTTAGTCCTTACCTATAATTTCCCAGTGCTATTTTACACTGTTATTATCATGGAGATGAAGCTAACAGAAAAGTCTACTGATTCCATGACAATGAGGATTCAGACTTTTTATCAGTGAGGCATAAAATATGATGTTCTGTTCTTGTCATATTTTGTGGTAAATTGTTTTTAGAAATAATTCAATAAACCTTCTTTAGCTATAACTTATTTTAAAACATATTTTGAATGTCAAGACACTTTATGATTTGCAATGTTCTACAAAATTGCCTGTTTATATGGGAAATTGAAAATCTTGGATAAGTGAACTATAACGGTTTAATCCTACAGTTCAGGTAAACACATTTTAACTATCCGTCACAGCTTCCTTTTATAGACTACAGTAAGCATTTGTTTTTGCAAAGTTTATCTATGCCCCATCAAGAAAAAATAGTAAAGGATCATTAAAGTTGTACAGTTATGCACTCAGAAGTCAAGGAATGACTTGTGCAACTGCATTTCAATGCAGTCTTTAATTACATAATCTCATACTATTGCTCAAATAATACAATGTAACTTTTTACTGTACATTTTTTTCCCTGGAGTCTTAGGCTAGGTCCACACTACCCGCCTGATTCGGCGGGTAGAGATCGATCTTCTGGGATCGATTTATCGCGTCTCATCTGGACGTGATAAATCGATCCCAGAAGTGCTCCCCCGTCGACTGCGGAACTCCTGCTCACCGAGAGGAGGAAGCGCTGTCGACGGGGGAGCTTGCCTGCGCTGCGTGGACCCGCAGTAAGTAAACTTAGTTCGATCTAGGAAACGTCGACTTCAGCTACGCTATTCTCGTAGCTGAAGTTGCGTTTCCTACATCGATCCCCCACCCCAGTGTGGACCAAGCCTTAGATTAAGTGTAAATGGGTAATATAGAACATAAGAACGGCCGTACCGGGTCAGACCAAAGGTCCCTCTAGCCCAGTATCCTGTTTACCGACAGTGGCCAATGCCAGATGCCCCAAAAGGAGTGGACCTAACAGGCAATGATCAAGTGATCTCTCTCCTGCCATCCATCTCCATTCTCTGACAAACAGAGGCTAGGGACACCATTCCTTACCCATCCTGGCTAATAGCCATTAATGGACTTAACCTCCATGAATTTATCCAGTTCTCTCTTAAATGCTGTTATAGTCCTAGCCTTCACAACCTCCTCAGGTAAGGAGTTCAACAAGTTGAAATATTTTTATGCCTTTAAATGGACACTATTTTCATTGTGATAACATCTGTTGTAACTTAGGTTTTTACATGAGAAGTTCTTTTCGCTCTCTGAAATATACATTTTAATAACATAGGGTTAGATTGAGTCATAAACCCAGTTCTGTCTAAGGGCAGTGTGTAGCTGCACTGCCACCCAATCTCAGGAGAAGCCCTGGGAAGGAATTTTGACTGAAGCTCAATTTCTCCTCTGCTCCCATTTTGCTTACAGGGGGAGGAATTTATTGTAGCCATTTATAGAATACAGCTTATTTCCCCACTTCACGCAGGCTCATCTCCACTGGTCAGTATGGGGGGTTTTTTTGGTGGGGGGTCGGGGGGAAGGGAGAGAAGGAGCCAAGGCTCCACCCACTTAATTGCCTCCTTGACCTGATGGGTTTAGGAGTGGGTATTGGTTACTCAGACCCTGTGGCAGAGGCAGAGTGGTGCAGAGAGTGTTAACAGAAGGGTTCAGGGAGGCTTTCTCCCCATTGTTCTCCTTCCTGGCTGCATTAAGCTGGGTCATGTGGTGTTAGTTGGCAGCCATGTGCGGTATATTTTCTTTGCAACCAGCACCACAGCCACATTTGGGTGCAAAGCAGATGATAAGGAAGTGTTGCATATCTTTCCTTTACTTGCATCTGAAGAAGTGAGGTTCTTACCCACGAAAGCTTATGCTCCCAATACTTCTGTTAGTCTCAAAGGTGCCACAGGACCCTCTGTTGCTTTTTCCTTTACCTGTAGTTAGTCTTTGTCTTTTTAGTTTGTAAACCCTTTGGGACAGGGACTGTAACATTCTGTGTGTCTGTACAGGACCTAGAGAGGAAGGATGATCCAGTGGTTAGGACTAGGGTGAGTCAGGAGACCTTCGTTAAATTCTCTACTCTGCCAGAGCTTTCCTCTGTTGCCTTACGGAAATCACTTAGTCTCGCTGTGCCTCAGTTCCCCATCTGTAAAATGGGGATAATAGCACTTCCCTTTGTCACAGGGGTGTCAAGGATAAATTCTTTAAAGATTATGAAGTACACAGATACTAGAGTAATGCAGGCCCATAGAAGTACCTTAGATAGATAAAATGAGGTTGCAGTCCATATTGTTGGAGTTTGTGGGCTCTATTGTAATCTAAATAATAAATAACAAATTCGTAAAATGAAATCATCCCAGAGACAGGGGAACTGTAATTTGTTCACCTGTGTAGGATTCTTACCTGTGCCCCATATTAGAGGGCTTTCCCTTTACCCCCTTCCCTGGCTCTTGTCATGCAGATGGAAAGCAGAAGACCGGAAGTCTGAAGTGCAGGCAATGTGATGTTTATTGGGCTTTAGTTCCAAGCAAGCATATTCCGAAGCCCTTCACACCAGTTGGGCTTATCTCTATACACCGATAGAGTTTTCCCCTTCCCCTCCCCCAACTACAGTTCTATACGCCAATAGAATCCTCTAGCTCCGCACACCGATGGAGCTCCCTCTTTCCAGTGTTCTGTTTCCAGCTCTAATGCCACAGAGCATTTACCCTATGTCCCCCTTCCCAGCTCTGACACTGCAGAACCTTGCCTGTTTCCCTGTTCCTCATTCCCCTATTCCTGGTCCCCCATTCTCCCATTCCCATTCCCATTCCCACTCCCATTCCCATTCCCACTCCTTCCTCTTAGCAGGCCCAAATATACCTGCAATGCACTCCCCTAGTCACACCCCTTATAACTGATGGTTCTGGAGGGTCGTGAGTCGGGGTCTTCATCTCACCCCTTTTGTACCCCATGGGAGGGGTAAGGAATGAGGTTGTGCTCCGGTCAGGGGCAGGCATTTCTCTGGTCTTTTAGTGTTTTACCTCCCCCCACAAACTCCCCTTACCCCTCCCGACTGGTTGCCTGACCTTGCTTTGAGATAAGGAGTTGAGGCAGTCTTTAAGTGTGCGCTCATATATTACACTCCCACCATACCCTGTAACACTTTTAGTTTCATCCCTTATCTCTTCCCATTGTACTAAAAGCCCCATCTGGTGGTGGGAAATGCAACACACAGCATCGTTGTCCTTCACACATATTAGTATAAAATACGAGTAACAAAAAGTCAAACCCAAAATTCTGTCTCAGGCTGACAAACAAGCCTATATGCTAACACCCCAAAGAAGTGTTCTGAAAACATTATTGAATATCTTAAAATAAGTTTAAAGAATAGAAATAGGGAGACCCTTCAGGACATACAAAATTCTGGGAAGGACATTCATTTTCCGTATATTAGTTTTACCCCATAAAATAAGGGTTAACAAACTCCACCTCTGCAAAATGTTAGCCATTTGGGCAATAATTGGTTCTATATTTATCTTAGGGATAGAATCACAGAATTGTAGGACTGGAAGGGACCTTGAGAGGTCATCTAGTCCAGTCCCCTGCACTCCTGGCAGGTCTAAGTATTGTCTAAACCATCCCGGGCAGGTGTTTATCTACCCTGCTCTTAACAGTCTCCAATGATTGAGATTGCATAACCTCCCTAGGCAATTTATTCCAGTGCTTAACCACCCTGACAGCTAGGAAGTTTTTCCTAATGTCCAACTTAAACTTCCCTTGCTGCAATTTAAGACCATTGCTTCTTGTCCTATCCTCAGAGGTTAAGGAGAACAATTTTTCTCCCCCGTCCTTGTAACAACATTTTATGTACTTGAAAACTGTTATCATGTCCCCTCTCAATCTTCTCTTCTCCAGACTAAATAAATCCAATTTTTTCAATCTTCCCCTCATAGGTCATGCTTTCTAGACCTTTAATCATTTTTTTTTTGCTCTCCTCTGGACTTTCTCCAGTTTGTCCAGATCTTTCTTGAAGTGTGGCACCCAGAACTGGACACAATACTCCAGTTGAGGCCTAACCAGCGTGGAGTACAGCGGAAGAATTACTTCTTGTGTCTTGTTTATAACACTCCTGCTAATACATGACAGAATGATGTTTGCTTTTTTTTTTGGCAACAGTGGTACACTGTTCACTCATATTTAGCTTGTGATCCACTATTACCCCCCAAAAAGCAACAGAGGGTCCTGTGGCACCTTTGAGACTAACAGAAGTATTGGGAGCATAAGCTTTCGTGGGTAAGAACCTCACTTCTTCAGATGCAAGTAATGGAAATCTCTAGAGGCAGGTATAAATCAGTGTGGAGATAACGAGGTTAGTTCAATCAGGGAGGGTGAGGTGCTCTGCTAGCAGTTGAGGTGTGAACACCAAGGGAGGAGAAACTGCTTCTGTAGTTGGATAGCCATTCACAGTCTTTGTTTAATCCTGATCTGATGGTGTCAAATTTGCAAATGAACTGGAGCTCAGCAGTTTCTCTTTGGAGTCTGGTCCTGAAGTTTTTTTGCTGTAAGATGGCTACCTTTACATCTGCTATTGTGTGGCCAGGGAGGTTGAAGTGTTCTCCTACAGGTTTTTGTATATTGCCATTCCTGATATCTGACTTGTGTCCATTTATCCTCTTGCGTAGTGACTGTCCAGTTTGACCAATGTACATAGCAGAGGGGCATTGCTGGCATATGATGGCATATATAACATTGGTGGACGTGCAGGTGAATGAGCCGGTGATGTTGTAGCTGATCTGGTTAGGTCCTGTGATGGTGTTGCTGGTGTAGATATGTGGGCAGAGTTGGCATCGAGGTTTGTTGCATGGGTTGGTTCCTGAGTTAGAGTTGTTATGGTGCGGTGCGTGGTCGCTGGTGAGAATATGCTTAAGGTTGGCAGGTTGTCTGTGGGCGAGGACTGGCCTGCCTCCCAAGGTCTGTGAAAGTGAGGGATCATTGTCCAGGATGGGTTGTAGATCACTGATGATGCGTTGGAGAGGTTTAAGCTGAGGACTGTAGGTGATGGCCAGTGGGGTTCTGTTGGTTTCTCTTCTGGGCCTGTCTTGTAGCAAGAGGCTTCTGGGTACACGTCTGGCTCTGTTGATTTGTTTCTTTATTTCCTTGTGTGGGTATCGTAGTTTTGAGAATGCTTGGTGAAGATCTTGTAGATGTTGGTCTCTGTCTGAGGGGTTGGAGCAGATGCGATTGTACCTCAGTGCTTGGCTGTAGACGATGGATCGTGTGGTGTGACCGGGGTGGAAGCTGGAGGCATGAAGGTAGGCATAGCGGTCGGTGGGTTTTCGGTATAGGGTGGTGTTAATGTGGCCATCGCTTATTTGTACGGTGGTGTCTAGGAAGTGGACCTCCCGTGTAGATTGGTCCAGGCTGAGGTTGATGGTGGGGTGGAAGCTGTTGAAATCATGGTGGAATTCTTCCAGGGTCTCTTTCCCATGGGTCCAGATGATGAAGATGTCATCAATATAGCGTAGGTAGAGAAGGGGCATGAGTGGACGAGAGCTGAGGAAGCGTTGTTCCAGGTCAGCCATAAAAATGTTGGCATATTGTGGGGCCATGCGGGTGCCCATAGCGGTGCCACTGGTCTGGAGGTATATATTGTCACCAAATTTGAAATAATTGTGCGTGAGGATAAAGTCACAGAGCTCAGCAATAAGTTGTGCTGTGTCATCATCAGGGATACTGTTCCTGACAGCTTGTATTCCATCTGTATGTGGGATGTTTGTGTAGAGAGCCTCTACATCCATGGTGGCTAGGATGGTGTTTTCTGGGAGGTCACCAATGCATTGTAGTTTTCTCAGGAAATCTGTGGTGTCACGGAGATAGCTGGGAGTGCTGGTGGCGTAGGGTCTGAGTAGGGAGTCCACATATCCAGACAGTCCTTCAGTGAGAGTGCCAATGCCCGAGATGATGGGGCGTCCAGGATTTCCAGGTTTGTGGATCTTAGGTAGTAGATAGAATAACCCCGGTCGGGGCTCTAAGGGTATGTTGATTTGTTCCTGTGTTAGTGTAGGGAGTGTCCTCAGCAGATGGTGCAGTTTCTTAGTGTATTCCTCAGTGGGATCTGAGGAAAGTGGCCTGTAGAATTTGGTATTGGAGAGTTGTCTGGCAGCCTCCTTCTGGTAGTCAGACCTGTTCATGATGACAACAGCACCTCCTTTATCAGCCTCTTTGATGATAATGTCAGGGTGGTTTCTGAGGCTGTGGATGGCATATTACCCCCCAAATCCTTTTCTGCAGTACTCCTTCCTGTGCAGTCATTTCCCATTTGTATGATTGTTCCTTCCTATGTGGAGTAATTTGCATTTGTCCTTATTGAATGTCATCCTATTTATTTTATACAATTTCTCCAGTTTGTCCAGATCATTTTGAATTTTAATCCTATCCTCAAAAGCACTTGCAACCCCTCTCAGCTTGGTATCATGCACAAACTTTATAAGTGTTCTTTTTATGTCATTAAGTAATTGATGAAGATATTGAACAGAACCGGACCCAGAACTGATCCCTGTGGAACTCCACTCGATCTGCCCTTCCAGCTTGACTGTGAACCACTGAGAACTACTCTCTGGGAATGGTTTTCCAACAAGTTATGCACCCACCTTATAGTTGCTAAATCTAGGTTGTATTTCCCAAGTTTGTTCAGTATCAAAAGCCTTACTAAAGTGAAGCTATACAACATCTACTGCTTCACCCTTCTCCACAAGGCTTGTTACCCTGTCAAAGAAAGCTAATCGGTTGGTTTGACATGATTTGTTTTTGACAAATCTATGCTGTCTGTTACTTATCACCTTATTATCTTCTAGGTGTCTGCAAATTGATTGCTTAATTATTGGATGTCCTGAATATCTTTGGGAATCAGTATTCCTAAATATTTCATGTAAAAGGATTGCCATTGAAAGTCCCAATTTGAGAAAAGGCCTTTGTGGGCATATTTGTTAATTCCTAAAATTTCTGATTTACCCCCAGTTAATTTTATATCCTGAGAGGAGTCCAACTTTATTAATAGTGGTTAGTAGGTTAGGAA
>NW_020664374.1:2201178-2202330 GCF_002925995.2 Terrapene triunguis | reverse complement strand
TTTTTTGCTTGGGGCGGCAAAAAACCTAGAGCCGGCCCTGCTCATACCTCTCTGAAATGGAAATGGGGTGGAAATAATACCATTGGTAACTACCCTAGAAGTTGGGTAAGAGTATAAAACCTTAATCCAAGCAATACATTCTTTATCAAACCCAAATTTTGCTAACACATCCAAAAGATAATTGCAGGCTATGCGGTCCAAAGCCTTTTTGGCATTTGAAGAAATGACAGCTAAGGGTTCCTCAGAATCTCTCAAAGTGGCAATAATATCAATCAGTTGGTGCAAATTATCTGAGCTATGTCTATTATGAAGGAAGCCCACCAGATTTATGTGTGAGGGAACTTTGTCCAATAGCTTAGCAAGAGCTTTAGCTAAGATCTGAGTGTCACAATTGATTAAAGAAATTGGCCTGTAATTACTACATAGTTCAAGGTCTTTCCCAGGTTTAGGAATAACTGAAATTGCAGCTTCTCTTAGAGTAGGCAGGAGAGTTTGCTCTTTCTTGGTCTCATTGAACATATTCAAAAATATAGGAATTAAAGTTTCAGAGAACTTTTTGTGAAATTCAGTCGAGATCTGATCTGCACCAGGAGTCTTTCCAACCTTCATTTCTTTTATAGCCTGAGTCAGTTCCATGATTTCTAGGGGAACATCTAATAGTTCCTTCTGCAAGTCAGAGAGCGGTGGCAGAGACAATCCAATAAAACAGTTATCTAGGGCATCTTTACTGATTTGCTCTTCAGCTAAAAATAGTTTTGAATAAAACTGTTTACATTGTTTATTAATATTGGAATGTACTGTATATAATTTGTTACTACTATTGTGAACAGCAGCAATCTTATTTCTGTTAGTCTTTTGCTTAAGTCTGCATGCAGCAGCTTGCCATCTCTCTCAACAGATTCCCAGTAGCTTTGCTTCAGACAGACTAAGGCAAACTCAGCCTGTTGGGACAGAAGCTTGTTGATTTCATATCTTAGATTGATGAAGATTCTGAGTTTCTCTGGGGAGGAGGCAGGAAGCATAGCATATAGCCAAGGCCTTAATTTCCTTCACCAGAGTATAAACTGTGTTCTCTCCATTTTGTTTTAAAGATGGCATGAGAGATGATACAGCCTCTAATGAAGGCTTTAAAGCACAGGCGATGTGTGTGTG
>NW_020664374.1:2170651-2181178 GCF_002925995.2 Terrapene triunguis | reverse complement strand
TCTGTATGCTGTGCAACCCTCATCAAGCACTCTGACATCAGCAGTTTGCCTCCTGTAGCAACACAGTCACTCCCTGGTTTCAATTAGCTTTGATTATACCTGGTGAAATGACCTCAATATACCCCCAGTCCCAATTTTTCCCCAAACCGTATGCCCTGCAATGTCCAGCCCTTTCCTGGAACATTCAGAGGAATACTAAACTTGTTTGCTCCTCTAAAGAGGCAAAATGCACAGCTTATTAGTGTAACTGAAGTAAACAGTCACTTCAATTCAAACACAGCACTGGGTTGCTTTAGATTAAAACAAGTTTATTTAATTACAATGACATAGGTTTTAAGTGAAATCAAGTATAAGGGATAAAGACTGAAACGATTACAAACAAATAATACTCAAAATGTTTTCTAATGCTACGACTTTAACAAGCTATTGTCTAGGTATCAGGTAAGATTCTTACCACACACTTCTTCCAGCAAGATGACTGACCACCCCTCTCTCTGGCCAGGATCTCTTCGCAAGTTTCCTTTGTCATCTTAGGTGAAAGATAACTTGGGGTTCTTTGCCCCTCTCTTTCATAGTCCAGTGAACTTTTTAAATGGATTCTTCTGGAGGTTACCGCACAAAATGAAGTTCATTCAAGCTGTGAGAGAGGAGACCGGGAGTCTGGTGGTGAAGGAAGCCCCATGCTGCTTTCTTCCTCCACGGGTGTCTGCTATAATGCAAATTGATCTGTTCCTGTCCCCTCCAATGCAAATGAATGGCCACTTGACATGTGATTGCCAATAGACTCCAATGACACCTGTCTGGAAGTGTCAACTCATCCTTTGCCTGGGAGAAATCTGTTTACTCACTCCACGGACTTGTCTGGTAAACACATTTTAGTCCCACACATCCTTCACATTTTTACGATCCCATGGGCTTTTACCGTACATATAACACACAAGAATATTAATAATCAGTGTGTTATTACTTTTTCAATGATACCTTACCTCAGGGGTTCTCAACCTTTTTCTTTCTGAGGCCCCCCCCCCACATGCTATTTAAAAACTCCATGGCCCACCTGTGCCACAACAACTGTTTTTCTGCATAAAAAAGCCAGGGCCAGTGTTGGGGAGTAGTGATCAGGGCAGTTTCCCGGGTCCCCCCACCATAGGGGGTCCTGCAAAGCTAAGTTGCTCAGACTTCAGCGACAGCCCTGGTTGGCAGGGCTCAGTGCCATGGCCTTCAGCCCCATGCGGTGGGGCTTTGTCTTTCTGCCCTGGGCCTCAGCAAGTCTAATACCGGCCCTGCTTGGCAGACCACCTGAAACCAGCTTGTGGCCCCACCACGGGCCCTGGACCACGGCTTTACCTGACACACATCAGATCAAGTTTGACATTAATGAATACACTGAACTGATCAGGCCAGCTGAAAATCTCTACTAGATCTCAGGGAGTCCCTTTTTCTCTGGCATTGGGATGTTCTTAGATTACACCCTAACATAGAGTTTTGTTGCCTGCAATTCCTCCACACCCATCTTCCTTCTGCTTATATCTTCAAGGAGGAGGTAGTATTCTTCTTCCTAAGAAATTCAGAGAATGTCAGTTGACTGCTGGGCAAATCTTGCTAAATTTAATCTTGCTTGTTTTTTCTGATATTACTTGGTATGGCTGCTGCACACCCAGTCCTGAAAAGTGTCCACAGTGTCGAAGGGAGCTTGGAGCATCAGACTTTATGCAAAGTATGAAGAAGATAGCAAAGGAAACTAGCCAGTGGGGCTGGGTGTTGAATTGCCTGTCCTCTTCTCAAAAGATTTAAAGAATAAGCAGGGTTGATGGGAGAAAGTTTTGGAGCTGAACAAAACCCCGAAATTCAGCCCAATTACTCAAACACTCTGCGCAGCTTGAGTAGCAGCTGTGATGGAATACCAAGAAGATGCAAATAATTTTCCTCTGCTGATGTTGTGCACAAATCCTTACTTCTGAGACTTTTGTGTCAACTCTTGTGCCCTTGTGCCTAGTCTTGAATTTCAAAGAGTATAAATTGACACTGTCCCTTCAAAATAAGTATCTGTATGCACAGCCCCATCTCAGTTCAATTTCTTTCAGCTGTCAATCAAACTTGAGAGCTGCTTATCAACTTCAGCATTTTATTTTTTTTCCTGATTGCTATGCTTTTCTTTTTCACATAAGAATTTAATTTTGAGGGTTTCATATAAAGGTATTTCTTGTACTGTGTTTTTCTGTTGAGAAGTTTCTGCATCGTTACAATTGATGATAAAACTTTTCAGCACTGGTGCAGACATCCAAAACCTAGAGATGTAAGGAAACTTTGTAAATCAAAGTCTAAGGTCTGGTCTCTGAGGTACCATATTCTTTATCTTTGCCATGTTCCCATAACACATGACTCTGGTCTAATCCAATCATCAGAAATAAAGGTGTTTTCTGTGTGTTTTAGGTCCCCCTTTCCCCTTTTCATTTTAAAAGTAGTAAATAATCTAAGTGCCTTTAACTCTGACTATCTCTTTCGAGAACTCCTATCAACAGGATCCACCTAAGGGCTGTCTTTCTTTGCACTGAGATAGATAAATTGCTGTCAGTGCTATGAAAAGTCTCAAGTGCATTACATTCTGAGAGTCTGTTGAAAACTGAAAGAATTGGACTTATTCCAGTAGCTCTTGGTTAGGTATATTCTGATCATCTCTCCTGTTTTACTCCTCATCCAACTGTGTCCCAGTCATTGTATTATCCTGGGAATGAGGATTATTGGTTTGTGCAGCATCAAAGTGCATACAATTCAATCCCAGTCATACTCCTGGATCTCTTCAGATTATATAGGAAACCTGCAAACCTTCTAGATTAGACTGTGTAGAACCAATTACTGCTTCTTCATATCTCTTGAATCATGGTTCACGTGGCAGCATTTTCTGTCTTCTTTTGTGGTCCATATCTTTAAAGAAAGAGGCCCTTATGCAAACATTTGGGTAGTTAGGCCCATTTTCATGCAAAATGTCTGTAATTATGTAAATATATGCAGGACAATATGTCTGTTTTTGTGAGCAGATGTTGAAAAATCTGGCCCTGTAAGTCTTTGTTTGCTCACATGACTCTTGGTAGATCTCTTAAAAGTTTGTAGATTGATTCCTTCATAATGTTCTCTCCTTCAGCTTTGAAACTTAATTTGATGCCTGCTAAGTATCCAGACCAGCCTTTATGAGCATTTACAGGATTGACTTATACAATCTGTTCTGAAAAGATGGAAGGGGTTGCGTGGGAGGGCCTCTGTCTTGTTTGCTCTGGATGTTTCCACATCATATATACTCGAACTGAGAGCTTTCCACATAGATGCTCTCAATAGGGAGTATGGTGCAGCCTAACAGTGTGTATTTCAGGTTGCAAGTCCAAGCTGTCTTAAAATTCAGGATGTAAACAGCCCCTGATTCTGCATGGAAATGTTATTACTATGTATTATTTGCATTACAACAGCAGCAAGATGCTTTAACTGAGGCTGAGGCACAGAAAGATTAAATGACTTCACACAGCGAGTCTGTGGGAGAGATGGGAATTGAACCCAGATCTCTTGCGTGGTAGTCCAGTACCTTAATAAATAATATTTAAAAAAAACTTCCTCCCAAATCTGGCTTTGTGGGGATTCCCTGTTGAGAGAACTCTTGTTGTGGATACTGGAGGGAACCTTGATATCAATATATTTCTAATATCTAGAGTTGAAACTCTTTGTCATTAGGGCCTTTATTAAAATTAAAGCAATATAATATAAATAGGGGACAAAACTTGAATTTTTTTTTTGGTAAGAAATAATGGGTGAGGTTTTCAAAAGCACACTGCATTGGCCCAACTCTCCTTCCATTTAAGTCAATGGAGTTTTACCTTTGACTTTAATGGGAGCAGAGCTAGATCAACACTAAGCACTTTGGAAAATTCCACCCCAAATATCGAACATTACATTATATATTTGAATTCTGCTTTTGACCCTGTTCCAAGCCTCCGTCATACAGGAAGTATAAAGGAACTCAAACAAATACTAAATTGAAGAAAAAATATTGCAAAATGTGTTCTAATTGCTAGAGAATGTTTTTGCTGTAATAGCATATTGTAGAATTTGGGACAGGTCTTGGTTTGAGTAAAATGGATGCAAAAACTCATATTGTCATCAGTGGAGCCAGGAGCTGGTAATTAGTATGTAAATATATAAGAACTATTTTGATACACTGAAATTTAATGGAATATTTTTGAGTTGGTTTGGTTGGCATGAAATTTATTTAATAATAATTTCCCTGAGACTGGGGAAGCACAAAATAAGCTATGCTTGGAAATTACCTATTGCCTACTTTGTTACGTGTATATAATCACTGAATTGTAAAGTACATAATGACAAATACTTTTTCAGGTAATGTAGGAAAATAACTGATCTGTAATTTATAATTGCATTTTTACTCCTAGGGATTGGATTTTGCAGCATTTACAGGACATATGTTTGTTGGAATTTGTCTTGTTCTTCTGGTCTCCTTTCCTTTCCTCAGACTCCTTTACTGGAACAAAAAACTTTACAACAAGGAGCCAAGTGAGATTGTTGGTGAGTTAGAGCATGAAATCATATTTTTATAGCCATTGAGTTGGATAATGTTTAAAATTAAATGAATGCCGTGTACCATAAGGTTGTGTGTATGAAAACAGATTGGTCCACACAGCCTCATTCTATCTCTGAATGTTAGTATTTTACTAATAGTTTGGTTTTGGTTGTTTTTTATTTTGCAAGTAATGATTTTCCTGACACTACTGCTTTTAGTTATTTGTTAAGATTTATGTACATACTGAAGGTGTGCAGCAAATTATATGAAATTTCCACCACAGTAAATAAACATTATGCTGATTTCATCACCTGAACCTAATGAAGCATTTTTCATTGTGCTGAGAGGCGTAATTGACATAGACTTATCAGCAATTTAAAAATCATTGTTGTGTGTTTTGTTTTTCGTTTGGGTCATTATGGTTGTAGGAGGTGTGACCATGGGAAGAATTCTAAAATAATCTAAACTACGCAAAATAACATTTGTGCAGAATTCTCACTCGTGGCCTTTTGTTCTACAAGTTCCTTGGAACTTCCCAAGGTCTAAAGGTTTTTGGTCCCTAAAGCAGCTGTCATGGGTTGGGGCATGAGCTTTCCATTTGCCATCCTCCCACTGGTAGTTGCACCATATAGCGGTCTAAATGCTGCTTTTGGAAGCTTCCAAATAGTTCTTTCTTGTCTGCAGTTAGAGAAAGAGTTTACTGTAGGAGCTTTGTCTCCAGCTTTCTGTTGTGGCTCTTCATCCCAAAACAGGAATTGGAAGGACTATCTTCTTCTGGTGTGGCCATTCCTATCTGCCAATCAGGTCCAGTCCTTTTAATTTGTCTTTTAGTTTGCTGACCTTACGGACTTTTGTTTCAATGTTTTCAAAGCCTTAGTCATTGCTCTGAGGCTTTAATTGAACTACTGGAATCCCCTCTCCAGTAGAGTTGCTGTGCCCTGGCACCCGCTGGTGAAGAAGGTGTTACATACCTGTCTCAGCTAGCCCTGTTTGAACAAGGTTGAGTAATAAGTGCTCCTCCGTAATGATGGTGATTGCTCACCTTCTCCTGCAAGAACTTAGTAGTCTGGACAACCGTGGTCAAAGCAAAGGAAGGCTGAGCATATGGCACCACCCCCCAGAAGCCTGTGCTTCAGTGCTGGGATACAAAGGTTGGAGGCAATCTTTTGAGTGATAGCCAAAGTACAGGTTGAGCTTTAGGAATAGCTGTCTGTCCTGGTCAGATCCTTTCTGCAGTAACTTAAAAGGTAAGTGCATGAGGGTGTTGATTTGTCCTGTCATCAGATGTGGGCAGCATTTGATGTAGTTGATACAGTAATGAGATCTGCTGTCTTGGTAGTGACTCCCACCAGGGCTGGGTGGCTGTAGTCTCCTCCCTGGAGATCGAGAGAAAAACCTAATGACTTGCCTTATCAATGAGAGAGCTTGTTTTGAGCTTGTATCCTATCCCTTAGGCCCTCTCCTCAAGGGAGGGAAGGAAAAGGTTCTACCGCTTAGAAAGGTGGCTTGTGCCTTGACACTTGATTTCGAGGGAGGCCAATACCCATTTTGCCCAGGATACTCATTCACAGCAGCAGAAGCCAATGGCTTTTCAGTATGTTCTAGGGGATATAGGAGAGATAAGGTGAGGTAATATCTTTTATTGGTGAGAGAGATACCCTTTCAAGCTTACACAGCTTGTCTTTCTCACCAACAGAAGTTGGTCCAATAAAATATATTCTTTCACTCACCTTGTCTCTGTAATATCCTGGGACCAGCATTGCTACAAAAACACTGCATACAACTAGGGCAGATAAGCAGCCAACCACTTTCTGTAGCTTGCCAGGACATCCCCGTCAGAGCAGATTAAGATCCTTTTACCCTGAGGTGTGCCCTTGTCCCCCTGTACATGAGAGTCCTAGGAATTGCTCTGTGGGACTGCAAAAATCAAGTTTTCAAAAATTATCAAGATTTTTCCCCACCTCTGGGTATCAGGAAGAGATGTTGCAGGAAATCTATTCCTAATGTCCAAAAAAGCTATTAAGCTTGTGCTTCTAGGCAAGAAAGGAAAGGATGTTATATCCTGATAGTAAAAAAGAAAGAAGCATCTGGCAACACCTTAGGGCGCAGGGAACTGAATCAATATTTACCCCTGAAATAGTTACTGGTTACCATGGGAGCCTTCAGTGATCTTTTAGAAGAAATTATCTGGCTAGGTGCTCTGCAGCTGCCTACTTAAGGATATTCAAAAATAAAGGAAGATTTGCCATAGGGGGACTACACTACTAATTTTGAGTCTTGCCTTTTGGGCAGGCCTCAGTGCTGCATCTTTTCACAAAATGGTTGGTGATAGTCATAGCTTACCCTACTCACCATGGGAGTGGAGGGTTCAGCTTCCTTGGCTGATCAAAGACACCAGTGGGGTGACAGAGTCACTAAGTTTAAATGATAATTTACCCAATTCCCAACTTGTTCTGAGTAGACAATTGAAGTATACAGGATAGGTGGGCTGAGACCTCCATTACTACTGCTGTTAGGGAGGATCCAGAACTCTAAGAGTGTAGGAAGTTCCCGTCTGTCTTGCACAAGGCCCAAGAATAAGAATCCTGCATGGATGAGCTCTTCAGAGAAAAATAATTACAAGGTGAGTAATTATCTCTTTTTATAGAGGGGAGAGTGAAGCCCCATAACTTTAAAATCCATTGTAATTTTGTATAATTATAAAAGATTACCACCTTTCTTTGCCTACTGGGAGTATATTATTATAATCTTTGGTATCCAGCAATTTTTTCATAACCTACCTGTTTGTTATTTGAAATGAAATTAGTTCACTTTAATGAATTTCTTTTCTAATTAAAGTGATAGCTTTCATGGATATTTTATTGTATAATTGGAGTTGTTATACAGTAATATTTTGTTTAAAATGCCATTCTGCAAGGAGTCCCCGTGACAGGGTGTACTGGGCCTGTTGAGGTCCCCTGCTGGAGGCCTTGTGGTCCTACTACATCCTGCCCTAGAAAAGGAGCAGTAAAGGTGGGTCCGCCAGGTCTGCCTAGAAAGGCTGCAGGGAAGAAGCCAATCAGAGCCCAGCAGGCTCAGTTAAAAGGAGCTGCAAAATCTGAGCAGGTCAGTTGCTGGCTGGGACCAGAAGAGTGAGGAAGGACTACAATGTTGTGAAATCCTCCATGCGAGGAGGCTGGGGAGAGACCCTGCTCAAGTAGGAACAGACAGAAAACCCGAAGACTGTAACTGTAAGGTAACTTGGGTGAAGGTGATGGGACAGAGTGGGAAGCAGCCCAGGGAATGCAGTAGCAGCCACTATTAAGGAAAGCAGCATGTGGCTGATATTTGCAGGGTCCCTAGATTGGTACCTGGAGTAGTGGGTGGGCCCGGCTCCCCCCACTGGTGAAGTAGCCAAAGCCCTGAGAAGGGGACACATTTTATGTAGAAGCCCAAGCACAGGGCTGGAATAGAAGCCCAAGGACAGGGCTGAAGACCCTGCAGAGGGCCAACCATTTGTTGAACTTTACCAGTGGAAGGGGACTGAAGTGAAGGAGTGACCTGCTGGAGCGTTGGGGCAATAAGAAGGTGAAGAATCTCCAGGGAGAAAGCCCTGGGGACACTGCTCTATATCAGGGCAGGCACAGGCTTAAAGCTAGCCCAGAAGGAGATGAGGTCTGAGCCCGGAGATGAGGTCTGAGCCCAGAGACAGGGCTAAAGCCTTGAACAAAGGCACAGGGATATAGGCCCTGTTGGACCTTTTACCCTGGAAGGGGTTCATCCATTTTAGACTTTGTGTGACCTAGCCATATTTAGATCATATTTACCCCTAAAATGGTGAAGTTATTTTTGTAATACTTTCTTTAATAGAAAGTTGTCTTTTTATGGTTTTAACTTTTACATTGTGTTTGAGTATTTTAAAGAAATCAGTTGTGTATAGTCACATTACTGATTAACGTGAATAGTACATTCATTCATGAATATTATATTTAGCCAATAAAGTGTTGTAAAGCTTTAAGAAACTGGCATATTTTGCCTCAAATTAGCCTCCTTATTTATAATCCCTGTTACTCTCAGCCTAGTATATTCAGAAATTATAATCAGTGTTACTGTGTGCTTTCCCCATAATCAGCAGCTACTCTATCTCTGAGAAGCTAATCAGTAGCTGCTCAATTAAATCAAATGCTAAAGCACTATTTCTACTGAAATTTTCTGTGAAATGGGAAGAGAAGGTGATAAACACAGATTTCATTAAAAGGTAGCTGCAGTAATTTGGCTTTGGAAAAGCAACAGAATATGTTCAAGATGTCTTAATGAGTCCTTTCCATCTCTAATTGCCATGATTCTGTGATAACTTGAAATGTATTGTTTGAAGCAGCTCTTTTAATCAACTAAATATCTGCCATTTTACTCTCTGATTAGCAATCAAACAGTCTTTGAAGTTATAGGAAATGGCACTGATATGCTGTTCTCCCCTGATTTTTATTGTCTGTTATGTACTTTAAGTATCTTCTGTTGTTTTTGGCTACTTAGATTAGTCAGCTCTGAGTGGGGTACTAAAAACAGATTGACTTTGATTTTAAGAAGAGGTAATTCTGTTTATTTGAGGAGAATATTGACATTTTATTTTCAGCATTGTGCATTACCTGTCACTTTAAATCCTGGCATCAGTTGAGGGCTGTAAAACCCAAGCAAGCTTGTGCTCTTCCCATAATACGGCTTACCTCCTGTGGTTTGCTAATCTTGAAACAGACATAATGATAAAAAAAAAAAAGAGAGAGAGAGAGAAACAAACATAAATAGAAACAAACAAATAGAACTTTAATATCTCTGTCATGGTTACAAAATGAACTGCAGCTTAGATTCCTGTTAGCACTTTGTGAGTGCACCCCTTGGGTGATATGCTTGGCTTTCTGCACCTCACTGTGGGCGGAACCATGCGGTCCAACCACGCTTAGACTGGGTCTCTGGGCTGCAACCCCCCTGTTTACCAGCTGTGTTAATGTGACAGGCCCAACTAGGTGTGGTATCTGTCAGTCCATTCCCTCCAGGGACCTGTGGCCAGCAGGGTGGGTAAAGTGACTCAAAAATGGCTTCTTCAGAACAAAGCATTATTTATTGATTCCCCCAAGGTACCAAGCACATAGAGCAAAGGGTAAAAACAGTAAAGGTTTATATACACATGTCCCCTTTTACTTAATCTTTAATCATTCCTTAAAAGCTTTTGTGCATTGCAATCAGCCCAGTTACCTCCACCAAACTGCCCCTGCTGGTTTCTGCCTCTCTCTGTCTCCTTACCAGCCAGTCAGCTTTCACTGACACTCTGGTCACTCAGGGTATGTCTACACTGCAGTTAAAAACCTGTGGCTGGCCCATGCCAGCTGACTTGGGTTCGGGCTAAGGAGCTGTTTAACTGTAGTATAAACGCTTGGTCTGGAGTCTGGGCTCTAGGACCCTGCAAAGTGGGAGCATCCCAGAGCTTGGCTGCAGCCTGAGTCTGAACATCTACACAGCAATTAAACAGCCCCTTAGCCCAAGCCCTGTGAGTCTTCATTAGCTGGCATGGACCAGCCATAGGGGTCTAATTGCAGTGTAGACATACCTTCAGTCAATCCCCACCCTTTTCTAGGCCTGGTGTTCTCGAATGTTTAGAATCCTCTTTACCCTAGCCTTAGCCTTGGGAAGAGTAAACCATTCTCAGCTTGTCTGGAGCCCGGTAGAGGATATTGCCCAATAAACATCTTCCCCATGGTTTTCTCCAGGACTATTGCTGTGTCATTGTTTTGCCTTTCCTGCTTGGTTTCTTTAACCATCCCTTTTTATAGAATTCCATTGCTAGTAACCTGTCAAACAAACATACAGAGGCAAATTCATCACAAATATCACAGATATTTCCCAGTTTGTTACAATCCTAGTAGGTGTGGGGGAAGGCGGGAGCAGGGCCGGCTCTGGCTTTTTCGCCGCCCCAGGCGAAAAAGCCTCCG
>NW_020664374.1:2133414-2170551 GCF_002925995.2 Terrapene triunguis | reverse complement strand
GGGGGGGGGGCAGCCGGAGCCCCCGGGGGAGGGCAGCGAGCCCCGGCGGGGGCTCCGCTCTCCCCCCGGCGGCCGGGGGGAGGGCGCTGGGGGGGAGGGCGGCCGGAGCCCTGGGGGGAGGGCGGCGAGCCCCGGCTGGGGCTCGGCTCTCCCCCACCCCGGCGGCCAGAGCGCCGCGCCGCCACCCCCCTCCAGGTGCCGCCCCAAGCACCAGCTTGGGTGCCTGGTGCCTGGAGCCGGCCCTGGGCGGGAGGCAAAATGTATTGTAGAAACATGTGAAAAGAATGTTGCATTCCCCATGTTGAAGAAACATCTTCTATACCCTAATAAGGTACTGAAGAAAAAGATGAAAATATATAAAACCTAAATAAAGTGCCTGTGCATTTCCCCAAAACTTGGGTATTCTAAGAACAGAGGACCAAGTACAAAAAGTTCAGGGCAAGAGTTCAGAAACAGTCTACAAAAAAGGCATTTGAATAGCTCAGGATGAATAAGAGAGATCTTTACCCTGTTTCAATTTGTCACTTGGGACCTGGCTTCTTTAATCTATCTTTCTTTAGTGGAGAAGAATTAAAGGAATTTCACACTCACCTAAGAAAGAAATAGGATTAGGTGGTGTGGTCAGAGAGTGGGAAAGAGATGTTCCCTAAAAGACTATGAATGGGGGAAACAATGGTATATGCCTGTAGGAGAAAATATTGTTATTCCTCTCAAATAGACAGAATTTTCTGTTGTAAAATCAAAGGCCTGTCTTAAAATCATTGTTATTCCCTTGAGGATTAATGACACATATTTTTCCCCATTGAGAAGTACTGCCTTCTACCAGAGGCTTACAGCTACTTAGCTGCTAGTGTTCGGGGGATCTCAGGATTTATGAAGTTCTTTATCACCAAGGCGGTGGGTTATATACAATATTGTGAAGCTGTCACTCCCCTTAATGACTGCTGTAGACAGGCTTTCCTCTACGAGAACCCATAATTTGGGGAGATATAGCCCTCCAATTTTTCTGTGTTGTTTGATCCAAGTTCTGACTGTATCACTCACTCAAGAAAAAAACTATTAAATCAAGAGCGTCAGATGCCAGTTGTGGGGCCACGTGCTGTCCAATTGATGTATTTATCCAGCACACATGTCAATTTAACAATATACTGTAGTCTAGCCCACTAGCCACAGAGGAAACAGTGCTGCAGTGGCGTATCACTTTGCACACGGAGCCAGGAGAGCACAAGGGAATTGTCTAGGATCGTGTGTTTGTAGTCATGTGTAAAGAATTTGGTATAAAGAGAAAGTGATGTAATCTGCCTCAGCATGAAGTGCAGAGGCATAGAAATAGACTGGTGTGCTAGTCTGTCTCCCTCTCCTATGTGAAGTGCTACTGCTGTCTCTGCAGACATCAGAAAAAGGGTGAAATGGGAGAGGAGAAAAAAGGCACAAAACCTGGAGATTGAAAAGTATCAAAATGTAGAAAACAAAGAGAGAAACAAAATGGGGGAGACAGAAAAGAGAGAGGGAGGGACAATACAGCTACCGAAAAAGGAGAGAAGAAAAGACAAACTGAAAATCTTATTTAGTCCTCACTGAGCAATATATTTGACACCTGTGTGTTAAGTATAGAGCCTCCCATTATCTGAGTAGTGTTGTTATAGCAAAAATATCATTGTACTGTACATCATTTGTAGAATACAGAATGTTGTCAACTTTTTACTGTAATTGTAGAAGAATACATGCAGTCTTTCTATGGTCCAATTAAAATGTTGTTTTAATACTTTTTTCCCTTGAACTTGTATTTTATTTTTTCTTACTACTAAACCATCTAACTATCCTCTTGCATTCCATTCCTTCTAGTATGTTGTATAGGAATTCCATACTTATTAAAATTGAGGTGGTTTAGAGGTTTCAAAGTTCACACCTTCCTGAGTGCCACAGAGACAAGCTTCTGCATCCTTTCTCTGCAGGAAGGCTTAGAGGGAATTGTGGGCCAGGGAGGGGGCATGGTCAGTGTTAGCTGTCTGTTGCCTGGGTCCTCTGTATAGTAGAAATACAGTATCTCTGTTTAATTCTGTGTTCCATTCTCCTGAGTAAGGGGTTAACGCTTTAGGCTCTTAGGGTCTGATGCACAGTCCATTGAAGGCAATGGAAATCTTTTAATTGACTTCAATGGATTTTGGGTCAAGTCTTTAGGAAATTGGACATGTGGTGTTAGATGTCAAAGAGAAATTTTAGGGATCTATCATTAGATAACAGACATTCACAAAAGACATTTTTTTGTTTTTAACTTGTCCCAGCATTTCTGCCTGTTAGTTTACTCTCTCTAAAGAGGATATTTGGATAGCTACAATAGCAGATTTACCTTGAACATTACATTTCTGATGGTAAAAATATCAAGTTGCTATCTTTTTCACTTGCAAAGGTACCCATAAAAATACAAACCAGTGTAAATGTCTGTAAACCTATCACTAGGGTTGTAACCTTGATAGTGATTTTTTTTGCTAAAGCTCACAGGTTATGCTTCCTCAGAGCCCCCAGAAAACTGAGATTCCCTGTTTTCAGTGACACTTAGTTATCTGATTTATTTATAAAAATTGAGATTGTATTAATGCTTACTCATGCTAAAGCACAGTAGGGTGTTATCACAGGGGACAAGAGTTAGAAGTATTTTTCGGGAGAACAGGCCAAATGTGTGGTGGTGGTGGTGTTTTTTTTTTTTTTTTTTTAATGTGGTTGAGAGTGGACTGGTGGCAGTGTTCTACAGGCCTGGCAAAAAAAAAAGTGTAGCTTTTTATGGTATCAGTGAATTCCTCTAAAATGCCTGACTTTCTGTACAATTCCCAAATGTCATCTGCTTTAGTGGTTGGCTACTTCTGTTGATCTTGAATCATAATTGGGTCTACTGGGGTTCTTTAGAAATAGATCTTGTTTTGACAGAGGCATATTTAAAGATTATGATAATTTTGACAACAATAATAGTATTTAGTACTTATATAGGACTCTTCATCTTCAAAGTGCTTTCCAAAAGGTAACTAATTCTCACAACACTCCCATGAAGTAGGTAAGCATTACTATCTGTTTTACTGATTCTGAATAAATGCCACTTATCAACATTTCCTTCAATCCCTGGATAAACCAGTAATTTTATTTAATGTTAAATTAACAAATGCTGCATTTTTCATACATTAACCACACACATGGTCTAGAATGTTGTATGGGAAAATAAAATATAAAAATTAAGGTTGAAGTCCTTGATTAGCTGCAATAGGCAGGTAAGGTAAGGTAAGGACCAAGCTTCTGTATCCTTTCTCCGTGGCCAAGGTGGCGGCATGCTCTGTGGGTGTACCACCTGTAAGGATTCATTGGCCAAACACCCTGAGCAGGATGGATGCTGTTACTGATTATGTCTGAGGATTCAGTTCCTCATCCTTGCTCGTGTTAATCTGACCATGTTAGTTCATTACCAGGGTGTGGCAGGGGAGACAGTGCTGCAATGTTAAATTTGTGGAGTTTTCCCCATAATGGAGGGGGGTTACCTCCCTCCTTTTAAAAGGCAGAGTGTTTTGGCCATGGGACCTATTTGTTCCTGTGACGCCCCACCAACTCTGGGATCCCCTATCTCAAAGGTTCTCAACCTTTTTCTTTCTCAGCCCCCCCTGCCCCCAACATGCTATAAAAACTCCACACCCACCTGTGCCACAATAACTGGTTTTCTGCATATAAAAACCAGGGCCAGTGTTAGGGGGTAGCAAGCAGGGCAATTGCTTGGGGGCCCCATGCCACAGGAGCCCCCACAAAGCTACATTGCTCAGGCTTCAGCTTCAGTTAGGGTGACCAGATGTCCCGATTTTATAGGGACAGTCCCGATTTTTGGGTCTTTTTCTTATATAGGCTTCTATTACCTCCCACCCCCGTCCCGATTTTTCACACTTGCTATCTGGTCACCCTAGCTTCAGTCCCGGGTGATGGGGCTCAGGGACCTGGGCTTCAGCCCCATGCAGTGGGACTTTGGCTTTCTGCCCTGGGCCCAAGCGAGTCAAATGCTGGCCCTGCTTGGAGGCCCCCCTGAAACCTGCTCAAGCCCCTCTAGGGGGCCCTGGACCCCTGGTTGAGAACCACTGCCCTATCTCATTTCCATCTGCTTTGAAGTGTGGCTGTAATGGAGCCAAGCTCCATGAACTCCCCCTGTCTTGCAGCCTCTGAGACTTCTTCCTTAACTAGGTTCCAGAGAGCAGAAGGGCTCCCCTTGTATCACACGGGAACAAGTACTTAAGTCCATATGTACAAAGGCATTTAGGCATTGAAAGATGCAGATAGATGCCTAGTGAAATTTTCAAAAGTGCCTTAGTCAAGTAGGAGCCCAATAATAGTTAGACAACTAACCTGCTTAGGTGCTTTTGAAAATCCCGCTAGGCAGCTCTCTGCATGTTGAGGCACTTAAATACCTTTGTAAATTTATCCCTAAGTTGTTGAATGTCAGGGGTGGGCAAACTACAGGCCAGGGGCCGCATCTGGCCCTCCAAAGACATCTGAATTCGGCCCTTGAGCTCCCGCCGGGGAGTAGGGTCCGGGGCTTGTCCTGCTCCATGCGGCTTTCGGAAGCAGCGGCATATCCTCCCTCCAGCTCCTATGCGTAGGGGCAGCCAGGGGGCCCTGCATGCTGCCTACATCCTAAGCGCTGCCCACGCAGCTCCCATTGGCCGGGAGGACAGGGCAGTGCACAGAGCCGCCTGGCCACGCCTCTGCGTAGGAGCCGGAGGGGGGACATGCTGCTGCTTCTGGGAACTGCTTGAGGTAAGCGCCGCTTGGAGCCTGCACCCCGACACCTTCCTGTGCCCCCAACCCCGTGCCCCAGCCCTGATCCCCTTCCTGCCCTCCGAACCCCTCAGTCCCAGCCCGGAGTACCCTCCCGCACCCTGAACTCCTCCTTTCTGGCCCTACCCCAGAGCCCGCACCCCCAGACGGAGCCCTCACCCCCTCCCACACCCATACCCCCAATTTTGTGAGCATTCATGGCCCACCATACAATTTCCATACCCAGATGTGGCCCTCTGGCCAAAAAGTTTGCCCACCCCTGTTGTTGAATGTCCTTAGCTGGATAGTGGTGTGGGTGAGGGATCCAAAAGACAAGTAGTGTGCTAAGAAATCCAAAATGCCCTGTGTAATCATTTAGCATGAAAGATTATGCAAAGAATAATGTTTAATTAAAGGAATATTACTAGGGATATTAAAACATTCTGCTCCAAACATGTATTAGCATTGCTAAACCATTTTAATTTTCCAACTGAATTACTTAGTTTATTATACTAAAGGTTGTTGTCAATAATTGCAATAGCGTTGAGAATGTCCTGAGATATGAGAAGTTCATATATTTCTGGCACACACTGCAATGTGTCTTTTAACCAGTTGTGGTCCTTTTAACTTTTTTAGGAAACAGATAATATTTTGGTTCCTTTAGACTTGAGATTGTTTGTTCTATGTTTGAAATTCTTGAATGCTTTCTTACTGCTACTTTAAAGTTGTGAGAATCCCTTGGGGAGAGAAAAGTGAAGATCAAGTATTCTCCAGCTTTCTGATAACAAAATTGTATACTAATATTGTGTAATAAGGGAAATATGTAATTTATTTATGATAATTTTATTTAAATTGAAAGGTTTCTAGTTGGGAGAACTAGTGGTGCACTGTGATCAGGAATCATCTAAACTACTTTATGCAGATGCAGAAGTATACCACAATATCTTTATGTAGCTATAGAGCAATAGTCTACACCAGGGGTCGGCAACGTTTGGCACGCGGCTCGCCAGGGTAAGCACCCTGGCGGGCCGGGCCAGTTTTATTTACCTGCTGACGTGGCAGGTTCAGCTGATCGCGGCCCCCACTGGCCACGGTTCGCTGTCCCAGGCCAATGGGGGCGGCGGGAAGCGGCGCGGGAGAGCGACCATTGGCCCCTGGTCTACACTTTTATCATATTCCTTTCCCAAAGGGGGAACCTACAAAAACAAAATCCTAGTTGAGGGATGAAAACATCAAGAGGTGATTGCTTTTATATAACTATCTCTTGTTCTCATGACATTCATAACCCTGATCACTGAGTGCATCCCAAAATGAATGAAGAGATACTTATGTCAGTCAGCAGGGCCTGGACTTGATTAAACTTTCTGTGGTGATATTGTGGGAAGATGTGACACAGAAGCCTATTGGTGGTTCATTACTTTGTGTCAACAACTCTTGTCAAATCTGACATACTTACTACATCTAACACACTGTTTTCATGATCCATTACATGCCACCTTTTGGGTATATATCATTGGGAACTAAATAGCTCATTGATCATTAATATTTTTGCATGATGTGGGTATAGGGTGTGTACAAAGTTATGGATTTATGTTAGAATTATGTTCTTAAAATGTGTTTGACAAGCAATGCGTAAGCCCAGTCTGCCTTAGACTAAGCAATGTGTATTTGCTTGTCTCCCCAGCCTGGTCGTAAGGCAGAAACAACGAATGTATATTTACATATTAGGTAAACAAAGCTAAGAGGCATGTCAAAGGGTTACTGTCTATAGAAATGGGGATCTGAACCTCAAATGATAAGCAATTGAATCAACTGCTTATACAATATTACTGCATTATAAAAGTGTATTGAGTAAGGTCTTTTATGAAAGCCTGTGACATATTGTTGATTAATACCATTGTGAAATGTATGTATTGATACTACATGAAGAATTATAGATACTGACTGTTATTATGCTTTAAAGTCTGTGACCAAACACAGGGAGAAAGAGCTTTTCTCCCAGACAGTAGGGATGGTAGCTCTACCTACGGGTCTACAATGTAAATTAAGGATTATAAAATTAAAACAATGTAAGCCTCATTTACATATGAATCAGCAGGGCAATGGGAAGTCAACAAGAAGGGAGGAACAGCAGGAAGCCCACCTGCCTCTTGTAACAGGGTCACTGAACTTTGGGAGATACAAACAGAAACAGAGAATCATTTTGGTATCCATCACTTGGGGGGATTAAGGGGCCAGAGCTCTTGAAATCACAGAATGTTGGATCCTTCGACAAAGGGGGTTGAAGTCTCTGGGGACTGAGTTTAAATGAGAAACCTGCTTCAGCAAAGTTGTAACTTACTGAAATTAAGTTTTAGAAGTGTGTTTTTACTTTCGTTTGCTTGTAACCTTTTCTATCTTTATTCCTTATACTTAGTATCACTTAATCCTATGCCTTTTTGTTAAACTTGTTTTACTTTTATTATAAACCAATTCAGTGCTGTGATTGAAATAAGCGTTTGTCAAACCCCAGTTAAATTAATGGGCTGCAGTGAATTGTCTTTTTAAAGGAGCAACAAACTTAACTTCTGTAAATGTTCAGTGAGAGGATTGGACACTGCAGGGAGACATCTTGGGAGTGGGTGGTCAGTGTTTGTTACCTGCAAGGCAAAGTTTGAACTGGCAGAGTCCTGAAGAGTTTGCTGGCAAGGCAGACAAGCTGGTGTGTCAGGGAGTTGTCACACAGTTTAACAGGAGCAAAACTCTCACTTGCTGACTGAGAGGGGTGACACAGTAACTCACAATTCTGGGAACCCTAGCAGAACATTACAGAAGGCTAGGTCAGAGAATCAGAGTTTGCATTTTATTCTGATTGCTCTGAGGTTTGCAGTCATTCTGAGAACTTCCGATTGTGAAGTTGGTCCAATAAAAGATATTACTTCGCTCATCTAGTCTCTCAGGTTTTTAGACAGCAGTTCAGATTGAATAGTTATCTAGATTTTAAAACTACACTATATACCATTGCTATCATGAGAGTTTTCACTCTGGCTATTCTTCTATTTAACAGATATCTCTTCTGATTTTGATTTCTTTCCCTAGTTTATTTAACAAAATATAGCTGAATGTAATGATTTACCATTATATCTTAAATTGATTACTATAACATACTCTGTATCTTCAGTGCCTTCATTATTAGGCCTTTATGTTGCTAGATTAAAAGCATTTAATGAAATACTTATCTGTTGGGTTATAGCTGAAGTCATTTTGAAGCTGCATTTTTTTTCATGATTCTTCATTTCTTAATAAAACTTTGGATCTGTCAGGTTTAGATAGTTGGTTGCATTCTTTGATTGTATTAATATGACCTTTTTACGGGACACACCATTTACCACTTGTCTGGTGCCTCCTCCTGGTCAATGTGGGGATTAGCTCTCAAGGCGATGCCCCTTCCTGTGGTTGTATGTTGTCCCCTCATATCTCACTGTGGTCTGTAGCCCCTCTCTCACTCCCTGGAATCCCAGCGTCCCCGTCATGACTCAGCCTTCCAGTCAGGTCACTCGGCATTCCTCCTCCTCTTCCAGGATACAGTCCTTCAATTCTCTGTTGGGCAGGCAGCCTTCCTGTTCACTGCCCCACCAGTCTATGCCATGCCCTTGGTGGCTGGTAGGGGAACCCGGGCCCGCCAACTTCTCTGGATTCCAGTCCAGGAACCCTACACAAGTTCTTGGCTATCCTCTCCCAGCCATCACTGCTCCTTCCTTGGAATGCTTCCTAGAACTCCTTGTTTCCCTCCATGCTCTGTGTGTACCAGCTCCAAACCCTCCTTCCTCTTCCCAGGGAGTGACTGCCCCCTCCCAGTGGCAGCCCCTGTCTGTTGCCATCTTCCTGGCTTTATAGGCCCCACCTGTTCCTGCCCAGCTGAACCTTCTTGCAATCCATTCCCTGGCTCTCCCTCCAGGTGCAGTCTATGGGCCTACCTGGCTACCTTCACCCCTTCCAGTTCTGTGTAGTGGACACCCCATCACAGACCTTAGTAGTTATTTATTAGATTAAAAAATGTTACTGCAGGAAATTATATATCCACTGCTGAAAAGAGGATAATGAATTGCACAGCAATTTCTTTTTCTCCAGACAGTTGTCAAAATACCCATTTGTACTGTAATAAAAAAATACTTAGCTTGATTTTGAAGATACTGCGATTTATAAATCTGATAGTCCGAGTTAAAAATCTCTTGATTGTGAGTATACTGGAATAATTTTGATAGAATTCAAAGCAGAGAGAATTTTTTCTGAAAACCAAAATAGATCATTGGGAGTTTAGTTGAACGAATGGTGGCAATTTGTTTTGGATCTTTCTCTGATTCTGAAGTTGATAAAGTAATAGTAATACTGTTAGGAAAGTGATAATTAGCAAAAGAAGTAGCCAAAATATCTGAGTAATTATAAAGCTTCTTTTAGGCCTGGTCTACACTAACTCCCCAAGTCGAACTAAGGTACGCAACTTCAGCTACGTGAATAACGTAGCTGAAGTCGACATACCTTAGTTCGAACTTACCGCGGTTCAGACGCGGCAGGCAGGCTCCCCATCGACTCCGCGGTACTCCTCTCGCCGAGCTGGAGTACCGCAGTCGACGGCGAGTACTTCCTGGTTCGACTTATCGCGTCCAGACCAGACGCGATAAGTCGAACCCAGAACTTCGATCCCCAGCCGCCGAACTAGCGGCTGGGTGTAGACCAGCCCTTAGGGTAGTGTCTAGAATCTCTAACAGAAGTGGGACCCCTACTATGCTAGGTGCTGTACATACATATCCTATGTCACTTTTCCAAATAGCATAAAATCTAAATAAGCAAGGGATAAAGAAGCAATTATTATTCCCATCTGTAAACAATGGGAAAATGAGGCATAGAAAATTATGGCCCAGCTTTTCAGAGGGATTTAGGTATCCTTCTCCTATTGACTTCAGTGGGAGTTAGCCATCAAAATCACTTGCCCGAAGTCATAGAGAGAGTTTGTGGCAGAACTGGAAACTGAACCAACATCTTCCGACTTGACTTCAGTGTCTTAACCACAAGACTTCGCTTTCTCTAACAAAATGTATAGTTAGGATAACTGTATGCTAATTAATAACCAATCTTGACTGAGATTTTTTAATGGGTCACTGAAGTCGTCATTGTCATCAGTATACTGAATTCCTGTTTCAGAGGCATTAACATCTTGCCTTGTGGTTTGAGGATAATTAGTCCACGTTAGTTCACTGTATATCTCTCAGCTACGTTTGAATGTTATTTAAAATACAGAACTGTGTTTAATTTCCTCCATTTTTACTGCCATAAATTTAGCAAACGTTGTTGTCTGTTATAGGCGTCTTAAACTTTATTCTTTCATGTAAAATGCCATAGCAGGCTGGCAGTGTTTTACTGAAACTCCTCACCCAGCTAGCAATTGTGGATCTTGCTGGGGAAACCCCCCAAATTCTAATGATATTGTTCGTGGTGGGGGGAAAAAAATCCTGACCATCTGTACTGCTGGATGCTACACTCTGCTTTGGTCCGTCAAGCCCCAGACTCTGCTATGCAGGCTGCAAATCTCTATAAAAGTGATTCTCTGTCTATTCAGCTCTGGGAGGTTGTCTGTTTTGAGTAAATCTCACTTTTAGATGACAAGATTTTTTTACTTTGATAAATGTTGAGGCTCAAATAGTAGAACTGTTTAGAAGAAAATGTTATCACTTGGGTATAAACCCTTGGATTCACATTTATATATTGAAGGCTGCCAATGACCTTGGTACAAATTATTATATAATCAATACATAATAAATAAAACTGATATTTCTAATTCCATACAGTTTCTATTCAGCAGCTGATTGGTATTTTTAGCCCAAACTCTTCTGTATTTCTTTCAACAATATTGTGCAGGCTTCTTGTGTGTCTTTGTTTTGTGATTTTTTTTTACAATTAATTAAATAAAGCAAAGCATGTGCTGTGGATGATTTTTTGTTATCACAGTGTTTGAGGAAAAACTGATCCTCAAAGCACTTCCACCTATGGTTATCTTTACCCTCATGAATAGTCTCATGGAGATGTGAGGGGGCTTGGGGTGCAATCCAGACCAAAGAGGGGTTCTCACCTGCCCTGAAACCCTGGATTCCTCAGATGCTTTGCTGCTGATTGTGAGCATCCCAGCTTGGGAGCTACAATCTGCAAACATGCAGGTCACACCTGTGTGTGTGTGGTAGACTGCCCTTGTTCAGAAGCTGACCCCAGCCGCCTGTCTACTGCTCCATTCTCTTCCACCAGCCTGGGTTACTATTTGCAGAGTGACCCCCAACAAACTCCCAGTCCCGAATTTCCCCAAACCTATGTGCTCTGTAATGTCCACTCCTCTCCTGGATAGTTCAGAGAAACAGTAAGGTTTTGTTTCAGAGTAGCAGCCGTGTTAGTCTGTATCCGCAAAAAGAACAGGAGTACTTGTGGCACCTTAGAGACTAACAAATTTATTAGAGCATAAGCTTTCGTGGGCTACAACCCACTTCTTCGGATGCATATTGAGTGAAACAAAGAGACAAAAGCACATCATAGCTTGTTAACTGGGGTAGATACACCCTTCCATTTAAACATAGCACTGAATAGGTTTATATTAATAGTAAAACAAGTCTATTAACAAAAGAAGATAGGCTTTTAAGTGAATTCATGTATGAGAGAGAGAGAGGTTTACAAGCAAAGAAAAGTGAAACCACGTCTAAAAGTTGAAAACATAATCTAGCAAGATACAGGCTTTGTTCATGTTAGTTTCTCTCACCAATCTTCTTCCTAGCCATGAATGAACCTTCACAGAAGCACAAGGTGATGTTTTCCCTTGTCTTCCTAGGTGAAAGATCTTTGCCTAAGCAGGTTTCTCACCTATGTTCAGTTCCCAGATGGAAGCATGGATCAGCATTCACATCACACTCCCCATCAGTACTCATCCTGGGCTGGGGAAGCTAATGATCCAACCGGTGGACCAAATTCGGTGGTGAATCCTGGTCACGTACCACTTAAGGCACGTTGTGCATATGCTAAGAAGTTGTTCCCAGGGACTTCAGCTCCATCTTGATTGAAGGACTCGTCTTTCTTTCTCAGCTTGCAAGAGCTCTGTTCCCTTGTGTCTGTCTAGTGATGGGTGCCAAAGATGACTTCTCTCCTTGCTTATATCTTCCAAAATTCAACGACTTTGTTTCAAGAGGCAGGATTACCTCATGCTGTTCTTCCCTTCCTGTGGGCTTCCCCCTGTATGTAAATGAATCTTCCATTGTTTTGATTCCACCATGCTGAATTTACATAGGAGACAGGTAAATAGTTGCCTTCTCTCCTGTCTGGGATGGGAACCTCTTTCTCCCTGTTTGGCCACAGACTTTAAAACATATTAAGTATCCATATTTCCTCATATAGTGTTAATATACACATTTCCCAATATTAATCACCGGTGTCATTAGCTTTCAGAAAAAAGTTCATGCTACCCTTGTATACAATATTACTGTATTATAAAACCAGTTGATTCAATTGCTTATCACTTGAGGTTCAGCCCCTATCTTTATAGCCTGTTCTGTGGATTACCCCTCAAAGTAAAGTTTATTCAAGCTGTGAAGAAGGCAACATGGAGTCTGATGGAGAAGAAAGCTCCATGCTCTTTCTTCCCCCACCTGTTAGTTTAATAGCTTTGTTTATCTAATCTGTAAAAATGGACCTTCATTGTCTTTGCCTGAAGATTGGGCTGGTCAAAGAATCAAATATGCATTCCTTTGTCTAAGGAAGACTTGTTTATAAACTTCTCTTGACATGCCTGGTTTAAACACACTTTAGTCAGAATTCTAGCATATATCCCTAACTCTTAATACCCACCATGGACATACTTCTTGCAAGAATGTTAATGATCAGTAAATGATTAGTTTCAAATGATACCTCACAAGGCATGTTTTGTACAAAGATATTACAATAATGTGTAGGATGTAAATATCAGGATGCTCAGGGTTGCAGGAGTTCAATAGGGGCTAGCCATGTGAATAAAGATGAGCATAATCATAAATGATTGCAAGATCAGTACCTTAAACTTATTTGGTATTGTTGGGAAGTTTGGTCTGGTACTTAGTCGTTTCTGGCTCCCACCAAGATATTCTGAGTTTTAATCTCAACTGACACTGATTCCCTCTGAGACCTTGAGCAGCACTTCTTTGCCTCTGTTTCCTCATCTGTAAAATAGGGATAATGCTTATTTACCTACTTCACAAGGACAAATTAGTTAATAATTGTAAAGCACATCTAAGAACTAAACCCTATAAAAGTTGTATTATTGTTATGTGAAGCTATAAAATCAATGGTGCTGGGTTTTTTTTCTTGTTCAATGAATATATTGATAAAATTATCTTTGCTCTAAAATCTTAGCTAGGAAAAATATATTTTAGTGAAAAAAGTTAGATTGCAATACTATGAGGAGAAAATTGTACTCCTAGGAATATGATTTGCACTTTATTAGCCACAGCCCATCACTGCTAGCTGTCTTGACTGTCTTTCACCAAGAGAAGTTGGTCCAATGAAAGATATTACCTCATCCACCTAGGCTTCTAGAAGTGTAGTGCACTTTCAGGTTAAAAATTATCATAAAATGACAATTATCATCCCATCATGGATGGTCATGCTTTCCTGAGTGTATTCAATTAACAGAGCTCGTCACTAAGGATTTTGAGAATTAATTACATTGAGTTTGCAAGACTGTTCTTTTATATTGCTAGTGTTGTTGGAGGAGTGAATGATATTCTGAAAGACTCACATTCAGAATGATTCCCTAACAGGATTGCAGGAAGAGAACACACGCTTGATTTTTTTTTTAAACTAAATACAACTTTTTTAAAATGTGGGGTGAAATCCTGGCCCCCCTGAAGTCAATGACAAACCTCAGTGGGACCAGGATTTCACTTGTAAATTTGTCTTGTTTTTCAGTGTTCAATGTGTTGAATGAAGGGAGGACTGAAAGTGAATGAAGGCGCTAACACAGATTGGCCCTATGGACCCCATGTGTTTGATGAAACATTTTCTTGAGACTAGAACTGGATGGAAAATATATTTTTCAGTGGAAATTTTCTAAAAACGTTTGGCCAATCTCCTTCCTGAACCCCCCTAAAAATTCAGAAATACTACTGCAGTGCCTCATGGGAATTGCATGCCTCACATTCTCCTCTATGGGTTGGGCTCTCTGACTGCGCTACATCTCATCTGATGCACCACAGTCTCCTCTCATACTGAACTACTGCAATGCATCATGCCCACAATGTAGTAACTCCTGCAAGGCATGACATTGGCATTTCTGAACTGAATTTTTTTAGTTTTGGGGTATTTGTTTTTTCAACTTAAAAGCAGTTTTGGGGGGGGGGGGGAAGGTTAAATGAATCAAACTGTATTTGATGGAAAATATTCAACCTTTCCTACTTAAGGCAAGTAATAATGAGCTAGTGCAGGGGTCGGCAATCTCTGGCATGCGGCTCGCCAGGGTAAGCACCCTGGCGGGCTGGACCAGTTTGTTTACCTGCCGCCTCCGCAGGTTCAGCCGATCGCGGCTCCCACTGGCTGCAATTCGCCGTTCCGGGCCAATGGGGGCTGCGGGAAGCAGCGCGGGCCGAGGGATGTGCTGGCTGCAGCTTCCCGCTGCCCCCATTGGCCCAGAGCGGCAAACCGTGGCCAGTGGGAGCCGCGATCGGCCGAACCTGCGGAGGCGGCAGGTAAACAAACTGGGTGCTTACCGTGGCAAGCTGCGTGCCAGAGGTTGCTGACCCCTGAGCTAGTGGATTCTGTAGATGGTGAGAAGAAAAAGATAAACCCAGACTACTCAACTGTCCCTCATTCTAAATGATCACACTAATTTAAATCCCCAAATTAACTAAATTCCACACATATGTTTATTGTTGAAAATAAAGACTTAGGGAACTGAGGTTATCTACAGAGTTAATTACATTTAAAGGAATAAATTCTACCTTTTCATTTTCCTGCATAAGTGACTTTTATGTCTCTTAGTTTGAAACTTTGTTGCACATTAAAATGGGCATTTTGCACACAGCACTTCACACACCGAATAGTAACATATAGTACAAGTCACATTATCTTGCCGAGGAAAGACGAGAAAGGAAAACATGTTTTTGACTTAAGCTTTCTGCTCTTCAGTTCTGTTTGGTACCTCAATACGATGGTGATAGGTGTCTTTTATAAAAAGCAAAGACAGAGTTTCACTCAATGAAAAAGCTACTAGGGAACAACTTTTTACTTTGGCTGAAGGAAATTTGATAAAAGATTTAACCATCTTCCAGTAACAAATAACCATAGTAGGAGGACTGGCCCCTGGGGGACTGAATAGATGTGATTGAACAGGGTGTTGCAACTGAGGGCTGGTCCACCCTAAGCCCCCAGTTCGAACTAAGATGCGCAACTTCAGCTACGTGAATAACATAGCTGAAGTCGAAGTATCTTAGTTCGAACTTAAAGGTACTTACTGCGGGTCCACACGCGGCAGGCAGGCTCCCCCGTCGACTCCGCCTACTCCTCTCGTGGAGCAGGATTACCGGCGTTGACGGCGAGCACTTCCGGGATCGATTTATCGTGTCTAGACAAGACGCGATAAATCGATCCCAGAAGATCGATTGCTTGCCGCCGAACCAGCAGGTAAGTATAGACGTACCATGAGACTATCAAAAAGCAAAACGGTAAACTGCATTATCATGCTCCACAAGTGTCTGCCCCTGCAAAGGACAATAAAATACTCTCTCACTGAACAGAGATGCTGGAAGACCAGGCACAAAGCCATGATAATTGGGTTTGAGGATACATGAATAAGAAGGGTGAGACATAGGTCTATCTTGGTGTGAGTGGGATCCAGTGATCAAGGAAAAGGGAAAAGATAAGTTGTAAAAATAACTGTTAGTGGGCCCCAATAGCGAAGGACAAGGAAAGAGAGAAGCTGTATGAAAACAGGTGCAAGAAATAATAATGTCAATAACAATGGCTAAGAATATGTGGAAGGAGGATAAGCAGACTCGGAGGAAATTAACAAAATATGCTGTGTATGTGTGGCATGAGAACAAAGCATGCTATGTACAGGGATTGCTCCTGAAAATAACCTGACCACTCACACAGTGCATGATATAATGTAGGATGGAAGATGCATGCATCAGTATAGGGTCAAACTATACTATTACATAAAGTAATTAAAACTTGGACTCTTTGGATTTGTGATATGCCCTGTACCTAGCCCCTACCCGTGAGTCTGATCAGTGCTGTCTAGTCTTAGTGTATGCCAATCAAGAAACCTGAGTGATGAGTTCTGGGGAACCAATAGATTGAGGTCTCAAGAGAAATCCCAACGTGATAGAACCTTCTTGGCATCTCTCATACCTCATGTACTTAAATTCAGTGTAAAAGATTATCTCATTTAGATTGAGACAGCATATAGGATCACTTAAAGTTTTCCCTTTACCATACAGGGATCACAAAGCAACATTTTTAAAGACAAAATCAGAGTGATGAAAGAAAATGAAGAAGCCTACAAGGAAATCAAACTCCACTTTTTTTTAGATTTTTTGCATTGAACTGGGAGCTTTTAGTGCACGGTAGCAGGGTTCATACAGATGGTGCACAGCAGGCTAGTGTGGGGTAGATTTACAACTCAGGTTGCCATTTACTAACTGTTCATATAGGCAAGCCCTTAGATTGTAAACTCTGGGCAAACACCATCATTTATGCACCTGCAAGACACATTTATGAAGCCATTCAAAATGTAAGTCAGTTGCTGTATGTGGCTCTTTGTTTGCATCAGTTATGTAAAATTATAATGTTTCATCAAGGGTGAATCCTCGTTAAGCCTATCTCTGCATGATTTATAATCTCATAACTGCGAATAATTGGTCACAAAGGTAGGGGGCTTCAATAGATATGTTACTGTTACTAAATAATATGAGCAAAATAATCACAACAACAACAAATAGAACTAATGTTACCTCTTTCAGTATCTACGGAAATATTTGTTTTCAGGACATTCTGAAGGATAACTCTTAGTAAATGAAATAAATGCTTATTTATAATTATTTATTGCTAAATTATGAATAAGCAGCACGAAGAGCTTCATATGCCTCTCTTCCCACACTAAAGTTCTCTGGCTATATGGGTGATCTGGAATTGGGCAGCAATTAACCCTTGGCAATTTGCTTAAATGGTTTTCAACTTGGGGAAAAAAGTTCCTTCTAGGTGGTATTAGATATTATCTGTGTAACTAAGGATTCTGCTCGTACTTTCTTAGGATTCTTCTAGGAAATCCAAGCCTCTTTCCTAATGCACACATTCTATCACTTTATCTGAGCAGGAGCATACAGTTTTCCCCCTTGATGTCAGGCTCCAAGGGGGGGAAAAACACATTATGTTAGAAAACATGACAAGGCCACATTTTGACTAACACCAGATTAAATATTATTTTGGCCTGAGTGCGGACAAGGATGTTGCAGGGCCGCCCGGAGGCGGGGGCAAGTGGGGCAATTTGCCCCAGGCCCTGGGCCCTGCGAGCCCTGGCCCGGCGGCAGTCTGGATCTTCAGCGGCATTTCGGCAGCGGGGGGCCCTTCAGTTGCTCCAGGTCTTTGGCGGCGGGTCCTTCAGTGCTGCCGAAGACGCAGAGCGACTGAACGGCCCCCCGCAGCCGAAATGCCGCCGAAGACCCAGACCGCCACCGGGTGAGTACAAGTGCCTCAGCTCCCCTGTTTTGCCCCAGGCCCCCTGAATCCTCTGGGCTGCCCTGAGATATTGTGTTTAGAAATGTGTTAGGTGGCTTACTGTTAACCCTCACTCTCACAGATCTTGGGAGACATACCTGTCCTCACTTACAGACAGCCCCCCAACCTGAAGCAAATACTCACCAGCAACCACACAACACAGAACAAAAACACTAACCCAGGAACCTATCCTTGCAACAAAGCCTGATGCCAACTCTGTCCACATATCTATTCAAGTGACATCATCATAGGACCTAATCACATCAGCCACACCATCAGGGGCTCGTTCACCTGCACATCTACCAATGTGATATATGCCATCATGTGCCAGCAATGCCACTCTGCCATGTACATTGGCCAAACTGGACAGTCTCTACGCAAAAGAATAAATGGACACAAATCTGACCTCAGGAATCATAACATTCAAAAACCAGTAGGAGAACACTTCAACCTCTCTGGCCACTCAGTAACAGACTTAAAGGTGGCAGTTTTGCAACAGAAAAGCTTCAAAAACAGACTCCAACGAGAAACTGCTGAACTTGAATTAATATGCAAATTAGATACCATCAACTTAGGCTTGAATAGAGACTGGGAATGGCTGAGCCATTACAAACATTGAATCTATTTCCACATGTTAAGTATTCTCACACCTCTTGTCAAACTGTAATGGGCTATCTTGATTATCACTACAAAATTTTTTTTCTCTTAATTAATTAGCCTCTTCGAGTTGATAGGACAACTCCCACCTTTTCATGTTCTCTGTATGTGTATATATATCTCCTTACTATATGCTCCATTCTATGCATCCGATGAAGTGGGCTGCAGCCCACGAAAGCTTATGCTCAAATAAATTTGTTAGTCTCTAAGGTGCCACAAGTACTCCTGTTCTTTTTGTTAACTCTAGGATTCCCAACGGTCTCAGTGCCTATGGAACAAGCATCTCAGAAGTCTCCAGAACTTGGATCCCTGGGAAATGGTTTAATGTCATTACACCATGTTCTCAAATGCAATGCTAAAATTCCACCACACTGGATAATTAAAACATTTATTTTATATAATTAACAATGTTTTAATATGAAAATAAAATAAGTGAAAAGAATCCCAACAAATCATGGAGCTAGCATTGTTCATGCTAATTCTTCCTGGACAATTTCATGCTTTTCATTCCATTCCATTTACCTTCCTTGATTTATATTTGTCCATTCTCCTTGTACAGGGGCATTTACCTTCATATATTTCTACAAAATGGCTAGCACTCTGTTAGCAGTACAATAGGGTACAGTTTATTTTGTATAGGTTAAAAACAAATTGTTTGATTTTAGACCCAGAGTTTGTCCTTGGATATGTGTGCTCTGTACTTTCGTCAGTCAATGGGAACCACTCACTAGCATTGGAGGGAACAATTTGTTCTTCGGAAACTGAATCTGGGGTTTTTCATTTAAAGTTTTAAAAATGTTTTTCCTCTTTATCATTATTTTTTCCTACACACCAAAGCAAACTTTCAGTAATAGTTTTGAAGGTCACTAGGTCTATTCTGCTTCCATTTGAGTGGTTTTTAACTTTGGAGTGCAAGACATTCAGTGTGTATTTGCGTTTTTTGTTTTTTTTGGGGGGGGGGATCTGATTTAATATGCATTCTATATCACTTTAAGCTAAACAATCCTATTTCTTCTTAGAACTGAAACATGAGATCCATGTTTGGAGACTGACAGCACAACGCATCAACCCTGCCAGCAGAGAAGAAACTGCTGTGAAATGCCTCTTAATGCAGAAAGTTCTGACTCTGGAGATCTTGCTGAGGAAAAAACTCAAAACGTTCCATAGGTATAGCCTGCACAAATTCTCATCACTTTAATTTTGTAGAGGCACAGATTTTTTGGAGACTTGTGAAATCCACTGGCTGGCGGAATGGGTGCTGTTTTTAGCATGGGGCTGCAGGGTTTGCTGTATCAATGCTTTACTATCTGTTCATAAGATTAGGAGTGAAATCTAGCCCCACTGAAGTCAATGATACTGAGGCAAGGATTTTACATTAGTAATCCTACGCACAGCTAGGAGAGTGAAGATCAGTGTGTTCTCCATTGGGCCCAGACCTGGATTCCATGGTGTGCTTTTGAGCATCACGTGGGAATTGGAGAAGAGGTGCTGCCCCTTCTACCCAGCACCCTTCCCAACGATGATTAAAGACCGAGTAAGTAGCTAAAAGATGTTTGATAAATGTAAGGAGACAGAATTGGTTTTTTTGAGGTTGGTAATATGCCCCTGAACTTCAGGATCTAGAAACATCAGGTAGTTTTCATTTGAAGGCATAAAAAGTAAGTTTGTGATCCTTTTCCATTCAACAGTGTCCTTCAGAACATACAGTGTGGCATGCTGCTAAATAATTTTAAAAAATAAAATATTAAAGTGCTCTTCAAAGAGGATGAGACTTTGGAAGACATCCCACTCATGTATAAAATTATTTATTAACAATATTTTAAGAAAGCGCTATCAATTTAAATATGACCCACAATTTAAATGTTGTGCTGAGGATGGGAAAAGCTTTAATAAAACCTAAGTCCAACAAAATGTTAATCCAATTTTTTTTTAAATTCCAATGAAAATCACTGCATGTCATTTAAAAGATGCTCTTTAGAATTTGAAACCTAAGTAGTACAGCACAAACAACCTGATGGTGAAATTGACTCTCTAAACAAAAGTGAAACTGACTTTATTGATTTTCATTGTCCAAGCTGAGTGAAATGTAGTTAATTAAATAAAGGACATGAAAAGTGAAATGTAAATTGGATTTTAAAAATTCTTTCAGTAACCTGAAGTGGTTTTGTTTATATCCTATGATGTTTACACTGACATTGTACATATTGAATAGTCTGGCAGGTTCATTTTATGAATGATCAAATCCTGATCAAAATCAGGCAATAATAAAAAAAAAAAAAAAAAAAAAAAAAAAAAAAAAAAAAAAAAAAAAAAGGAAATAAAATATTATAAGAAATCACGATTTACCAAAGAGAGAACTTCTGAAGTGTGCATATAAACTACCTCATTGATGCTGGAAGTCAGGATTCCTTCAGAATAATGCAGCAATATGCAATCCATTACTGTTAATAGCACAGCTCCTGAACCCCAGGGTATGCTGGAAGAGCTGACTATACTGATAACTCAATAAAGTAATCGAGATTTTAAAAACTTCATTATAAAATGCAAATGATGTATCTCTATCAGAGTGAGTGTGTGTGTGCGCGCGCACACACACACACACACGAATAATAGAATATTAGGGTTGGAAGAGCCCTCAGGAGGTCATCTAGTCCAATCCCCTGCTCAAAGCAGGACCAACACGAACTAAATCATCCCAGCCAGGGCTTTGTCAAGCCGGGCCTTAAAAACCTCTAAGGATGGAGATTCCACCACCTCCCTAGGTAACCCATTCCAGTGCTTCACCACCCTCCTAGTGAAATAGTGTTTCCTAATATCTAAGCTAGACCTCCCCCACTGCAACATGAGACTATTGCTCCTTGTTCTGTCATCTGTCACCACTGAGAACAGCCGAGCTCCATCCTCTTTGGAACCCCCCTTCAGGTAGTTGAAGGCTGCTATCAAATCCCCCCCCCCCACTCTTCTCTTCTGCAGACTAAATAAGCCCAATTCCCTCAGCCTCTCCTTGTAAGTCATGTGCCCCAGCGCCCTGATAATTGCCCTCGGCTGGACTCTCTTCAATTTGTCCACATCCCTTCTGTAGGGGGGACACCAAAACTGGATGCAGTACTCCAGGCGTGGCCACAGCAGTGCCAAATAGAGGGGAATAATCATTTCTCTTGATCTGCTGGCAATGCTCCTACTAATACAGCCCAATATGCTGTTGGCCTTCTTGGCAAACAAGGGCACACTGCTGACTCTTATCCAGCTTCTTGTCCACTGTGATCCCCAGGTCCTTTTCTGCAGAACTCCTGCTTAGTCAGCCTGTAGCGGTGCATGGCATTCTTCCTTCCTAAGTGCAGGACCCTGCACTTGTCCTTGTTGAACCTCATCAGATTTCTTTTGGCCCAATCCTCCAATTTGTCTAAGTCACTCTGAACCCTATCCCTACCCACAGCTTAGTGTTCTCTGCAAACTTGCTGAGGGTGCAATTCATCCCATCATCCAGATCATTAATAAAGATGTTGAACAAAACTGGCCCCAGGACCGACCCCTGGGGCACTCTGCTTGATACCGGCTGCCAACTAGACATCGAGCCGTTGATCACTACCCATTGAGCCCAATAATCTAGCCAGCTTTCTATCCACCCTGTAGTCCATTCATCCAATCCATATTTCTTTAATTTGCTGGCACATCACCATTGTTTTATCTCAAAATGGCACATGTCAACTTCCAGAACTGGTGCAGGAACTAACTACAGTCTTTGGCCTCAGTCCTGCAGTGAAGTTTGCTAGTTCAGACCTAAAATGTTGCAGAGTTCTTTGAAGTCAGTGGGACTTTTCATAAGGATAGGGTCTATGTGCTGCAGGATTGGGTTTTTAAGGTGAAATCCGTGTCCCATTGAAGTTAATGGGAGTTTTGCTATTGGTTGTAATAAGGCCATGGTTTCATACTTATATAAGCAATGCACTCTAAGTAAGAGGATGGTCTAAATGTGAGAGCAAGGGTGTCCTTACCCATACACAAAGCATGCAGCTGCGTAGGGCACCAGGAAATTTGGGGCACCAAATTTCCTGGTGCCCTGAGCAGCTGCATGCTGCTCCAGCCCCTGTTCCAGCTCTTCCCCAGGGCCCCCGCCCCTGCTCCGCCCCGCCTCTTCCCAGCCCTGCCCCCACTCCCCTGAGGAGTGCAGCAGGGCCAGGCCTGCACTCACTGGCGGCGGGAGTGCAGCAACCTGGCCCCAGCCGCGCTGCCGGTGAGTGCTGGGGGGTGGTTCCCCTCTACCCCACAAGCCAGCTCTCCCCATCCCCCCCGCAGAGGCCCGCCCCGCCCCCCCCCCGGGGGGGGCTGCGTAGGGCCCCAGAACAGCTAGGGATGGCCCTGTGTGAGAGGAGCTAGTTGTAATAAAGAGGACTTATTCCAATACTATATTAACATTGTGGCAGAACTCTAATTTCATAACTAAAGGGCATGTGTCCTTTTCTTTCAGACAAATTTCACAAGAAGATAAAAACTGGGAAACAAATATTCAGGAGCTCCAAAAAAAGGTAGGTAAATGGCAGTTATACTAAGTTTCAGAAGAACTGGTCCTCTGATTTGGTACACCGATAATATTTTGAAGTATATCCTAGAAGAAAATGCAGGAACCAATTCAGTGCACCTATCAAATACTCACCATGCAGGGAAGAAAAGCTGGTGGGCTGGCTTCTGAATGGGACAGAGTTAAGGTAGCACATTCAGATGTTAACGTTTCTTTTAAGTTTAACCTTAAGTTTGAATTTCCTGTGTTTCTTATTTTTTTTGTTTTGTTTTAACTATAATGTACTTTAGGTATATATACATACACACACACACTCGCGCCCCCCCCCCCACTGTCTGATATATACCTGCAACCTTAAATTTACTTAATGATGATTTTTTGGTCACACTTTATACTGAGTTTCCATTTATAAATACTTTTGTAAAGTGTTAATACATGATTAACTGATGATTTAATAAATTGCTAATCCATCGTTATAGATTCCAACCGTTCAACAGGTTGCTTATATCATGGCTTGTAGCTATAGAGAACATCTTCTACTGATATCCTTATTACCATCTATAACATAATATAAATATGTTAATGATATAAATATTAATATATTTTTTGTGGTGTGATAGCACCTAGGAACACCAATCATGGACCAGGGCTAGCAATTCTCTGTGCAGTACAGACACAGAACAAATACAGTTCCTGTTTCAAAGAGCTACAGTCTAATCAACCTCTTATTAAAAGAACCTTAGTATAAAGTGTGATCAGATTTTTAAATAGTCTTAACCGTGTGTGTGTGTGTGTGTGTGTGTGTGTGTGTGTGTGTGAAGAAAATGGTGACTAGAGAGGGGAATACCAGGACAGAGAGTGGGAGAAGGTTGGGACTATACAGAGGAATCAGGATGGAGTGGGGGAAGAATCTAGGTGGAGCAAGTGAGACTAGAAAGAGGAACCAGTGGACAATAGAGAAGACTGGGACTAAAAAAGGAAACTAGAGAGGAATCGGGGAGAAGATGGGGCCTGGTGATAAGAATATGATCTTGGGGGAAAAGAGGCGTCAGGAAAGGAGGGTGCAGGAATTAGGTAGAAAGTGGAGACTAGAATGATGAATAAAGGGAAAGAGTAGAACCTGTAGATTAGGTTCTAAGATTTTGGAGCAGAATTCAATAGCATGGGGTTAATTTATTTCTGTGCCATGGAATCACAGACTGCATTGGGCCCTGATTATAATGGAAATTGCATTTTAGTGTTACTGTTCCCATTACAATAAAGTTAAAACTGGGGTAGCTGAACAAATATAAATATTTTGAGCAGTCATGACCTGCAGATTCCTGCTGTTCACATTTGTGTCAAGGGCCTTAAATCTACAGTGGCCTCTGCTAAATTGTAATCACTTACCTAACATACAGTATGATAATGAAAATGTTTAAAAATCGACTTCCTTTATTATCAATTACATACGAAATAAATTTAGAAGTTGTAGCTAATGTCAAAAGATTTTTGTTGTCTAAAATAGCATTGTTTCTACAGAATTTTCTTTTTCCCCCCCAAGAGAATCTTTTCCCTAACTTAAGATTTTTACTTTTCTCTCCTGTATCACCTTTCCTTTACAGTAAGAGATTTATGCTTTACAAATGCATGCGGGATTGAAAGTGTGTACAGTATAATAAATTCTTCTGTAACATAGTTGCTGAATGTTTTTCCTACTTACAGCACAGAATAACAGACAAAATACTTCTCATCAAATGCCTGACTGTGTTGGGATTTGTTATCCTGATGTTCTTTCTCAATTCATTTGTTCCAGGCATTCATCTAGATCTTGGTGAGTCTGATTTCTCTGCTTTATCATACTGATAGACTTAGTAACAAAAATATGACATTTGAGCTTGGATCTGTTCACAAGGTTCTTTTCTTCTATACTATACATATCTCTGCTACACAGTCCTATGACACTGATCAGACCAGAAGTTTCCCAGATTAGGTTCTCAAAACCCGGGCATGTCCCAATTAAATCAGTAGTGACAGGTATGCTGGTGACTTCCATTCTCTGACCCTCCTTCCATTTACCAGAGAGGAGAGCCATATCAGAGGGTCAAAGGTAGGGTTCCCTTGGTGCCTGTGTACATGCTTCTCAACCTGCCAAGAGCTGAGATACTGTGTATGACAAAAACCAAACATGAGGGGCAGAAAAAAATCATTCCTGCAGGAAAATTAAAATGTTCTGGGAGCCACCCCTTCAGTATAAATAACTCTTTGTATAACTTCAGTTCTCTGATTCTTTATTATCAATGTCAATGATTTTCATTGAGGAGACATCAAATTTGTATGGAATGTGGGGACTAAATGAGCAATATCCCCTGAAATAAGAGGTACCACTGAGAGGTACCTATGTATTTAACAGTTTACAATTGAGCAAAAGCTAAATGGAATTTCATGGTTCAAAGAAAAGGTATTTTCCTGGTCCAGTTTTCAAAGGCCTGCAGCAAACAATGGAGATTTGAGAGCTTCTCATAGATAAGGTCACAAGAATCCTTTGTACTGGAAAGTGTTAGGCAACCTACGTATAGAGTTTGCTACCAGCTCCCCTTATAATTACCCACCACCAGCAAACCAGATAACTCAGAAGATTAAATCCCCCTCCCTCTCCATTATTTCCCCCTCTTAAATTTTTCTATTCCAAAGCTCCCCATTTTTATCTGCCTGGGTGGCAAGATAAGGTTTACAGCATGACTTGAAGATTTTCAGATTCGGCCTATTGCAGACTAAGGCTATGTTTCATTGTTAAAACTTTTGTTGCTCAGGAGTGTGAAAAAACACCCCTGAATGAAAAAAGTGTTAATGATGAAAAGCACCGGTGTGGACAGCGCTTTGTTGGCAGGAGATGCTCTCCCAGTGATGAAGCTATCGCCCCTCGTTGGGGGTGGTTTTATTTTGTTGCCTGGAGAGCTCTCTTCCTGGGACAAAGAGCGGCTACGCTGCGTACGTTACAATGGTGCGGCTGTAGCAGCCCAGCTGTGCCATTGTAAGGTGCAGAGTGTAGACATAGACTAAGGCAATGGAGGCTGTGGGAGAGTGAATTCCGAAGTTGTGAGGCCTTCACAAAGAACACTTGCTCAGAAGCCCTTTCTCATGTATACCTGTGGAGCTTTAGCTCAAGCACCTCTGCTGACTTCACCTGTGAAAGTGTGGCGCACAGAGAGAAGTAAAGTCAACATTTTAAACTTCACCTGGAAACCAACAGGCAGGCGGTGTAGCATATACTCCTGTCAAGATACTCTTACAAAGCCATAGTTAAGGTATAGCCCCATGCAGAGTACCTGACAGTAGTCTTAGTGAGGCACTCAGGGTGGGCAGCTGAATGAAGAGAACATGAAGTGAAGTCAGACCTACCTCTTAAAAAGCACCCTTCTCTATTCCCACAAGCTAGGGAGTCTTTCCAAATCGGAAGCAGGGGTTTGGCAGTTTCCACATTGCTTCTCTGTTCCAGTCTCTGCTGGCAACTCTCAGATACTCTAACCACCTCTTCTCCAGAACCTCATAAGATCAGTCAGACACAGAGGCAGGGAAAGGGACAGCCTTTACAGCTCAGAGCCTCCCTTTGACTTTTCAGCACCTGTGCTGCAGAGTGAGTGGTCTCAGCAGTCCTGTGGAGCTGGAACTGTTGTGCTTCCCCAAAGGGACTCATGATACAGCATCATACCCCACTGAGAGGTCACATAAGCTGGGGGAGGAGGTAATTCTGAGTTTGAGGAGACATACCAGTGCTAGCTCCCCACCCAAATGGGCAGGACTTCCCCAGATCCTGCAGCAGGGAGGGGGCCTCAAACCATCCCAATAGGCAACCCCCCATCCCTGAACTGGCTCACTTGAGGAGAGAGAGGGAGGTGGTGTCCAACCCCTGTAGATGGGCATGGGACCCACCAGACCCTGGCACACATGCATAGAAGGCAGTGAGAAGGGCTCAGAAACCAGTGAGGGGAAAGCCCCCCCATACCCTAGATCACATGAGGGGGAGGGAGGGCTGCTCAAATCCCCCTAGAGGGGCCAGGGCTCCCCAGATATGGGCACATGGGAGGGAAGAATGTGGGTCTCACTGATGTCTCAGCCTCTATTCTCCCCCACTCCCCCGAAACTCACTCCCACATCCACCATCCCAGTGTCCCACCCCTCCAGTCCCCCTAGCTCCCACAGCTTCCTCACTTGAGTTCCTAACCTTTCTCCCCTCCCATACCACCCATCCTGCTTTATCCTCCTCCATAACCTCCTCTCTTTACTTCAGCCCCCAACCCTTCTCCTCCTCTTTCCCCACTCCTCTGCCCCTTAGTGCCCCTTCCAGGAAGCATTCACATGTCTAATTTTTTTCTGCAAAATATTTTGATTACATTCCCATCAAAATAGAATTCTTCCATTGACTTAGCTACTGCCTCTTGAGGAGGTGTGTTACCTGTAGTGATGGGAGAAACCCTCTCATCAGTAATGTCTACATGGAAGCACTGCTACAGCACTGCAGATATGCCTCTGTAGCAGTTTTAGTATAGACATACCCTCAGTTCAAAATGTTTTTTGTCTTAGGTGAGGGCTTGTAATTAACTTATATTTAGGCCATGTCTACACTATAAAAATATGTTGCCTTACGTCAGCATACAGCCACCGTAGTTATTAAATCACTTGTGTGTGTGTGTGTACGCTTGGCTCCTTGTGTCGGCAGTGCACGTCCTCACCAGGAGCATTTGTATTGATTGAATTGTCGGTGTGGGGCATTGTGGGATGGCTCCTGAAAGCCAGTAACAGTCGATGGAAGCAATGCAGTGTCTACACTGACACTGCATTGACCTTCCACTAGGGGAGGTGATGTTACTAAATGGGTAACTTATATTGGCAGGAGTCAATTTAAGTGAAGATACTTCTACAGCTAGGTCGACAGAAGGTAGTTTACGTCAGCCTAACTGTGTAGTGTGCACCAGGCCTTAGTTATGTTAATTGAAGGGTAAGTGTGATGCTCTGTACCTCGGGGGAACACCCAGCACCCCCATGTTCATCCTTGTAAAATGATTGTGTGGTATCCAATGTAAAGTTTGTCATGTCGGGTGTCTTCGGAAGGCTCATGATGCACTGAGCATTGTCGTTACAGTGATGTGAGTAATTGTTGTCACAGTAATGTTATAGGTTATAATTTCATGTATATAGTTATGAGGCTGAAAATGTATCCTCATGGCTTAAAATAAGCCCAGGCAAAAACTCTCCAAGAGCAGAGAGGCAGTTCACACCTCATCAGGGTATGCATGGGACAAACCCAGCCCAGCCTCACGGGAACAAATGATGCTGGCCTAGGCAGCAACAAAAGGATCTGTTGAACTCTCGAGTGAGTCACCCCCCTTCCTTTGGTCAGTTTGGGACTGCGATGAGGTAATGCTCACCTGACTCTGAAGGGGGGGGCAAAGGCAAGAGGGAAGAAAGAACATGATAAAAGGGAGAGACGTTTGCCATGCTCTTTCTCTCTCTTCCACCTACATCTACAGACACCACACCAAGCGACTGAAGCACTGATCAAAGGGGAGAGCCTGGCTGAAGAGCAGCCAGCCAGCCTGTGGTGTGAAGCATCTAGGTTTGTAAGGGCACTGAAAGTGTTAAGATCAGCTTAGAATGCGTTTTGCTTTTATTTCATTTGACCAAATCTGACTTATGCTTTAACTTATAATTACTTAAAATTTATCTTTGTAGTTAATAAATCTGTTTGTTCTACCTGAAGCAGTGTGTTTAGTTTGAAACATGTCAGAGACTCCCCTTGGGACAACAAGCCTGGTACATATCAATTTCTTTGTTAAATTGACGAACTCACATAAGTGGGCATAACTGGACACTGCAAGACGGAGGTTCCTAGGGTTGTGTCTGGGACCGGAGATATTGGCTAGTGTCATTTGGTTGCACAATCCAAGGAGCAGCTTGCATGCCAGAGGCTGTGTGTGAACAGCCCAGGGGTGGGGGTTCTCACAGCAGAGCAGGGTAAGGCTGGCTCACAGAGTCAAGGATTGGAGTGACCTAGCAGATCACCGGTCCAGATAACACCAGAGGGGAACGTCACAGTAAGTTCACAGCCAACAATCTCAATGAGGTCTGTCATTCATTCACTCATTAGTACCTCTCTGTTTAACAGAACAAGGCAGCAGAAGGAAAACATTTTGGGGGGTGGGGGAGGCATGTAACTTGGACCCCAAATGACCCCAAATTTGGATCACTAACACTACCCATGTCCCCATGTGGTGCACCAAATTTCAAAGTGATCTGAGTAACTATTTGGATTTTGGAACACTTACAGGTGCTGAGCTTTAAAGCATATAAGATGGCAGGAATGGAAACCCTCTAGCTGTTCTTTTGTATTGGCGCATGGACACTATAAAAATGTACATTTTTGTAAATACCAGTCTCAGTTTGGGTCTGTGAGGATTTAGTGGTGTCTTGCACTCCCTTTGTTAAAACTGAGACTATTTTATCAGGGCTTACATCTTCGCAGTCCCTATCTCAAGTGACTCTTCTGAGGCACACCAAATTTCCAAGGAATCCAAGTGACCATGTTGATTTTAGAGGACTTAGAAATGTCGACCTTTAAACAGAAGTAATGACACAACCTGGGGGAGGGATAGCTCACTGGTTTTAGCATTGGCCTGCTAAACCCAGGGTTGTGAGTTCAATCCTTGAGGGGGCCACTTAGGGAGCTGGGGCAAAATTAGTACTTGGTCCTGCTAGTGAAGGCAGGGGGCTGGACTCGATGACTTTTCAAGGTCCCTTCCAGTTCTAGGAGATAGGATATCTCCATTAATTTAGGGGAGGGGATAGCTCAGTGGCTTGAGCATTGGCCTGCTAAACCCAGGGTTGTGAGTTCAATCCTTGAGGGGGCCATTAGGGATCTGGGGCAAAAATCTGTCTGGGGATTGGTCCTGCTTTGAGCAGGGGGTTGGACTAGATGACCTCCTGAGGTCCCTTCCAACCCTGATATTCTATTCTATTAAGTATAATGGTGGTGCTGTGCCACTGTAATTAGTGTTAATGGGGGCCGCAAGCTCACACCATGAGGGCTTATTGATAACTCCTGAACTTAATTTTAACTATCAGTTACATATTATTGTTACTGAACTTTTGCTGCTGTGATTCTCCATGGATTTTCAGTTCTCCAGTGTATGGAAATAATTTTCTTAAAATACAGCATATCATATACTCTAATGCTTCTGTTAAAGTTGTGCAACATTTTTCCTCACAAAAAGGAAAGTGGATCTTAGATGGGTGTTTAATTTTCCTGCAGAATAATATGTTATACAAAAGTTAGAGTGTTAGCAATCTAATAACTTTTAACTGCATTTGGTAGAGTGAATCAGAAAGATTATAGAATTTTTTATCAAACCCCAGCATTGATATAATTTTTCCATTATGAATTAGGAATCACTAAGATAATTTGCAAAGGCTGATGTTTTAATCTAAACAATAAAATCAGCATATTTAACAGCCTTATTAAATGCTAGCTGCCTTCCTGTTCAGTTTTCTTGTATCCCTTCATTAATTTACTTAGTTCTATTTATATGCAAATACATATGTTAATGCAGTGTTAAGGCTCAGACTTTAAACAAACAGAAATAGAAAATTGAGAGTGAAGGTTCCCACAACAGCCTTCATTCTACCTCTTCTGTATTTGATTTTTTTTAAAGTAACTTTTGTTTTATTCTGTTGGTTAAGCCCTCCAGGGAAGATACTCATTTCGCTATAGGTGTGTACAGTGCCTAGCACAATGATTTTTGACTGTGGCTCATATGTGCTAGCATCATACATCAATTATTATTTATTTATATGTTTACACTTTATATGTAACAGTTGCACCTATGTAGCATTGTGTACTATTTGATGTATGATCTGGTAATGAGATGTTGTTTTTAAAGTGCATTTTTTTTTCCTGACTCTTGTATGGTAAAAATCCCAACTTTGATTTAACATTAACAGATTTTTTTCACTAATTTTCTTTGTTTTTTTTTTCCTCTTTGTATGCCTTTCAACCTGTCCACAATTTGCTCCTCTGTATTACTCTAAAGCAGTGGTTCCCAAACTTGTTCCGCCACTTGTGCACAAGTTTGGGAACCACTGCTCTAAAGTGAAGCTCCCATAACTTGGCTGTGTGCTATTCATAGGCCACACAGTTTCTCTGCAGAACTTCCTTTCCAACTCCCTCCCCAGTAGAATGGTTTTTGAACCCAGTTATACATTTGGCCTCCACACCAGGCCCTGGGAAAAAGTTTCACAGGTTGACTATGTGTTGTGTGAAGAAGTACTTCCTTTTGTTTGTTTTTAAACCTGCTGCCTATTAATTTCATTTGGTGACCCCTGGTTCATGTGTTATGTGAAAGTGAATAAGGGAGTGTTGTTTATCCTTTCTCCAAACCATTCATGATTTTATAGACGTCTATCAGATCCCCCCTAGTCATTTCTTTTCCAAGCTGAACAGTCTGTCTTTTTAATCTCTCCTCATATGGAAGCTATTCCATACCCCTAATAATTTTTGTTGCCCTTCTCTGTACCTTTTCTATTTCTAGTGTTTCTTTTTGGAGAGGGAGCAGGCTGCAAGCAGTCTAGGCTGTTTCTTTCAACTCGTAGACAGGGAATAAACCAGACTTGCCTGGAGTATGGATAAAGGGGTTAAGCGTACATAAAGGAATGTGTGTGTAGGGCTCTTTGTTATTTTAAATCCACTTCTCCAAGTGCTGTGTACCTTATGGGCAGAATAAATCATGCTTTGTTTTGAAGTAGCTGTTTCCGTATCACTGCAAACACATGCTGTCACAGGCTCCGGGAGGATAGCTCCTGCAGGTGCCAGGCCCATTGTGCTAGCTAAATAACACAGCTGGCAACCGTGAGTATAAACCGGAGATCCAGTTGGATATGGTTGGATCATGAGATCCCACCCCAAGGCAAAGTGGAGGCACAGGCCTGCCACATAATAGAGGTGCACTTCGGGGACTGCAAGAGGGTCTCAGCAGGAGTAGCCTACTCAGGGGCTGTGACAAGTTGTTCCAGTGGTTAATTACCCTCACTGTGAAAAATGTGCACATTATTTCTTGTCTGAATTTATCTGGTTACAACTTCCAGCCATTGAACCTTGTTATACTTTGCTAGATTGAAGGGCCTTCTATTATCAAATTTCAGTTCCCCACATACATACTTATAGATAGTGATCAAGTTACCTCTTAACTGTCTCTAAAAATTATAAGATTGAATTGGTGAACTCCTCTGTGCTTACACTCAGGTTCCTCCTTGAGAATTAATTCTCATTTATATTTTAGATTCACTGCCGTTCAAACCTTTGGCTGTGCCATACATAGCGTTGTTCTTGACTTCCAGTAATTCTGTAAAATTTTGTCCTTGAAACCTGTGTTGAGTGCTGCTCGGCTGCACCCTAACATTGGCCCTTTGAGTGTTCCTCTCATGATCAATGGGATCTTATATTGTTATAACATTTAAATCCTGTGACCTGAGCACTATAAAAAGAATGCATTCATTGTTTTCATTTCATTTAATCTGACTTCTGCTTTATTCAGTAAACTAGATTTTACAGGCCTCCTCTTTATTTTATTGCCAATGCATTACATTTAGAAATGTGTTGAACTATTGTGATTACAAAAGGCCCTTGTTGTGTTGTCCTGTCTTTGGAAACCACTTGTTATATTTACTGACTCATTTACATAATGCTCAGGAAGTTTTGAAGAAATTGACAAGAGAAATTAAAGACTATCATTCGAAAGGGCACCAGCAGAATAAAAACCAAATGACGTCCATAGAGTGTATTATGCAAATTAGAGTGGAAGTTTTGTCTTTATACAAAAATGAGTGACACCTCAAATTCAGCTCGGTGAGTTTTGCCCATGTAATTTCTCTTGATTTTCAGCCTGCTGTTGTTTAAACAGACATGCAGATTGCCAGCTTTTACAGTAGTTTCTATGATTGAACTAGTGATTATAACAGACTAGTGGTTGAGTAGCCAAGTATAGCGCTTGCTTGGAAAATTGCCTAGTGATGAAGAAAGCTCTGTGTTGCTCTGGAGTCTCACATAAACTTGATTAGAAGTTACAGTTGTTACATTGTACAGTTGTACAGAAGTTACACTCAAAACTAAAAATTTGAATGTGATATGCACGGCACCAATGTTTGTTCTGCTTAGAAACACTGAGCCTGATTCTCCAATCACTGCACCCTATGAAACCTAAGCATCTTCCATCCCCTACTTATCGGTTCTTGTTTAACATGTTTCAAAAAGTGGATCTCAGAGTTCACTAGTTCATAGCAGAAGTGGTTCTTCCTCAGTACAGTTGAGGCGAATAAGCAGGGAGCGATGTGTACAGAAGCTTGCACAGATGCTGACAGTGCTGCACCTAATTCAGATGACTTAAATCTACAGGTCCAGGACTAGGCAAACCTACCTATGAGTGACAAATAGGAAACTTTTCATAACCAGTTAAGTTCTACACAATTTAAACTTTGTGAAAAAGTCACATCCTTATGCAAAGAGAATATTCCAAATGTGAAATGAATGTAAACTGGGGGGTGTCTTTCTGAGAGTGTAGACACCCCGAAAAAAATGAGGTGTCTATGGGCTATTGCCCCAATCTTGTTACCAGGACACAGCCTGAGCAACTGACCTGTGTATTAGGGAGTTCCTTTGGGGTGGGTGTGAAGGGATTTTCCCCACCGGTCACCCCACTGAGACAGGGCTGTGTAGGGACCTCCAGAGCTGCCAGGGAGAAAAGAGGAGGATTTATGGCAGAGAGAAGTGCAAACAGCCTCCATTCATCTGGAAAGGAGTGTCAACTCTAATCATCTTTGTCTTTCTCAGTTTTACGCCTCAGCTTGCTGTTCTAGAATTCTGGGAGGCTATAGCCACCACCCAGCACTAGTAGTAAAGAGGGTAAATCTTCTGATACTGCCATACTGCATGGTTATTAAGGGTTGTACAGCCCTATCATCTTTCATGTGAACTAAATTAATGTAAATAGAAATGTGTAAAACTAGATTGATACTAGGTAAAAAAAAAATGCGGGGGGTGGGGGTGGAGGGAATGTTTTGACATTTCAGTTTAGAAATTAAATGTTGTCTCAGATGAGTTTTAGGGATACTTAAGGTGAAAGGTCAATAATTTAAAAGTTTGCTGCTGTCTTGGGTTTCCGTCTTCCAAAATGTTTGGAAGCACATTTTAAATAAATGATTTAGGGTAGCACATGTTAGCTTAGGAATCAAGAATATCAACTGTACTGGGAAGGCATCTAGAATATTAAACAAAAAAAGATTGTGTATCACACATTTTAAGGGAGGCTGAGGCTTTGTGCCAAAATAAAAATTCTCAAGGTTCATTCAGTATTCATAGCCTATTTCAATGTGCCTTTTGTGTAAAAAGTGATTTATTCTCTTTAATCATTTGCAGAATTTAGCGTTTTCTTCCGAAGTATCTAGGGGTGAAATATTAATCATTTCCCATACAAATGAGCTTATAGGTATTGACTGCAAAGTAACTATTCACAGTGATATTTGAATCTCACCCGCATTTAAGTTCTTAACAGCTAATATTTCTTCTTCCATCATTTTACTTCTAAAGCATTCCCATATGGTTTAGTAAATTAGAGGGTAGGACAGAAACTCCAGGAACCAACCTTCTTTCACAAAGCTTTAAATAAAAGGTTGAACAAACTAATTGCATGAAAAATACTTCATACATGTTAATGCTTCTGATTTTTTGGCCCTAATACATTTGTCTGAGGGAGACCTTCACTATAAATTGCAGAGCTGATACTATTTATGAGGGTGGTGGTGGTGAATTAGAAGAACTTTAATTTTACTAGGCTCTGCCTGTCTGGATTTAGGCTCTTATCCAAGGCCCACTGAAATCAGTGCAAGTCTTTATGTTGACTTCACTGGGCTTTGGATCTGATCCTTAGTCTATTGCATACACAGTGTACCGATGAAATGAGGACAATTGAAAACTATAGACGTCTCCATTTGTTTATGATAATGTGCACAGGATTATTTCAATTATATCTCCATCAATAGTCATGAAGGAACATCTCTAGCCGTTCCATTGTTTAACTCTATATAATATCTTTTGGTTAGTTCTGAACTCTACCATGCCTCAACCAAAGGCCCCTCACTGTTCCCAGAACATTCCAGCCAGTTCCTTTCTGACCACAGTCTGCTAAGCAGGTCTCCACAGGAGTTGATTAATGCAGTTCCAGCTCTCATTGCCTGAAACCTCTCTTGCCAGACACTGGATATCCTTTTTCCCTTTTTCCTGACTTCCAGTGAATACCAACTGAATTGGCTGGGAAGCTCCTGCCTTCAGTCAGCCCTTTCCTCAGGAGCTGATGGTTGAATGTCTGTTCTCTTCCCTGGTCTGCCTGCAGGTGAGCTGTTTTGCTCCCCTTTTAAATTCCTCCTCCAGCTTTGTGCAAGCCTTGCAGGTGTGATGGGATGGAACTGGTTGAGCCCAGAGCAGCTCCTGAACCCCTTGTGGTCCTGGGTGGGGTTTGTGTACCCCATCACACCATCCAAATCTCTTTTGTATGTAGTAATTCCTCTTGCTAATTTTTCACAAGTGTTTTTCCTGCCAAAATTAAGCTGCCAGTTTCTACAAGTGAGGCTGTCTCCTTAACTCCTGGCGTGAAAATGATGGACATCAGAGTGGCACGTTGAGGCATTCTGACTTTTAAGGATTTCCACCCATGAACTGCCTTCTATTATTTCATCTCTTACAGCATGTAGCAGTGCTGAGTTAAGCTGGCTGGAAGCCGTGTCTTGGATTCAAGAACAAAAAGGCACATAAGTGACTTGCACATTTTATTTTGCTGCTCTCTGATGTACATCATGTAGAGATTTAACTGCCATGTGGAATAAATACTAGCTTTCTGTTTTGATTTAAGTGTGTAGGTGTTAAAAAGAGGGTGAACATAATGGTTTTTAAAGTATTTGGCTTATCCTTATCTGACTGTTTTATTTATATATATATATATATATATATATATGACACCCTTCTGCATAGCACAAATAATTAGATAAAGTGAACTATCTTTTTGCAATAATGAGAGTTAGCATTTTGGAATGGAGCCAGATTCTTGCAATCAACATTGGCTTGAACACAGAATGTCAGGTCCAATCCATGCCTTCTTGACAAGTTAAGTTTGCAACACTTCTACTTGGAATGTGTGAGAGAAAGGTGTCTGCTTTCAAGGGCACTCCTAATATTCATCTCTTTTGAGGCAAATTTCCCAAAATAGGTGCCCAAATTATGCCTTCAAAATGTGCATTCATCCTTGCAAAACAGACATTGTCCAGACAGTTGCACAAAGTGTGACTTATAATTGCGTGTACAAATGCCTATGTTTTCAGTACAACTTTTGTTTTGTGAAATGTACCCTTTCAATCTAAATATTCATACCCCCTTCATTTTATTTTTTGACTCATAAGGATGATGTAGGATATATATTTTAATATTTGTCTTTTTAAAAATCGGGCAGCTTTTACTGAGGGAAGGCTGTGTAAAATGATGCAGGCATATATACTTGTGTAACATAGGAAGTCATGTAGCTGTTACATCTGTCCATACAAATCTCCTGTTGCTAGGGCACTGGTAGTGACCTGAGGCATTTGGCCATCTCAGATGTCAATGTTTAATTGTGTTTTTCACAGAATTCTACCTTAAATATCATCACACCTTCTATCACTTGGGTTAAACAGGACTATCACAAGATTAGTGAGTGTGGACTTTGTAATGCAATAGTGGATGTGATTTCTCCACTCTGACCCCACAGTGACCAATTGCTATTATTTTAACAAAAAGTTACCTGAATAAAGCCCAGTTGATCTTGGAATTTTAATCTGGTGTCACTCATACTGTGGATGTGCTGATCTGTGGCTGAAAAGCAGCTGGTTTTGTTGTGTCTCCTTTTCTCCTCATTCTATGCTATGGTCTTGGCTTTTTCATTTGATCTCTTCCCTCCTCCATGGGTTGCGGTTTCTTTTCAGCTCTCTCCCATTCTTTCCATTCACTCATGCTGGATGAAGCTACCACTGTCACATTGCAAACTGCCCTACCTGTCAGCATAGTTAAGCATTGGACCAAACTACCTAGGTAGGTTGTGGAATCTCTGTCCTTGGACGTTTTTAAGAGCAGGTTAGACAAACGCCTGTCAGGGATGGTCTAGATAATACCTAGTCCTGCCATGAGTGCAGGGGACTGGACTGGATGACGTATCGAGGTTCCCTTCCAGTTCTACATTTCAGTGATTCTATGTCTTTAATTTCATTAATGGATCCAAATAGTTCCACATTTTGTGTGTATTTGTCTGATCTCTCTCTCTCTCTTTTACACACACACACACACACACACACACACACACACACACACACACACA
>NW_020664374.1:2132773-2133404 GCF_002925995.2 Terrapene triunguis | reverse complement strand
CACACACACACACACACACACACACACACACACACACACACACACACTAACAAATACTCAGCGTTGATGTGTACTCAGGTTGCATGTGTGGAGTGCATGTGTACTCAGGTTGCATATTTTTGTAGAGGAAATATGAAGCTGTAATTAAAGTTTTGTATTCTACTGTGAGGGAGATTAATGTGTTGTGTGTTTTTTCTTATGTGTTGGAGGCCGATGGAAGTTCCTTGTGAAGACGTGGAGTCTATCACCATCCATGGAGATGTGTTTGGGCATTAGTGAGTGGTTAAGAGATGTTCTATAACTTGGCATTCCCTTATTTTTAGATATGACATCCCTAGTGAAGTTTCATCCCTTGTAAACAAATTTTCATTTGAGGAACATCCTGGGTTTTTGATACAGCACATATAAGATGTATAGTTGTCCCCTCTTGATGGGGTTGCTGGAGTGCTGTGGTGCCCCAAACCTTCTTAATATACTTAATAGCATGCAAGGTGTACCATGACTTGAAGGAAAGCACTGAAGACATGTTAGTTGCTAGCCCTGAACGTACCTGGTGGGTCCCAAAAACACACACATGCACAAATCACACACACACACACACACACACACACACACACACACACACACACAC
>NW_020664374.1:2084617-2132763 GCF_002925995.2 Terrapene triunguis | reverse complement strand
ACACACACACACACACACACACACACACACACACACACACACACACAAAGTTATGAGTAATAGTGGTCATTTTGACTGAAGAAAATTTTTGAATACACTGGAAAAGATAGGAGAAAAATCATTAATAACGGTGTTTAATTGCAAACTGATTTTGTTAAATGCACACTCATCACTAGCTGGTGGGGAGTTTTAACTATATGGAAAATGCAAATTATAACAGGCCAGCCATTTATCAGCAGAAAGGAACTGACGAAAAGTGAGAGACAGGGGAAAAGAGTTTTTTCTTAAAGTGCTAATTTTTAATTAATTTCAATTCATAAACCAAGTAACAGATTTACTTACAAATTCCAGAAAATTCAGTCTTTACTCACAAATAATGTGCTGTAAATTTGGGAAAGATGCACTGTATTCATCTTGCAAAACAAAGAGGCTGAATATCTTCTTTAATTGTAAAATAGACTCCAGCCTTAATATAGAGGTACTATTTTACCTGTATAATACACACATACCGGTTATATGCACAAATGGCTGTGTACATACATATTCCCACTGCATGTGGTGGTGATACCAACATAACTAATTGGAGAACCATGTGATAAATAAAATGTACTACATAGGCCTGCAATGGCAAAGAATTCATCTACTCTGGGACTACTTCTAAAATTCCATACCTTGAGGCTTCAACAAACAACCACCTAAAAAGAAAAAGGCAACCTGTCAGAGAAATTTGTTTCTTTGTTTCTCTCACATGGGGGAATTTCCATTCAAAATTACTCTGGCCCAAGTTCTAGAATGGGGCAAACTTCACCAGTGATGGGTTTAAATTTCAATATCTTGTCGCTGCACAGGGCTAGCAATGGAATCTGTATACAACTGGATAGGGAAACTTCCAAGCTTGCTAATGGAACCCAGCATCTGTTTTGCACCTTGATATTAGGCTTTCAAATCATAACATTTTTAGGTAGAGAAAAATACTTTTGGTTATTTATACAGATTTTCATGTCTTCCCTCTGGGCTCTATACTGCTAGGCTAATATTAAATGAGGCCTCAATCTGGTAAAGTATTTAGGCACATGTTTAATTTTAAGCATGTGAGTAGTCCCTTTGAAGGCAAGAACAGGGCTGCAACTTGTAGTACTAACATTTTTTGAAGCTCAGTAAAACGTATCTAAAACTTTTTCTGTAACATACCAAATGTAACATGTTCAGAATAAATGGTATTATTGTGTAGTATTGTTTTTATCACCACTTCTTTGGGATGATCTACTTAATTTACTAGTGATTTTGCCAGTGCAGTCATACCAAACTCATGCTAATATAACTTTTTATTCTGTGTGTGTGTACCTATATGATATAAAAAAAAGTTGTCTTCACTGCAAACGTGTCTGATGACTTGCACAAATGGAAACTCTGGATGTGCCCTTAAGATTTTCATGCAAAGGAAACTATTTCAGATTACAACAATTAATATGCATATATGGTTTCTAAGGATTTCAGATTCTTAGAAAGATGCCCATTTTATCAAGCTTTTCAATTTGGATGTAAGCCAAATAATATCCCAGTTATTAAAAGCAACAGTTTTTTCTTAATTAGTCATTTGCAAAGTCTGCAGCTGCCATGGTTATCTTTCCCCTCTCCGTCCTCATATTCTAGACACGAATTCAAGTGCTTGATTATTTTCAAAATAGAAAGTCAGCTCTCTTTTGGACTGCAATAATCTGTTTGCAATGAGAGATTTTTCTGTTCTGAAGATTTTCTTTCTCGGTAGAGTTTAATGTCAAATAAACCAAAGCACAAAACTATTTCTCTTATTTTTTTTTCCTGGGGCAGTGCAGAATATGTGCACATCCTTCCTGTGTAGGAGGCATCACAGAATTTTCAGAGTGCATGGTACATTAAAGTTTCATGATAGTCCTATTTCTCTACAATCCATAGAAACTGTAACTGTATCCCGTAGAAACCATAACTGTACGGAACAGGAGTTTAAGATCAGTCCATCAAACAAGAGACACACTGACTGATTTCTCTCTCTCTCTCTCTCTCTCTCTCCTATTATATTTCTAAAACACAAACCATGTAGGATGTAATAGAAATGGGATGAAATTGAATAGTGCAAAGTGCAAGGTCATGCATTTAGGGACTAACAAGAATTTTTGCTGTAAGCTGGGAACTTATCAGTTGGAAGTGACTGAGGAGGAGAAAGACCTGGGTGTATTGTTTGATCACAGGATGACTATGAGCGGTCAATGTGATGCAGCTGTGAAAAATGCTAATACAGGCCTAGGATGCATCAGGTGAGGTATTTCCAGTAGAGACAGGGAAGTGTTAGTACCATTATACAAGGCATTTTTGAGACCTCATCTGGAATACTGTGTGTAGTTCTATTCTCCCATGTTCAAGAAAGATGAATTCAAACTGAAGCAGGTGCAGAGAAGGGCTATGAGGATGATCGGAGGAATGGAAAACCTACCTTATAAGAGGAGACTGAAAGAACGTGGCTTTGTTTAACCCAGTGTTTCTCAAACTGGGGTCGCCGCTTGTGTAGGGAAAGCTCCTGGCGGGCCGGGCCGGTTTGTTTACCTGCCCCGTCCGCAGGTCCAGCCAATCACAGCTCCCACTGGCCGCGGTTCGCTGCTCCAGGCCAATGGGAGCTGCTGGAAATGGCGCGGGCCAAGGGACTTACTTGCCACTGCTTCCAGCATCCCCCATTGGCCTGCAGCGGTGAACTGCGGCCAGTGGGAGCCGTGATCGGCTGGACCTGCGGACAGGGCAGGTAAACAAACCGGCCCGGCCCACCAGGGGCTTTCCCTACACAAGCGGCGACCCCAGTTTGAAAAACACTGGTTTAACCTAACCAAAAGAAGGCTGAGGAGAGAGATGCTTGCACTCTATAAATACACCAGAGGGATAAATACCAGGAAGGCAGAGGAGTTATTTAAGTTAAACACCAATGTAGACACACAAGCAAATGGATATAAACTCTCAATCAACAAGTTTAGGCTTGAAATTAGACAAAAGTTTCTAACCATCAGAGGAGTGAAGTTCTGGAACAGCCTTCCAAGGGGAGCAGTGGGGGGTGGGGACCTTAACTGGCTTCAAGACTGAGCTTGATAAGTTTATGAAGGGGATGGATGGTATGATGGGACTGCCTACAATGGTGTGTGATCCATGGTCGACTGCTAGTGGCAAAAATCCCCAGCGGCCAGAGATGGGACACTAGATGGGAAGGGTTCTGAGTTACTACAGAGAATTCTTTCCCAGGTATCTGCCTGGTGGGTATTGCCCACAGGCTTAGGGTCTAACTGCTCTCCATATTTGACGTTGAGAAGGAATTTCACCCTGGGTCAGGTTGGCAGAGACTTGAGTTTTTTTCCCTTCCCCTGCAGCTTGGGGCACAAGTCACTTGCAGGTTTAAACTAGTGTAAATTATGAATCTTCTGTAGTCTTTAAACCATGATTTGAGGACTTCAGTAACTCAGCCAGAGGTTAGGAATCTGTTACAGGAGTGGGGGGTGTCCTTCTGTGGCCTGTGATGTGCAGGAAGTCAGACTAGATGATCACGATGGTCATGATGCTCCCTTCTGACCTTAAAGTCTATGTAGGCAATGAAATACCGTAAATTAGGACACTCTGCTGTCATTCTTTTAGTTCTTAGCTGCTGTTTCTTGGAGGATTTTCCACTCTTCTTCTTTCCTTTCCTTCTCTCTCTGTTCCTGTCTGCTACCTTTTGTTGCTTCTTCTTCTTGCACTTTGTTATTATTAGCTTCTGTTGTTGTGAGTGGGCTTCTGTGGAAAGGTGGGTTTTGCATTGTAATAGGAAGACTAGATGTCATGTGATGACTAAAGATCATTCTGATACTTGCCAGTAGGATGAGCCTCAACCTGTTACCAAAAAAGGCTGTACCTCCACCCTCTTGATAGTTTTCCCATGGACACAGATAGTTTCTGTGTCCCTGTAGGGTACAATGGGCTCTGAGAGTCTTGAATAGAGAAGCCAGTCTCCACACTACCCTAGTTCCTTAAAATAGTTCAAGATTAGGGAATGGACCCTAAACTGGAGCAAGGACAAGCGGGAAGCCAACTGAGTGCACAAAGCCCTGACGTGATATGTTCTCCATAGCTAGTCCATCCCCAGAGGCTGTCTGCCACGCATTGCACAAAGTGGAGTTTCTAGTTAACTTTGATAGACACAGACAGTCCTGGGGAAAGCAAGTTACTCTAGTCCAGTCAGAACACAGTAAACCCACGGAGTGATTAGGTCTGTATCAGTGGGCGTGGTCCCCTGGTTAGCTGGATTTGGAAGAAGGCACCATTTCAGTCTGGTTTCCATGGACTAGGGCTAAGTCTAGTGATACGTAGAGGCCTCTTAAGGCAGATGATTTAAGAGTATGGCCAAAGTCTTGATTAAACTCCTTGAAGTGTTTCCCTGTTCCTCACTTCTGTTTTGCCTGGGACACAGTATGTGATGACATAGATTGCGCCTTCTGAGAAAGAGATGGAAAGTTGTGTGTAATTATAGTGCGGGGGCATGATAGCATAAAAATTTCTTTCCTAGTGTCTCCTATACTACATATGTTTAAAAAAGAGAGAGGTGATATGATTGCTCCCTGTACAGCTGCACATGTGAGAACTTGTGAGGGCTAGGAGCTGCTACCCATCACTACTCTCTGGGATCTGCTAGAGAGGAATGAAGAAAGCCACACTGGAGGCTGTCTTGTAGTAAACGTGTGTGTAAACCTAATACAGTTTATAAAGACTGGCAGTAATTTGTAAAAAAACCATCCTAATAAAACATTGGCACCATGTTAACAAATGAGTTACAATATGTTTCTCTATGCAATTCAGTTACTTTACATAAACATTAGCAAATAATTATTCCCGCTGTATAGCACATTTAAGGTGATTTGTCTTCATGACAGGCAGGAAGAAACAAAAAAATGCCAAGATATTTACACAGATTGCTCCAGAAATATTAAGAACTGTTAGTTCTTAAATGTTCCAGGTTTGCTAAATGTTACACTTGTGCAATATGGGTCTAAAATGCTGCCATTTAGCACTTGGTTTGTATAGGTATAAATGTTGAGGGTACAATAGGGGCAAAGGTGGTGTAGAATCAGGGCTTTGAGACCTAATTTTACCTTTAGTCTTGAATCCAAAACTCGTATTGACTTTAATGGGAGCTGCACAGGTCTATGTGAGGACAGAACATCGGCTCTCTGTTTGGTTTTGCTGTGGTGCAGTGGTGGCTGAGACTAGATAGTTGAGAGAGAAATCAGTTAATTCATGTGAACCATTAATTCATCATAGTCCTTATTTATACTGAAAGACACTAAGGCCAGATCTTTAGCTATGGTGAAGATCACACCAAGCAAGTCGGAGTTAATTAATCATTTAATTTGCATTAATAGATTACACTTTGTTTTTAGTTTGGAAGGCAGGAAGGATATAATAGAGTTGTCAATGGCAATAGCCAAGGGATGCGATGGACAGAGATTAGGAGTTCACCCCTTCCGTGGATACTGCTAAAACATCCCTGACCTTGGACAACTTTTCTTCCTGTGGCTTATAAATATTTCTAAAGAGCTTTAACTTCTTGCCTTTGGAATGCCCAAGATCAGTGTTTCTCAAACTGAGGTCGCCGCTCGTGTAGGGAAAGCCCCTGGCGGGCCGGGCCGGTTTGTTTTCCTGACCCGCCCGCAGGTCTGGCCGATTGCGGCTCCCACTGGCCGCGGTTCGCTGCTCCAGGCCAATGGGGTCTGCTGGAAGCAGCGGCCAGTAAGTCCCTTGGCCCGCACCACTTCCAGCAGCCCCCATTGCCCGGGAGCCGCGATCGGCCAGACCTGTGGATGGGGCAGGTAAACAAACTGGCCCGGCCCGCCGGGGCTTTCCCTACACAAGCGGCGACCCCAGTTTGAGAAACACTGTGCTAGCAGTTAAAGTCAAGGGGGAAAGTGTTTATATAGTAGAACATAACATAATATATACATGACTATTTTACAAATCCATTAAAAGGCAATGAAAATTCCTAATCAGGATCCAATATTATGTGGCTTTATAAAGGCCTTTCTTGACATTCTAATGAGTGCTACATAACTAAAAGAAATTTTCTCTCTAATTTTATGCATGCAGTATTTTCAACAATTGTGCTGTGCTCCAAGGATCACAATTAATCTAAAATTCCCTTGAAAGCATGCAATATGTTATTTAACGTTCCAAAACTACATATGTACTGGAAGAATAAAAATTGCATCTCCTGTGTAAGGGAATCTTTGTATAGAACTACAGTGGATCTCTTTCTTTAGGAATTGAAGGGCATCAGTCAACATTCGCTAACTTCATTAATGGAGAGGATATTTGATCTGTATGTTTCTACTGTTATTTTTTAATCAAATTTAGATGGAATGTCATTGAGTTTTAATTTTAAACCTTTGGATTTTCTTAAAAACTAGGCTTTGTTTGCCAGATGCTGGGAATGGGCATCAGGGGATGGATTACTTGATGATTACCTGTTCTGTTCATTCCTTCTAAAACACCTGGCATTGGCCACTGTTGGAAGACAGGATACTGGGCTAGACGGACCATTGGTCAGACCCTGTATGGCCGTTTTTATGTTCTATGTTCCTTGGGGACAAGGGAAGCAGAAGCACATATGTACCAGATGAATGGCCCCAGATCTTAAGTGCATGGAATCAATCTGCTGTATTTTGCTATTTCACAATATCAATGAGCTAGAAGTGGCCTCTTAGAAGGCCATTTTATGTATCTACCTGCCCTGTGGCAGGATCTTAGTATCTCTAAATCATCTTCAGTACTTGATTATTAGTTTTGACTTTGATTTCTACCAGGAAGGATTTTTTCCCCCACAGGCATAATGTTCCAACTATAACACTTTGATAGAGATGTAGGAAATAGTCACAACAAAAAGAGAAATAACTTGAAATGGTGAGGAGCTTTGTGCATATCATTAACAATTCAAAAATGATGTATATCAATAGTTTTTCATCCAAATATTGGCCCCTTATCCAGTCGAGTTTCCTTCTGAGCAAAAATGGGCATATGCCTAGTGAAAATTCTCTTTGAAATCTGGTTTCTTAGCTTGAAATTTGGCATAGTCCCTTGGCAAAAATTGCCATTTCATGCACAGACGGTTCCAGAATACATTTAAATAATGCTGACAATAACCCTAGAGTATGAGTCAGGAAATTCTGTGGTGGTTTTCCCTGGTTGAATATTGAGCATTGAGCTTTTAGACATCTGTGGATGAAAAGAAGTGTATAAGTGTATTAATGTATGCTGTGTTATTTTAGTCATGACAGTCCCAAGATATTAGACCTAGAAGGTGGGTGAGGTAATCTCTTTTACTGGACTACTGTTGGTGAGAAAGCTTGAAAGTTTGTCTCTCTCACAAACAGAAGTTGGTCCAGTAAAAGAGATTACCTCACCCACTTTGTCTGTCTAACCATATTCATCTACATACAGTATATATGTAAATGTCGGTACATGAACACTCCATGTATACATAGTTTATCACTGTTTTTAAGAGAGAACCCCCTATCCTGGAATAGCCTTCCTTTCCTCAGTTTATCCTCTAGCCAAAATATCCTGTGTGAGGAGGACTGGACAGAGAATGCCTTTCAGTGCCTATCCTAATCAGATGGAATTTTATTTGTGAAGCAAACTCAGTGGATTTTTCATCAGCACAAGATGCTTCCTCTTGTTGATTCCTCAGCACTCCCAGAAATTGCTGGCCCCAACAGCATAAGATTGTTAATCAAACGTGGATCTCCTCCTAAATTTGTACGAGGTTTCTATTTCTACATAAATCTAGAACATATTCTTGTAAAAGAGATTTGTGAAATTTCCTTGCTACACAGTCAGCACAAAAAAATAGGTCAGAAAATGTTTAAATGAAAAATGTGTTAATGTATATTTTATGTCCTTAGAAAAATAAATGTGCATCTTAGACAAATCTAGAAAATGTAACAAATACTCCCTGTTCTCCTTTTTTAATGCAGGGTGGATTGCAATGTTGGGAGCTATTTGGCTACTAGTGTTAGCTGACATCCATGATTTTGAGATGATACTAAACAGAGTGGAATGGGCAACACTTCTTTTCTTTGCAGCACTGTTTGTTCTAATGGAGGTAAGAAGAATTAAGACAAAAATGCACTTAGTCCTCTTTATTTTTAACCAGTGATTTCTATAATCTGGACAGTTAGAGTTGCAAGAAGCACTCGAATAATGGGGGCAAGCATCATCCTGAATATAGGGCTCACACAAGAAAGGGGTGAAAGCTCTGTAATATTTCTCTTAATAGTTTAGTTATAACAACAGAGAACAAAATTATGGAATGGGGAGAGCTGCTCTGGAGTAAAGTCTCACTTTTCATTATAACCTGGATTTTGTCCTCTTCCCTTTTCTCTTCCATAATTTCCAATAAGGAGAGGTTTAGTTTAAAACTTGGCATGTGCGTTCCATGTGAGCAGACAATTATTTTTTAACCAAGTTTTAAGTTATTTAGACAAGCCATAGAAAAAACAGAAGTTAGTCGTAGTTTGAAGAAATCTCACTTTTCCCCATATCCTGACTACAAAATGGCTCGTCTGAGAGGCTTCTTCAAATGAGATTTGTTTGAAAGCTGTTTGTGCGATCTAGCACACAAGACCAAATTTCAAATACTGAAAATCATCATTAAAACACTGAGTGCAAGTGAGGCTTGAATAGTTTAATACGTTGTTTGTGCATTCAATTTCTGAATGGCTGGTTGCTTCAATCACATTTGATTCACTATTTCAGAATGTTGATGTGAAATTTTTGTTTTGGTTTGGCACAAATGTTTGGAGAATGGGTGATCTTCGTATGAATACCCGCATTCACATGCAAACAAGGTGATTTGTGCATGCACAAGAATGCTCGTTATTCACTAGTCATTATTCTGTTTTAAAAGTTTCAATCTTCCAATCGTGGTGCAGAAATAAGGCCATGATCTGACTTAGGTGAACAGTCTCACACCGTGAATAGTCAAAAAGAGCAGTTTATAAACAACTCATAATTTGAAATTTGTTTGCATAGTCAAATAACTATAAATAGCAAATAGATGTGTATATCTGAATTTATTTATGAACAATTCATCAACAGAAAAATGGGCTACATTTGCAGCAGATATTTGTCATGAATAAGTCAGCTAGTTCTGTTTAATATACCAAATTAGGAGTTCAGAGCCTAGTAAACTGAAAGATTATTGGAGGCTCTGATCATTGGAAAGGTTGCGATCAGCTGAAAGGAGTTCAGAACACCACTCGTTCATCTATTGTGACCTAGTGCCACCCATTCTCACACATGCAGTTTCTAATGCTATCCTGAAATGTGTTAGGCAGGACTGGGAATCCCTACTGAAGTCACCATAGTTTTATGGTGCTAGCATTTTATGTAAGTCACATTCTCTGATCTACTGTTTTAGCTTGAGTTTAGATGTTTTTATTTGAGCACAGTGTGGCTATAATGTAATGTAGTAAACAATGTTGAAAGCAGTTTTGCCATTTACTGAAATCTTGCAGTTCCTATTGATATAATCCCCTGAACTTTTTTTTTATAGTTTCTCTAGTCACTGGTGGGTATTGGAAGAATGGTTAACAAAACAATATTTCTTCAGGCTCTCTGGAGCCATACTATCATTAACTTATGAAACAAACTGGGACAGATGAAATGCTCCTTGGAAAAGTGGCAACCACATTTAAACTCTTCCATTTATAAAAATTGGGGAGACAGCTTTGTTGCTGATAGCTAAATGCTGAGAAGTTTATTTTTGAAATGGGTATTATTGGAGTGTAGGCGTGTAGGCTTGCGTGTCCGCCCCTCACTGTCAATCTCCGAGGGGGGGCACGCCTCTTCGCTGTCACGCACCTGCAATGGCAGTCTGTATAAGGGGAAATTAGCTGTCTCTAGGACTCAAACCCTCAGACAGGGTAGAGCAGTGAACAGTTCAGAGGCCCAGGCCCTGGGGCATGGCATGGCACCAAGTACAGTCTAGCGGGCTCTGGCAAGGGGTGAGCGCCCCAGCAAGCGCAGGTCTCCTGACCTAAGGAGCGTGGAGTATTGCCACCCCAGGGGAGGAGTAGTAGGGGGGACGTGGGCCCTTCCCAACTCCCAGTCTAGGGCCCTAACAGCGGCAGAGTGGTCTTCCACTGGGTCAGAGGGGATCCTGACCATAACACGCTGACCTAATCTCTGGCAGTGCTGCAGCCAGACTTGGGTCGGCTGCCCCTGGGGCACTTCCTATACTCCCCCCTTGGGTGTACCTTCCAAGGGTCATCGTCCGTCTCCCCAGGGTACACTGCGAGCGGCAGTCCCAGCAACTCCTCAGTGTCCAGCGTGTCTGGACATATGGGTAGCTCAGGGCCCTCCTCGGGACAGCAGAAGTCTTCTGCAGGCTCCTGCATCTGCGGTGGGGAAAATGTGTCCGTCTCCTTTGTCAGCTGCCTCCCAACTGAGCTACAGGGCCCACCTTTTATACTTTCTGTTCCTGTCCTGCCCCTCTGTTTCTGGTGTGGAGAGCGTGGCCTTCCTGGTTCTGCCCAGCAGGGGGCAGCTGGCTGCCCCTCACTGTCAATCTCTGAGGGCGGCCACACCTCTTCGCTACATGGAGGAAAAGCTTAAATGTCATTAATGTTGTTGCTACTCTGTACATTTTGATAAAAATATGAAACTTTTAAAGGGGCACGCAAGTAGAAACCAAATTTAGATATGTTTAAAAAACTAATACAAATGTTTAATAGTTTTGAATTTTCCAGTAAAAGAGACTTTTCTTTAGATTAAACATTCCCTTCTGGTGTTTGTAGAGTGTATGGAGGAATTTAACTGAAAGATGTAGTCATCTGTTTTCTGGGTACTGCAACATTAAATGCAGAAGTGATTCTTCCCTCTTCCAGGGTCAGCAGTGAGGTAGCTGCCATTTTGTTTTTCATTTCAAATGCAGAACATTATATAGGAATCACTGTGCATCCTCTCCCTTCCCCTGCTTCCCTCTGTATTTATTCTCTTTTTCTAAAGTAAAAGTAATCTAGACTAAAAGTACAATTTTTCCCTTTGTATATGTGTAATTAATGTACAGCACAGAATTGCTCTAGATATTCTAACTCATCTTTAACGCAAGGGACTTACTAGGTAGGACACTACAATTATCCTCAATTCTTTTTCAAGAGTGCCATTATATCTTGATCTTCCACCAGGGATGACACCAGAGATAGACCTAAAAACTGAAAGACAGTTCCCCTGTCATTGCAGTGTCATTCTCCCTAGTACCACACAAAAACATGGACATTAAGTTTGAGCCTAACTTCATATTTGGAATTTGAATGTTAAACCTCCTGGCCCAGAAGGAGACACTGCTGCCAGCTGAACCACACTAATATCTCTGGCTCAGCTGTGTTACAGCAGGTGCAGCACTTTTTTGTAGCCTTCCGCTCTGACAGTGCTGTTTGACTCCTAGTTGCTCATATTCAAAGCTATGATGAATATTCTCCATGCTGATTCAATAGGGGAATGGAGAGAGTAAAATAAAAGGTTAGAGGTACTCAGACTGAGGGTTCTGTTTACTTTGAGAGACTTGATTGTTCTCTCAGGGTCATCTGTTGTATGTGTCCTGTGCCTCTCATATCACTGTCATGTGGTGCCTGCTGTCTTTCCCCTGTGACCTTCGTGTACTCTTTTTGTTCAATAACCCACCTGAGCAGCTGGAGTTTGAGGGTGTAGTAGGAAATGTACCTGAAGAAGCTTCAGATGACTGCTCCATTGTTGCTTAGTTTAGCACAGGAAAACAATTATAAGAGGCTAGGCTCTTTGGAGCTGCCAGCAATTCTCAGAAGCTATGAAAATGTAGGAAATTTGTATCTGTAACAGACAGGCCATCAGCATTAGGTAACAAAACTTGTATTAATAGAGCTTCTGAGCCTTGGGATGGGATACTCAAAAGTGCACCCCAATCCCATTCTGGACATGCTGGAAAGGGAGGTGACAAGTCAGGGGTCTGCTTCATTATGCAGACTGTCCACAGTGGCATAAGTTAGAGGAGTCCCATGACTGTTCTGAATCATGCTAGGACCAGGCCAGTGCAGAATCAGGGACCCATAACTTTCTCTTCAATGCCCGCCCTCCTCTTCTGTGCTGAGCAGAGCTAAGAGGTGAGAACTGAGCTTAGGGTCTGGGAAAAGGGGAAGAGTTTGGGGAAAGTTGAAGATAGGAGTTGGCCTCTAATAAAAAAACTGGAAACTAAACATTCAATGTGATGACCTGTGCACATCCCTAACTAAGATCTAGGCAATAGAGAATGAAGTTTAGAACACTGATTTTATTTGTTTTGAGTTATTAGTGTTGGTGGGGTCCAAATTTCTCCACCTCTGCCATAGAATATGTGGTTCAATAGTCTGGTCTGGACTGATGGAGTAAATAAAGAACAAGGGTTTTTTTTTTTTTTTTTTTTGCTTTAACATTTACATTCAGATCTAGGGTATAAGGTAGCCACTTTGTGCTGTGCTGCCAGCAGAATCTTGATCCAGGGCTGGTGGACCCTTGGAGGATAACTATAATGCAAGAGAGATGGGATTCCTCTGCTGCCACAGAACCAGTGTAGAAGTTCCCATGCCACCCTCCCTACACCAATATAGTGAAATGGGCAGGGCATCCCTATGCTGCATCTGTGATAAATGAAAGGAGTGGGGTAGCTCTCTTTTATGGACACCCAGCCAGCCAGTTAGCTATAAATCCCTCTTGGTATTGTTCTCTACTTGCTTTACCTGTATAGGGTTAAAGAGTCTCTCTGCATAGGTAAAAGAAAGGGAGTGGTCACCTGACCGAAAGGGCCAATGGGAAGGCTAGAACTTATTAAAATTGGGGGGGGGGGAACCTTCCCCTTTGTCTGTGTTGTTCTCCGAGAGGGGGACAGAGCAGCGATGCTATAAAAAGCTTTGGGCCAGGCATGAAAAATCATCAAATCATACCTAGAAACTACTCATTTAAAACCCCAGATATGTAAGTAGATCAGGAAATGTCTAGGAAGACGCGATTAGGTTTATCTCTGTTTATTTCTTTATGGCTTATGGACTCCTCTGTTCTAACTCTAGGTGCTTTTGTTTTGCTTGTAACCTTTAAGCTGGACCTCAAGAGAGCTATCTTGATGTTTAATCCTTGTAATAGTTTTTTTTTAAATCTAGCAAAAAGCTTAAGTTCCAAATGAATTTTCTTTCTTTTTTTAAGAACAGGATTGGATTTTTGTGTCCTAAGAGGTTTGTGCACATGTTGTTTAATTAGCTGATGGCAGCAGCTGATTTCCTTTGTTTTCTTTCGCAGCTCTTCCCTCGGGGGGGGGGGGTGAAAGGGCTTGAGGGTACCCCACAGGAAGGAATTTCCAAGTGCGCCTTCCTGTGTTTTCAAAGCGGTTTTTGCACTTGGGTGATGGCAGCATCTACCCATCCAAGATCAGAAAAAACCTATAACCTTGGGAGTTTAATACAAGCCTGGAGTGGCCAGTATTAATTTTTAGAATCCTTGCGGGCCCCCACCTTCTGCACTCGAAGTTCTAGAGTGGGAAATCAGCCTTCACAGCATCAATATTTGGATGTGGTTTCATCCCTTGAACCTGTTAGCAGCCAGTGTAAATTAGAGCAGCCCTACATGCAACAGTCCTTGGACTGGAAAAATGCAAAGGTGAACTTCATGTAACTTTGCATCTCCATATGCTACCTCCCTGACTTGCACTATGTGTTTCTTGGCAGTAGCTGAGAATGTGACCATTAATTGGTTTTTGTTTTTTGGGTTCTGAGTCCAGCTATTTTACAGAAATTCTTTCTTTTTCATTTTTCTTTTTCTTCCTTTTCCCTCTTTCCTTTCTTTGCTGGGAATAAGCCACAAACTTCAGCCTGAACTGTCCAAAGTTTGGAATATTTGCTCTAGGTTCTTGCTTCATATCTATCTAGGGTTTCTTTAGGTTTAAAATAATTTGCACTCAAGTATTCAAACAAAATGCATCCACTCCAGAAGAAGGGAAACTTTAAACCTCAGAATGGTGTTGTTAATGGAGATGAGATATCTGTGCCCTACAGTCCCTTTAGAGAATCTGGTTGACATTTCAAATGCAACAAAATTCCACAAATAATGTGGCTCTGTTGACATTTCTACTGTTCTCAGTAGCTTTCCCAGCTGTAATGTGTACCTTACATAGGGTGAATATTGACACATTTTTGAGAGAAAATACCTGTCGGCTTTGTTTTAATTCACTTTAAAGTATTTGTTTCAACTGCATATTTGCTCACGTACTATTGGTTGATCTAAATTTCTCTCTTTTAGGCTTTGGCTCATCTTCATTTAATAGATTATATAGGAGAACAGACAGCTTTGTTAATAAAGGTACGTTTCAATGTTTACAGTTATTTCATTCCCAAGCTAGAGAAATATTTGTATTGCTTTAATAAATAGACTGACGAATCATTGCATATTGAAGGATACGCGAAGGGTTGTATTCCTACATCAGATGTGCAATGGGTGCATTTCACCCTTCAGTGTGAATGGTCTTCAATATACATGGTGTATACCTCTCCAAAGCCAGAATATATGATCTTATCTGAATAGTCCGTCTTTTCTGTAGTTTTAATTCATAATAAACAAGGTGGGGGAGATAATGTACAGAGGGAAAAAAAGCTGGATAATTATAGCTGCACAGGACATTTCTTGTATGAAACATAAACATGATTGTTAGAAATGTCACTTGCTGCATGCCTCCTTTCCCGCGTTGCTGTCGAATCAGTAGAATTATTGTGTATAAATCCTTCAGTTATTTCTTTTTAAAAATTTATTTTATATTCATATCACCTTTTTAAAAATGAGTGTGTTGATGATTTAGTGAAGAATGTGTACAATTATGCCATTAGTAGCACGCAGAAATATCCAGTTATTGTTAGAGCTGAAAAAAAATGTCGGCTAGCTTTCAGTTTAAATGGAGTTGTAACTTCATTTTTTTTTAATACCAGGTGGTTCCCGAGGATCAACGCCTAGCAGTTGCTATCATTTTAGTACTCTGGGTCTCTGCTCTGGCATCCTCCCTAATTGACAACATTCCGTTCACAGCTACAATGGTATGTCTCTCTTCAGCAGTTGCATTTCTTCCTTCCATTATGTGCAGTGAGTCCAACTATTTGATAACAAGCTTGCTTTGTGAGACCTTAACTGTGTTACAATTTCCCCCACCTCTTAGAGGCAGTGAATATTATTACTGGGCTTATTCATCCCATTTAGGCATCTCAGTGGCAATTTGAACATGCAAATATCAGATTTGCAAATGCCATTATGATGATTAAGTATTAAATTAAGTGCTCCATTGTACTTGCATTTTTGCACTGGCCCTGGGCTTCTGGCCTTTTAAGTATCTGGCTCTCAAATCTTCTTATTCTTGCATTAAATCCATAGTGGCAGTTCATAATAATTCATAATGACAATGAATAGTCATTGGGCCAAGGAAAGAGTGAGAACTACTCTATAAAAACTGGTGCTTAGGGCACTAACCTAGAATTTGTGAGACCCAAGATCAAGTCCCTGCGCCAATGCCCATTTAATTATTTATATAAAAAAGGAACAGCTTCAACAGGAGAGAATCAGAAAGACCCAACCCAGTAGAGGAGGAGGAGGCAGTCTGCATCTGCAACCTTTAGCCCAGTGGTAAGGGCATTCTCTGCAATGTGGGAAACTGAAGTTCAAAGCCCGTCTCTGTATCAGGCAGAGAGGGGCAGGGCCGGCACCAGGCACCCAAGCTGGTGCTTGGGGCGGCACCTGGAGGGGGGCGGCGGCGCGGCTCTCCGGCCGCCGGGGAGAGCGGGGCCACAGCAGGGCTCGCCGCCCTCCCCCCGGCGCTCTGGCCGCCCTCCCCCCGTGGGGGGGGGAGGGGGCGGCGGCCGGAGGCTTTTTCGCCTGGGGCGGCGAAAAAGCCAGAGCCGGCCCTGGAGAGGGGAAGTGAACTTGGGTCTCCCACACGCCAGTTGAGTGCTCTAACCATTGGGGCTAATGTAGTTTGAGCTAAATAGGAACAAAGAACTGGAGCCACACAAGAACAAAACAAAAAACGGATTAAGAGAATTTATGGAATCTCTCCATTGCTTAACAAATATGATTGATTCTAAATACAAGGGTCCGTGGTCGAGCTGAAAACAAGAAGAGGAGGCTGAAGTTTGACTGATGGATTGTAATCCTAAAACTCTTTTGTTCACTTCAAGCATTTAAAATTGAAGATCCAGATTTCTACCCCAAATCTACATTTAAAAAGATGATGATGTCACAGTTCATTTAATCAAAATGATGGAAAATTGTGGAAGTAAAATCGGACAGTTGAATTCAGCATTTTGTCAATGTTTTAGAAACATACACTTCTGTCCATCCAGCTCAGCAATAAAGTGTGTTTTCAACACATTCCAATAAGTTTGGTCTTAACTTTGTAATAGTTATGTGTTGTTAGAAAAAGAGCAACAACAAGAAAACTCCACAATAAGTTGGTTCAGTGGTTTTCAAACTGAAGTACATGAGCTCTCAACAAGGGGGTACATAAGAAAAATCCTGTAGTGGCATATTTTATTTAGTGAAACTTGGCAATATAATCATAGGTATATTATGAACCTACCTCAGATGGCAGTACACAGTAGATTACATTATTTGGAAAGGGTTATGCAGCCTAAAAAAATTTAAAATCACTGTATCTATGGGTATGTCTACACTACGAGAGTAGTTCGATTTTAGTTAAATCGAATATGTGCAATCGATATTAGAAAGTCGAACGTGTGTGTCTACACTAAGGACAGTAATTCGACTTTGTCAGTCCACACTACCAGGGAAAGCGTCGACATTGGAAGCAGTGCACTGTGGGCAGCTATCCCACAGTTCCCGCAGTCCCCGCTGCCCATTGGAATTCTGGGTCGAGCCCCCAATGCCTTCTGGGTAAAAAAATGTGGCGAGGGTGCTTTTGGGTAACTGTCGTCATCCGTCAGTCACTACCGCCCTGCCTCCCTCCCTGAAAGCGCCGGCGGGAAATCAGTTCGCGCACTTTTTGATCAGTGACAGCGCGGACGCCACAGCACTGCGATCATGGATCCCGCTGCGACCATCGCTGCAGTTGTGGCCGTTCTCAACGCCTCGCACCTTATCATACACCTTTCCCAGAGGCAGATGCAGAGAAATCAGGCGAGGAGGCTACGGCACCGCCGTGAGGGCCTGAAGTCGGAGAGTAGCACAGAGCTGTCAGAAACCACGAGCCCCAGCGCCCAGGACATCACGGTGGCAATGGGGCATGTGGATTTTGTTGAACGGCGATTCTGGGCCCGGGAAACAAGCACGGACTGGTGGGACCGCATAGTGCTTCAGGTCTGGGATGAATCCCAGTGGCTGCGAAACTTTCGCATGCGGAAGGGGACTTTCCTGGAACTTTGTGAGTTGCTGTCCCCTGCCCTGAAGCGCAAGGACACCCGGATGCGAGCAGCCCTGACTGTCCAGAAGCGAGTGGCCATAGCCCTCTGGAAGCTTGCAACGCCGGACAGCTACCGGTCAGTCGCGAACCACTTTGGCGTGGGCAAATCTGCCGTGGGGGTTGTTGTCCTGCAAGTAGCCAAGGCAATCGTCAAGGTACTGCTGTCAAAGGTAGTGACCCTGGGAAACGCGCAGGCCATCATAGATGGCTTCGCTGCGATGGAATTCCCAAACTGCGGTGGGGCTATAGATGGGACTCACATCCCTATCCTGGGACCGGGCCACCAGGCCAGCCAGTACATCAATAGAAAGGGCTACTTTTCAATGGTGCTGCAAGCACTGGTGGACCATCGGGGACGGTTTACAAACATCTACGTCGGATGGCCGGGCAAGGTTCATGACGCTCGCGTGTTCAGGAACTCTGGTCTGTTTAGACGGCTGCAGGAAGGTATTTACTTCCCGCACCACAAGATAACTGTTGGGGATGTGGAGATGCCTACAGTGATCCTCGGGGACCCAGCCTACCCGCTAATGCCCTGGCTCATGAAGCCCTATACTGGCGCCCTGGACACAGAAAAAGAACTGTTCAACTACCGGCTGGGCAAGTGCAGAATGGTGGTGGAGTGTGCTTTTGGCCGTCTCAAGGGGAGATGGAGAAGCTTACTCACTCGCTGTGATCTCAGCGAAACCAATATCCCCATCGTTATTGCAGCTTGCTGTGTGCTCCACAATCTGTGTGAGAGCAAGGGGGAGACCTTTATGGCGGGGTGGGAGGTTGAGGCAAATAGCCTGGCTGCTGATTACGCCCAGCCAGACAGCCGGGCGATTAGAAGAGCCCAGCGGGACGCGCTGTGCATCCGGGAGGCTTTGAAAGCCAGTTTCAAGGCTGAGCAGGGTACCCAGTGACTTTTAAGTTTGTGGACACAGAAGCTGAACTTGCCCCCGTTTCTTTACCCAGTTGCCGTCGACTATCCTCTCCAATTACATACCCCCTTCACCCCCTTCCCAAAAAATAAAATCTGTTCTGTTTTGTTAATGGACACCGTTGTCTTTATTACTGTTTTCGCGGGAATGTTTTAAACCTGGGACGCAGACTGTGGCGGGGGGCGGGTTTAGGGTTGTGATGCAAATGATGCTTCTAAACTCCAGGAATGACAGGCTCCGCGGTGGTGGACTGGTTGTTTCAACGGAGCCTGCCAGCCCTCCTGGCCGGGACTGCGTGTATGTGTCGGCTATGTGACTGTCTTGCAGGGGGAGGAGGGTTACAGATCCCCTGCTGCACGGCTCTGTGATCCAGGGTAAGGACCGCTGCATAAGATCTGTAACTGCCCTCTCCCGCCACGAAGTCACAGAGCAACACCACCCCCCCCACCACACAGAACATGAAAACCACCTCCCAGACTGACCAGGATAACTAGTCACTGCACTGTATATGTGCCCTGCTGCTGCACCTGCCCCCTGCTAAAGGTGACTGTCCTGTCCAATGACCAAGCCCCTTCCCCCCCCTTCAGACAGACTCTCCTCCAAAAGAAGAGGATGGAAACAGTAATGAACAGAAACGTATTCTTTATTAACAACCGCACATGGAACGGGGGGGTGAAACTTGGACGGGGTCTTGTGTGAGGCGGGTAGGAAAGGACTTTTCAAATTTTGGGGAATGAGAGCCTTCTAGTGGTAGAGCAGTCCGCAGGGGTGGAGTGAAATTTTTCACGGCCCCTTCCACCCCTCCGTGTTTGGACTTTGGGTGAGGGGGGTATGGGACTTGGTGGCGGGGCAGGGCAGTTACAGAGAGACTGCAGCGGGGCTCTCTCCTCCTGCCTCCGGTCCTGCAGAACATCCACAAGGCGGCGGAGCGTGTCCGTTTGCTCCCTCATTAGTCCAAGCAGCGTTTGAGTAGCCTGCCTGTCCTCCTGTCGCCACCTCTCCTCCCGTTCAATGTTTGCCCGGTGCATTTGGGACAAGTTCTCCCTCCACTGTGTCTGCTGGGCTGCCTGTGCTCGGGAGCATCCCATTAGTTCAGCAAACATGTCTTCCCGTGTCCTCTTCTTCCTCCTCCTAATGTGCGCTAGCCTCTGGGCAGATGTGGCTGTGGGAATTGGAAAAAGGGAGTGAATTCCTGAGACAGATCAATGTATCTGTGAACAGAGAACATAGTCTTTCTCTGTGAACAAGACCATGCAGAGCACCTATCACACGCGCACTGAGGACAAGGTCGAATTTTCGGCCCTCGCCTACAGTGCCTGCGGTCTTGCTGTGGCGAGCTGAGGAGCAGGGCAGGACACCGGACTTTGTCTAGATGGCAAACATGGTAAGCCGTAGACTTGTGGCTGCTTAAAACTTTAAGAGTGGCACTGGCCTCCTTTCACATAGAAAGCAATGCGAGTCTCTGCTGGCAGCAATCCTGCAAGCATGAACTCTGGCCCTGTCCCACCCCCTCGCGGCTGTAAACCGCGTGGCTGTAAACCGGCGGTTGCAGTTCTGTAAAGGGACGGGCAAGCAGTCCCAATACTAACTTTGCCCTACCTAATTCACAGCAGGGAGTCATGCCAGACATCACCCTCCTGAAGGTCTCGGAGAGCCAGAAGGAGAAGATGCTCCGGGACAGCCTGCAGAAACCGGGGCCATTTGCTGCATGCTCTGCAAGGCCATGATCCCGGAGTACCTGCTGGCGTTGTGGCAGGGAAACGTGTCCTACCACGGGGGGCCTAATAAGCTCTCCCTGCCCAGGAACCTGCTCTTGAGGCTGGAAAAACACCTGCAGGAGGTGTATGAGGAGTTCTCCCCGGAGGATGTCGCCTCTATCCCCGGTTACATTGACCAGTTCTTGGCTTAGGTGCCCTTGGAGGGACAAATGAGTGCAGCGTTTTGGGCACTATAATCATGAAGCGGACATTGTGAAATTTTTTGAAAATGGTTCGGACTATATATTGAGGCGCCCAAAGACAGACTAATCATGATACACTTTGCACAGATTCCCCTTTTGTTTGACTTTCCTGTTTACATGTTTTGAAGCACTTTACCCACTGTTAATATTTTAAATCTTCCTGTTTTGTTGTAAATAAATGTTTACATGTTTTAAAGCACTTTAGCTATTGTTAATATTTTAAATATGCCAGTTATGTTGTAAATAAATGTTTAGATATTTAAAACACTTACTGCTTGATCCTTCCCCTGAATCTGTGTCTGGGATAATGGCTGGGGAGGGTTGGTAGGGGATCTCTGTCAGGGTGATGAAGAGCTCCTGGCTGTCGGGCAAATCAGCGTTGTAAGCGCTGTCTACTGCCTCGTCCTCCTCATCTCCTTCCTCCTCTTCCCCGTCCGCTGAGGAACCGGCCGCGGACAATATCCCATCCTCAGAGTCCACGGTCAGGGGTGGGGTAGTGGTGGCGGCCGCACCTAGGATGGAATGCAGTGCCTCGTAGAAACGGGATGTGTGGGGCTGGGATCCGGAGCGTCCGTTTGCCTCTTTGGTCTTCTGGTAGCCTTGTCTCAGCTCCTTGATTTTCACGCGGCACTGCGTTGCATCCCGGCTGTAGCCTCTCTCTGCCATGGCTTTAGAGATCTTCTCATAGGTCTTTGCATTCCGTCTTTTGGAGCGCAGCTCGGAAAGCACGGACTCATCTCCCCACACAGCGATGAGATCCAAGACTTCCCGATCCGTCCATGCTGGGGCCCTCTTTCTATTAGATTGCACGGCCATCTCTGCTGGAGAGCTCTGCATCGTTGCCACTGCTGCCACTGCTGCTGAGCTCGCCACGGTGTCCAAACAGAAACTGCGCTTCAAACTGCCCAGACAGGAAAAGGAATTCAAATTTTCCCGGGGTGTGGCTGGTCAGAGCATCCGAGCTCGGACTGCTGTCCAGAGCGTCAACAGAGTGGTGCACTGTGGGATAGCTCCCGGAGCTATTAGCGTCGATTTCCATCCACACCTAGCCTAATTCGATATGGCCATTTCGAATTTAGCGCTACTCCTCTCGTTGGGGAGGATTACAGAAATCGATTTAAAGAGAGCTCTATGTCGAACTAAATGGCTTCCTGGTGTGGACGGGTGCAGGGTTAATTCGATATAACGGCGCTAAATTCGACATAAAAGCCTAGTGTAGACCAGGCCTATATGTATCTAAGGGCAGATACAAAAGAGTAGGGCCTACTAGTTCAGAAAGTGGATACTCAATTATTGTATCTCTTGTGTTTTATGTACAGAACTGTAAGCTTTTCATGCTGGACAATATGTCTGGCTGTTTATGCTTGCAGAATGCATATGGTTAATCACATAGTATTGCTTTGTTTAATTCCACAAAAATATTCTTGATTTTTTTCAATGCTCCTGTTCTCCTTACCGTGTGTGTGTTGAATATACTCACAACAATCCTGCTTAAATGCTTTATTTTTTCATTTTAAATGCCTGCTGTCTTAGCACTGTTAATTCAGTAGCCAGGGAGTTTTCCCCTAAAAATGTTAGGTGATATAATGGTAATAAAAATCATGTTCCTTATTTTAATTGATTTGTTTTATAAGCTGCATATGTTGAGCCATCTGTTTGTATATATTTTTTCTTTTATTACCAGGGACTAAAAATGTAGCCATAATAAATCCTAGTTTTAGTTGAATTTTAATACTATTTTCTCAATATACTGTAATAAATAATTTCTATTAACCACATTGCTGGCAAGGTGACTGAAACTTGACAATTCATTGTTAGAAACCAGACTGATTTTGACCTGCCACTTTTTATCTCTAAAACTGACAGGCGCTTTTCATTTTCAGTGCTGTATTTTTCACAGGCATCTAATGTCCTCAATGTCACTTTAATTTTTGGATCTCCCTTTGTGTTCTACTTTACCAGAGTGTTCTGTACAAGCTTCAGTATTCCAGTCCACTGGTAAAAGTGTAATACTGGACCCTAGCAATCTGCAGAGACAGACTGTCCTTAATGAGACATCAATGGTTTTGAGAACTACAGATACATTTTCCCATGAATACACATTCTGAACAGCATGTGCAGTTTTCATTCCAAACAAACACTTTTCTAGTGTGTAATTCTTAGAAAAATATGTACCAAGAATTTAACATGGTATAAAATTAAGGTTTAAAGAAAACCCTTGAATAAAGAACACACAATTATCAAGTATGTGCAGGCCAGCTTGTGTGTGGCCTTATGCAAGTGCACAGGAGAGATGTGACATGGTACCTTCCACCCTCCCTTCTGTCCCTATGCTGGCATTGGGCACAGACCTGTGGGGTAGCTGAAGACACTCTTCCTGGATAGTACTGGCAGTGTTTCTAGCTTCAGCAGTGGGAGGAGAGAGAGGGACTCTATTACTACCTGTCAGAACTGGGCCAGCTGGGAGAGGAATGCCCATCACTCCCTTTCAAAGGGTGATTGAAATGCTGTTGCTGCAGCAGCATGAGCTACCTTGAGTAGAAAAAGGAATTCTGTCTGAGTGAGCTGCAGCACGTTTCTTCCTCACTGCCAATATTCTCCATGGCTTAACAGCCACAATGTAATGCATTATCTATATTTGTGCTTCAAGGAGGGCTTTCCCCATCACAACCTAGCTTTTCCTTCTCCTTGATCTTGCAGTGTAATCAACATCCTACATGTGTGACTGGTTTTTTTCATAAAAATGAATTCTGTACCAATCATCATCACTTTAGCCTCTAAGGATAGAACAAGAAGCAATGGGTTTAAACTGCAGCAAGGGAGGTCTAGATTGGACATTAGGAAAAAGTTCCTAACTGTCAGGGTGTTTAAACACTGGAATAGATTGCCTAGGGAGGTTGTGGAATCTCCATCTCTGGAGATATTTAAGAGTAGGTTAGATAAGTGTCTATCAGGGATGGTCTAGACAGTATTTGGTCCTGCCATACGGGCAGGGGACTGGACTCGATGACCTCTCGAGGTCCCTTCCAGTCCTAGAATCTATGAATCTATGAATCATGTTTTTCACTGTGAGATGAAATTAAAGATTGTGTCTGTTAATTTTTAAGCAGGAGCTTGATCTTATCTTTAGTAATTAGGAAACTTGATAAGAAAATTGTATGAAAAAATGTTACCAAATTTTTAAAATATGCCCTGTTTTGAGTATGCCCACTTTGTGATATTTTTGTTTACAAATGATGTAAAACAAAGGATGATCAAGGAAATGGAGGGCCTGTTTCACTCAAGGAGACTAAGAGAGGTTGGTTTGTTTAGCCTAGCAAAACAAAGGCTGAGTGGGGGCATGATGGCTTTCTATAAATACATCAGGGGGGTAAACACCAGGGACTGTGAAAAGCTATTTAAGTTAAAGGACAATGTTGGCACAAGAACAAATGGGAATGAACTGGCCATGAACAAATTCAGGGTAGAAATTAGAAGACGATTTCTAACCATCAATGGAGTGTGGTTCTGGAACAACCTCCTAATAAGAATAGTGGAGATGAATAACCTAACTAGTTGTAAAATGGAGCTTTACTAAGTTTATGAATGGGATTATATGATGGAGTTGCCTGCAATAGCATGGACTGGACTCAATGACTTGGGAGACCCCTTCCAATCCTATGTTTGAGTCACATACCAAAATCAATTTCCATATAATTTGCTGAGTGCCCTCCATTCCAATTCCAGCAAGAGGGTTTGAAACAACCCACAAAACCTGTTGAGTCAGGTTCTTTTCTAAGTATTTTCATATATTCCAAGGCAAGAAGGGACCATTGTGATCATTTAGTCAGACCTTCTGTCTAACACAGGCCATACAACTTCCCCCAAAATAATTCCTAGAATATATCTTTTAGAAAAAACATCCCATCTTGAATTAAAAAGTTGTCAGTGCTGGAGACCACCACAACTCGTGGTAAATAGTTTCAATAGTGAATTACTCTCACCGTTAAAAATCTATGCCTTATTTCCAGTCTGAATTTGTCTAGCTTCAACTTGCAGCCATGGGTTATACCATTCTCTGCTAGATTGAAGAGCCCATTATCAAATATTTGTTCCCCAGGTAGGGACTTATAGACTGTAATCAAGTCACTCCTTAACCTTCGCTTTAAGCTAAATAGATTGAGCACTTTGAGTCTGTTATTATAAGGCATGTTTTCTAATTCATTATTCATTCATGTGGCTCTTCTCTCAACCCTCTCTAATTTATCAACATCCTTCTTGAATTGTGGGCACCAGAACTGGACCACTGTATTCCAGCAATGGTTGCACCAGTGCCAAATACAGAGGTAAAATGACCTTTATACTTCTACTTAAGATTCCCCTGTTTATGCATCACAGGATACATTAGCTCTTTTGACCACAGCATCACACTGGGAGCTCATGTTCAGCTGATTATCCACCATGTCCCCCAAATCTTCTTCAGAGTCACTGCTTTACAGTCTTCCTTTAGTTTTGGGGACATCATCCCAGGCTTCTTTTATGGCACAGAGCTGAGAGGAATATGAAGACATACTGCATCTTGTAGAATCATTCATACTTCTTGGATCTGAATTTATTTCCTGAGGCTGATTCCCACTCATTGGTATTTCCTACAGTTTTTTTTTGTTTATTTACACCAATGTACCAACCCCAATGTGTGTTTCATACATTTATAAAATTGACTCCACATAAATTAATACCAATATAAGCATGTGTTATAAAAGCAGTGAAGAAAATGTTTATCTTCAGATTTTTATATTTGCTTTACTTTTATGTTTGTAACACATTCCATGCACTAACCACAACATATAATACAGTATAAATAAATACACTCTTAACTGACACTATTTTAATTAAAGGTGTCATTTATATAAAGCTGTTAGATGCCTGGATTGTTCTGTGCACATCAGTTTATATATTTGTAGAATCAAGGATAGTGAGGGGATTGCCTTAATATAACATGTGTTTGAGGGCACTCCTCTTACTTTCAGGTGCAATAATTATTTTCCACAGACATGCCGTCTGTCTCAGTATCTGCAGGCAGGCACTTAGCCCTGTAGCGAAAGGGCAAAGAGAAGTTGGCCTTGCTCTACTGAACCCCATCCTTCACTTTCCCTAAATCCTTCCAACAGCACATTAAACTTTCCAGAAAAGCTAGCAAGCTCTCTAGAAATTAGTGAAGGAGAGATTTCTCCTCAATAAAAACAAGGAAAGGAGTGTAAGAAAGAAACATTAATCTTCTGATATAAAGTTGTTGCTCTCATATAGCTACTGTTGTCTGTACTGTTTATAATCCCTCTAGAGGGTAGGAGAAAGGAGCATAAGCTTTGGCATATGGTTGACACACAAATAGACATTGGCTTTTGCCTCTATTGAAGGGCACTGTGTTGTAGCTAAAAAAATTTCAAAACATTATTGAATTCCAAAGAACATGAAATAAATACGGGAAAGGTAGCAGTACTGTTTGTTTTAGCCAAATGCGTCCTGCTTTGTAATAACCAAATTGACTTGCTGCAGACCCTTGTAAATATATACAGCTTGGTTCAAAGGCAGTTTTATAAGTAATCCTAATCTGAAAAAAATATATTGAAGCCTAGAATGACACATTTCCTTCCAACCATTTAATATTTTATGTCTCTATTTGCAGCACTGGGTTAATTGCATCTGTAAATGAGACTGACGTTTTAAGCATTCAGAGTGAGTTCAAAAGTGATGCATAGCACATATATAATTGTATAGATTTACATTACAAATGACATTAAATGTTATTTAATGGGAGAAATGGAGAAGCACTGCTCTTAAATTCAAGTTCATACACTGACTTCTCCTGTGTAAAATATCATTGTTAAAAGAGGAGACATCCAATGATGAAAGGCCTGATCCAAAAGCCAGTGAAGAAAATGGAAAGATTCTCATTGACTTCAGTGATCTTTGGATCAGGCCCTATGTGACAGAGTGCTGGGCAACAGCAGTTGAGCCAGTACTCTGGTCACTGCAGCTTTAATAATGATTCCAGAGCAGACCCAATTATCAGAGCTGTGCCTAATGGATGTGCTGAGGAGAACTAAGAGGCTACTCAGACCATTAGGCAGATGATATAAAAGGAAGGAAGAGGAAGGGAGGGAGGTAGCAGAAAGAGAGAGGGAGATTACTTTTCCCTCCTTGTCTCAGGAGCTGAGGGCTCCCTAGGCCTATAGATGTAAGGCCATATAGTGTATGAAGGTGGTGGAAAACAATATTGTAAATAAACTGCACGGGGTGTTTTACCAGAAAAAGGTCTCTGAGTTGTTTGTGGATTTGAGAAGAGGCATGAGAGAGGGGGCCCCTGCAACACCCTCCAAGAGTTACTGCTGAAGTGCAAGATGTTTGATTCTACATACACTACTCAGAGTCATTAGAATGAGGAAACGCTTGGATGGAACTGAAACAATGTGGTTGTGTTGTATCCAACATTGATTTGGGGGCATTAAGAATTAGTCTTTTCATGAGACTCTGTACTCTGTGTGTGTCAGCTGGGGTAGTTCACAAAACTTGGGGCATTCCTTGGCTCAGTGAAATATTTTGAACTGGAATTCTGGAACTTTAACTGACTATTTTTCTTTCAACTCCAATCCAGTTCTTAAAAGTTCAAGTTCAAGATGCAGCAATGCTTGTGGAGAGTTGGTTATTATCAAAGGATACATGTACACTACATTAAAATCCTAAACCCAGGAGAAATACTTTTCAAATATGTGGAAGAAGGTTATAGTACATCAAACCCAAAATTTGACTTATAACAGTTATTGTTTGGTGATGATTATATGTTGGATTTGAAGTTCCTTTAAAAGAAAAAAATATATGTGATACAGCACTCCATCACGGAGACAAACATATCTATTGATAATGCATGATTTGCAATATTTTTCTTCTCTTGCTGCAAAAGCAGCCATCTGAGGGAATTAAAGGTAAACAATCCAATCCTGCTGTCTCTATTGTTCTCAGAAGGATGACACTATTGATGTTTTTGACAAACAGACTAAGTAGACTTTTAATAAGATGAATAAGTCACAGCATTTCTAACTGAAAGAAAAATCAATTTGTCAAATAAGTAGATAACAATAAAACTGGTGGGGTAAAATATATGTTCAAGTTTCTAACAAGGTATTAAATATAGTTTATACAAGATTTTAAAATGTGGATGCCCCCTTTTAATTTAAGAAAATTACAAGATTTTTGTTCTTACTTTAAATCATTGTAATGTATGTTTGTCTCTAGAAAAGATATAAAGAATCATATACTTTCCTGGTGTGACTTGTTGTTTCTAGTAGATTTCAGTGGCCTCAACCAGTAGTGGCAACAGGTCATTAGGAACAAATGGGGCTAAAGCCCATCAATAATGGCACACTATAAATATAGGACCGGATTCTCTAGTGGGAGTGTCATAAAGAGTCTGTGATCTGGCCATGAATGCCTAGCAGAGAACTATTTTCTGGGTGTTACTGTGCTGGATCTGCATCTGTTCCTCTGCCTCCCCTCCACAGGGGACACTTAAGGGGTCTTTAAGGAGTCAGCTGTCCTCCAGGTCTCAGACCATGGCCAGGAAATGTCTGCACTGCTAGGCCCTAATTCAGTCAAGCATTGCTGGGGTCTTATGTCTGAATTGTGGCATAGGCTCAGGCTAGGTCTACACTACCCGCCTGAATCGGCGGGTAGAAATCGATCTCTCGGGGATCGAATTATCGCGTCTCTTTGGGACGCGACAATCGATCCCCGAATCGACGCTCTTACTCCACCAGTGGAGGTGGGAGTAAGCGCCATCGACGGGGAGCCACGGAGGTCGATTTTGCCGCCGTCCTCACAGCGGGGTAAGTCGGCTCCGATACGTCAAATTCAGCTACGCAATTTGCGTAGCTGAATTTGCATATCTTAAATCGACACCCCCCCCCCCGTAGTGAAGACCTGCCCTCAGTTGGTGAAGAAGGCTCTAGCAGGGAAGGTCTTCCTACTGGGAGTCCCCGAAAGGCAAGAGGAGAATTCTATGCTTGTAAACAGACCAATGTTATATCTTACCTCTTGGTAGCATTTTCAATTGTTTAATTAAATGGATTTCGTTGATGCTCAGTTCATGGTTAGTGTTACCATATATATATGTGTGTGTTTTTGTTTATATTTTTTTCAATAACAGATTCCTGTGCTTCTCAACCTGAGTCAAGATCCTGATGTTAACCTGCCTGTGAAACCACTAATCTTTTCATTGGCCATGGGTGCGTGTCTTGGAGGTAAGGGACTGTAATAATTTCAAAATTACTGTATGTATAAACATTCCACAGAATAGCTCAAGAGCAATAAGGCTCCATAATTTTATTATAGAAAACACACTCGGTTCATATTGACTTTGGAGGGCATTGGATCAGGCCCTTAATGAGTGTCTGCTGCATACCCCATAATAGAGTTTATTTCTGATTTGTTTGCAATCTGTGTTTGAAGGCCAGATATGCATAACATAGTCTAAATGCACAGAGATGCAGTCCAGATGGTGCTTAAAGGGTTCAGATCCTTTGTGAGGAAAAAGAAAAGGACAAATTTAGCGTTCAGATTCATAGATGTCATAGTGGCTTATTTAAAAGGACATGCAGTTAACGTATAATTTATATGTGATCTAAAAGTCTGATCCAAAGGCCATTGAAGACATTGGGAGATTTTCCATTGACGTCAGTGGGCTTTGGCTGAAGCCCAGAAGACTACATACAGATCTATTCACTACCTTATTTAGCACTCCTTACTCAGACAAAACACCCATTGAAGTCAACTTGAATTGAAGTCAGTGGGAGTTGTGCCTTAGTAAGGAAAGCTGAATAGAACCTGGTGGTATTTTAGCTAAAAATAAAATATCATCTTGGTGCTAACTTGGGTTCCTTGTGTTGCTGCTGTAATTAATCTGCCTCAACATAAAACAATGTGATAAATTAGATGGATTTATTTCTCTGCCAAACTTTATTATTAAAGGAGTCCCACAAGGATTTGTTGCAGGCCCAGTCGGCATTCTAATTTATAATAGCTGTATAGGATAGCCATCTGGTAGCACTTTAATTCACCTTTATGCTGGTTATTCTTTTTTATATTCTACAAATACTTCACTGTCATTGGTTATGAATGAGTTACAACAGGATCTTACCAAAGTATTGACTAGTCTGTTTTTAAGTACAATTAAAATAGTGTGTGATTTTAGTAGAATAATAAATCTGTTGATTTTAATTGCTGTCTGTACCTGAGAATTTAATATTTAATTAATTATTTAATTAAATGTAAGAATTTAATTTAATTTATGATATTGTGATATGTTTCATCTTATAAATATTTAGATACTTGTTTAGATGCTGCTAAAATTCATGTTGATTTTCCACAATAGAAACTTAAACCCAAATTGAGCTTCCTGTGCTATACAGGCCTTCTCTCATTTATTCAGCTAAGTGATTGCTAGTTCAAATGACCTTAATACCCAGCAAGGATTATGATGATGTAATTGACAAATTGACTTTGACTTTTAAGGGTGCATTGCAGAGGTTGGACACTATATCAATCACCAATCATTTGTTACTGGGACATCTTTTCATAGTCATCATTGTGTCTTAGTCAGCTGATCTATCCCTCTTCATCACAGGGGTATGAAGCATCAGCATTTGTTAAAGTAAGGGCTTAGCTAGACAAAGAGTTAGTTTGCAGTGAGCTGGGATGTAAATTTATAGTGCACTAGCCTGCTGTGCGCTAACTGTCTGCGTGGACCGTTCCACCATGCACTAAAAGTTCCCTAATACATTTTAATCTACTTTCATTTCAAACAGCAACAGGTCAGTGTGCACTAGGGAACTTTTAGTGCATGGTAGCAGGGTCCACATGGACAATTAGCATATGTCATGCTAGTGTGCTGTAGGTTTACTCCCCAGCTTGCTGTGCATCAACTGATTGTCTAGACAAACCTAAGAAGTGTCAGAGTATCCTCTTATTTCCAGAATTTGCTCATGCTTGCCTCCACGCATCTCTAAGATACTACTCCAGTTTCATTAAAGTGGTTGGCTGGGATTTCCAAAAGAGGGAATTAGGTGGCCAAATCCCATTGGAATTAAACAGGACTCAGATACCTAACCCCTTTGGGCTTTTTAGTAGAACTCAGCTGTCATTTCTAAAGTTTCACTTACCTTCTTGCCCATATTTGTTGTTGTATCATCATGTGCTCTTAAAGAGAGACAATGATTCATGTATGTATGTATGAAGTATGCAAAATTGGTAAAGGTGTGAACAGTGCTTTGGGATTTATTTAAATGAAAGGCACTATGTGAATACAAGAAGTGCTTTGATACTAAGTACCTAGATGAATAGCTTGATAGAGCATTATCATTATTAGTTAGTAAACTCAGAAATGAACTCTCTGTACAGCCCTTTGTCATTATTTGAAAATAAAGTTGAAGGTATTTCAAATGAAGTAGCTACTGTGGAAGGCTGAATGAAACATGTCAGTCAGTGGATGGATCGCCTGCAGGCCAAGGTACAGACTCTCTTGGTGCTCACATTGCAAAACAATCTGCTATATCTTGGAAGCCAGTGAAGGGGAACTTGGTGACAGAGCAGTGACTGGAACTTAAGAATGAAAAATGCTCAGAATACACTTGTTTAAAGTGCTCTAGCGGCCAAAAAAGACTAGACCAATCTTCTCTTATGAAAAAACCAGTGATGACCTTTTTGAAATTCATTACAAAGGAAGAATTTATGTGTGTTGAAATGGTGTAAAGAAATCCCATGAGGGCAACTAATCCTATTGTATTGTAACTATACAATACAATTATAATGTGATTCTCTGCTGCATTGAGCAGAGACTGGATCCTACCAGCCACCCATGCAATCAAGGAAATTAAGTACAGAAGCCATTGTGTAGGGGAATTTGACTAACCAGTGCAATTTGACTCACCAAACATGGATTTACAATTTGTTTGTTTGCAGTACACAGCAGCAAGACTCTGTTGAGACATTGTTAGCAGGGCCTAGGGTAAATGCTGCATTCATTAGCAGGGCCTAGGGTAAAGGCTAGTGTAGGAGGGTCAGTTCACCACTTGGCCCTTTCCCTGGCACTGGATAATGCCCTTGAACACTAGTACTAGGGCATTTAAATTTATGCTGCTTCTTCTTTTTTGCCCCTGGTTGCTCCTCATGCAGTTGTTCGTACTCTTGGGGGAAGGTAGGAATGAGGAAATACCTCACTACTCTCCCAACTCTGCAGTGGCTGCCATGGAAGTGGGGTTTTGGGGCACAATCCAGACCAGTGAGAGGTGGTGTCACTGCTTGTCCTTGAGTGCCTTAAAGTGCTTTGCTACTGTAGCTCTCTGTATGGATGCTCCCAGCCAGCATACAAGAATTTATGGAGTGTCTATGGTTAAGCAGCCCTGGTTCAGCAACTCTACAGCCACACTCTGGTCTTCACCAGCGGTGGTTACTACTAGCCATGTGACCCCAAACCACCCCCAATCCTGAATTTCCCCAAAACCATCGGCCCTGAAATGCCCAGCCATTTTCTGAAACATTCAGAGGAGTAATAAGGTCTGTTGCTCCTTTAAGGGACGAAAGCACAGCAACTCGTTGCCTTAATTGGAGTTAACAGCACTTACATTCAAACACAGCACTGGGTTAGTATAGATTTAAAAGTAAAACAAGTTTATCAAGAAAAGAGAGGTTTTAAGTGAGTTCAAGTGCAAGATGGTTACAAGCAAATAAATGTAAAGTATGCTTTCTAGTGGCTAAGATTTAACAAGCTATAGCCTTGGTTCAAAGTAGATTTCTTACCAATCTTTCTCCTTCCCAGCTATGGCTGACTTTCTCTCAGTTAGGAACTTCCACAGAAGTACAAGGTGCCAGTTTCTCTTGTCTTCCTAGGTGAAAGATCTTTGCCTAAGTATGTTTCCCACCTATATTCAGTTCCCAGAAACTTCAGCCCCCTTGATTGAAGGGCCCTTCTTTCTCAGCTTTCAAGAGCTCCAGCGCCTTGTGTCTGTCCAGTGATGGATGCCAGGATGGCATCTTCTTTCTCCTTATATCTTCCCAAACTCAGTTCCCCCCCCCCGCCCCGACTCAAGATGACCTCAAGTTATTCTTCCCTTCCTGTGGACTTCCCACCCCCCTGCCAATTCGTATATAAATGGGAATTCCATTATTTTGATCACACCTGGCTTAATTTAATTGAAGACAGATAGCTAACTGCCTTCCCTCTACTCTGGGAGAAAACCTTTTTCTCCCTTTGATTGGTCACAGACTTTAAAGCATAATATCAATGAGTATCCATAATTACTCATATAGTGTTAATACATACATTTCACAATGACATTATCACTAGTGTGTCATTAGCTTTCATAAAAGACCTTACTTGATACCCTATTGTAATACAGTTATACAGTACACAATCAATTGATTCAATTACTTATCATTTGAGATTCAGACACCCTGTCTTTATAGTCCAGTATGTCATTGAAATGTGTTCTTAAATAAAGTTTTTTTTCTCCTTCTGGGAAGAGATGCCATGAAATCTGATGAAGACTTCACGTTGGTTCCTTATCCGCTGGTGATACTTGAGTCGTTACCTCCTCCCTTTGTTAGCTTGATGGATTTGTTTACCTTTTATATAAATGTACTTTCACTCTCTCTGCCTGACAAGCAGGCTGGTCAAGCAAACTAATCCAAATGCTTTGTCTAGGTCAGACTGGGCTTATGCATGGCTTTTCAAATACATTTTAAGAAGCATAATTTCAATGAGTTATTAGTTTTCCAATGATATTTTACATGACCCCTTTTACATACAGATTATGACAATAGTGAACTAGAGTCCACTGGATTGGTCAGGACAGCTGGAACTCACTGCAACATGCCAGGGAGCTCCTGGCCATCTGACATTGGGATGCTCTTAGGGTCACATGTGGGGAGAGGATTACTTCCAGTTTTGCTTGCTGTTTCCCTTTTTTGGAAAAGCAGATAGGGGTGGACCTGGAACACCAAACTTTCCTCTCAGTCCAGAGGCAACAGCTCTGCCCAGGTACACTGGAGAGGATAGGCTCTCAGAAACCAGTCACAGCTCCCTAATTCTCAGGGATGTCCCTGAGTATTTGCCAGCTTTATGCCAGCAGAGATTCCCTTTACACCGGGTGAATTCTTCAGGGGAAATCTCTGACCAGTGTAAGTTAAGCTTCTATAGTCGAAAGTGAACATGGTAGACTGGAGATTTAAAGCTTGCCTGGGCTTATGATTTCTTCCATCTGTGTATTGAATGACCCTCTTCACTCACATATGCCTGCACAGTAATGGTCAGCCTAATTAAGCATTGGGAATGTATTGCTTATAGTCTTTTCAATGCTAATTTTTTACAGCTTTAATATCTGGCAATATTGATTACTTTTTAATAATTGATTGAGCCTGATGGAACCTGTAAAACTACAATAAACCAGAAAGTATAAGCAAACAAAAAACTTGGTGGCTTGTTTCCTGAGGTGTCTTGAAGACCATTACCCATTCCATAATTCTCCTGTAGGAGATTATAAGGAAAATCTAACAGCTCATATCCAGAGCTAATGTTTGGAGGCTAAATGGTGACACATCTATTGTCTCCTTGATTTGCACATTTCAACACACACAAATTATTCCTTTGTAATGAATTTCAAAAAGGTCATCACATGGTTTTCTTGCACGTGACTAGGAGTACTAGCCCAAGTCCCAGGGGAGTAAAGCCAGGGAAGATTGCTAAATCCTACATTTTCAGAGCAAGTGAGGATGTAATCACAGCGTTTCTATTGACTGGTAAGATTTAGAAGATTGAAATAATAACATACAAATATAAATGTAACTTAATAAGATTAAATACACAATTGGTGAAGTGTCTGTTGTTTATGAATGCTCAGTTGATTGCAACCAGACCCTTTATTGAGCTGAACAGGCTGTTGCTAAAAATGCCACTTTAGGTTCTTTTACCTTTTGGCATCTGGAGACTTTATTTGTCCCTTTATCACTGTCCCCATCACTTAGTCTTAGTTTGTAAAAATGTAGGTGAAAAACTGAGTGAACAACTTATATTAAACATTTATTGGTTCTCACCTGCTGATGTGGTCAGGTGCAAATTGTATTCACCTGCACTAGTGGAGACTGCTGAGGCCTATGTGGAATTTACCCCTGGCATATGGTATTTCTGCTACTCTCCTGCCATGTTGGGTTCTGCTGTGGGAGAGAAGCTTTAAACTGTAACCATAACAGTTCTGCTGGGAGATGCTGGCTGTACAATTTGGCTGAACTGGCACATCCCAGAAGTATTCTGGCCATGCTCTCTCTCTGGTTGCTTGTACCACTTTGGAATGTGGGGTGGTGGTGGTGGTGGTGGTGGTGGTGGGGGGGTTGTAGGCAATTTTCTGCTACTGGGCACCTTTCCAGCTTAGGTTACACTGGCAGTAGTTAGCAAAACCTATGGGTGAACCAAATCCATCATCTATAGGACCTCTGTACTAGATTTATAGATATTTAAAGAAGCAATTGACTACATAAATGGGCAGTCAGGTATGTCTCAGTGACGCACCACTACAGCTTTACCGTCTCTTGTCTTGTCTCTTTGGTTTACTCCCTTTATGTGGTTGAAGGTGATGTGTGCTCTGCACAGTGGAGATTCTATAATTTATTATACCCCTTGGTGCTATCCAATAAAATGTTAAACTATCTACAAGCCTGCAAGACTTAATGAAGGAAAAAACCTGTTTAATATTGCCAGACAAAAGTGCTTCTTTGTGAGAGATAATATGAGAGAAAAGTTATAGTCTCTAATAATTAGGCTTTAAAAATATATTTCAAAAACAGTGCTAAATTGGTACTAGGAAAACAACATAAATATTGCTAAATTAAATTATTTTATAGTAATAACAGCTCACATTTATTTAGCACCTTTCATCTTGAAGGATACCAAAGCTCTATATAACTTTAAAAAACTGAGAATGTTTGGGGTGAAAATATAGTAGCTGTTGAAGAGTACACAGTAACACTTCACAACATTTAAGATAGAAAATGGGGGCTTAGTCTTATGTCTCATCTAGAAGACAGCTATATTTTAGATAAGTTTCCTGCCTGTGAAGGTATGTCAACTCATAATCCAAATAAAAGGGTAGAATCAAACGGATTGAGACTGATTGGGATCTTTTAAAAGGAAAAGGACAGTGTGTTGCATCTTGACCTTTACAAATAGCTGAAATAAATAGACTTAGGGACTGTTCCCTATTTTTCAAGACTATAATGTGTTTCTAACAATCCTGTGCCTTAGAATGCTACAAATCTAAAGCAAAAATAGAATGTACTTTCATCCTTTCTTATGTTGGCACCTAACCATTTCCATTCCTGAGTATTCTTAAGCTGTGGTTGCTATCAAGTACACAACAGCACTGTTTACCTGTCCTCCTTTAAGAAGCACTCATTTCAGATTTAAATTTTACATCCTCAGTCTCTCCATTTGTCATTCTAGCAGGGACTGTGTCATATCCAGAGTGAGCACCAATAAAATTGCTATCTTCTGTGATCAGTTCTTCATGTTCACCATCAGTGTTTTCCAAAATGTCCTGTTGTTGATTTTTCCTATCAGTCCCAAGAATCTGTATATTTCTGTCCTCTCTTAAAGTCTCGATTAATGTTGCTGCACCTGGTAAGCTCTTAAGAGATATTCACCTTTCATGACATCCAAAGTCTGGGTCATATCACTTCATCTATTTTCAGTAGGGAGTCCTGCTTAAATAATGGTGGTGCAATATGCCCTCAGTGTGAGAGTTAGGCTTATTACAGGGACCTCACAGCCAAAAAAGATGCTGTAATCTTTAAGATTGCTAAAGAGAAACCTCTCTGGAAAATGTAAAGCAGAAAATTGAGAATTTTAGATGATTCCAGCCAAAATTCAAAACCGTGTTTATCATCTGTAAACAGGTAGCATCTCAGGCCTGGTTAGTCTTCAGACTTTGAGCTAACCTAGAGACCAAAGTCAGGATGCTTCAAGTCCTTTCCTCAGTTTATCAAGGGTGCTTTGACATACAGGTCTGACAGCAGCTGTCTCTAGTATACTTTCATATGCAGTGTCAAGGAGGAGGAAATCATTGATCTCCAAGGATAATGCTATTGCTACAGAGTCTCTAGAAAATCCATGGAATTGACCAACTTCATAGTTTAGATCACTTCTGAGCCTTATGTCATAATACGGATGCCAGGTTAGTTCAATTAAACATGAATTAAAGCTAATGGATTTTCCTGGTTTGATTTGACAGAAATCTCTCTCTCGTTGCTTGAACAATCTCTTTGGAATCTATGCTTTCAGCAAATACTTTGCTCCTTATTCCGAATGTTTGGAAAATCAGATGCACATGTTGCCTCTCTCTGATGAAAAACTAGGCAGTATGCGACCGTCAATGAACAAAGTCACGAGGCATGACTATAGTTGGCAAGTGGATTTGTCCCAAACTACCTGGCATGATGACTAACTGCACTAATCAACAAATGGAGCGGATACAAAATATTACAATTATATTCATAAAGTATTTCCCATCCAAAACTAAGGAGCTGAGGTTGTACAGTAATTCCGAATAAATTGTTGACCCATTTGGAAAAAAAAAAATAAGAGAAATGTAATGAAACAAACCCACTTGTAAAAGCCACAAAGAAAATAGATGGGAAGAAGAAAAAAGGAAAAGAATCTTAAGGCTATGCAGTGGTACAGCTGCAGCACTGCTAGGTCGATCTGATTTTAAAACATAGACCAGGCCTAAGTAACAGACCAACATTGGTGATCATTAAGAACAGCTTTGTGAAAGAGTGAGCAGCTGTTGTTTATAAGCAGGGAGGGAAGAACTGAGGTGGATGTCAAGGAGGGAGTAATTCCAAATGGTTGAGCAAATGCAGCAAAGGCGTGATCACCAGATGACCCATGAGAAGGTGGTGGAATGTCTAAAAAGTGGGTGATGCCAGAGTCTGAAAGCCCATCAGGATGAGTCTCCTAAAATAGATCTTGATAATAATTAGGAGCAAGTTAAAAGCCTTAAAAAAAAAACCCAAGTGGGCCAACTTAAAATCAATCTGCCATTGTACTGGCAACCACTATAATATGATCACAGTTGCTCAAAACAATGAACAAATGGCATTCTGAATGAGCTGCTAATGTTTGACAAGCGCTGTTGGAAGCCCTGTTAGGGAGGAGCTTAACCTTGTGATTATCAGCCCTGTGGTTTTTGTTGCCGATATAAGGTTGTCACAAGATAAATAAGATGGATTGTCAGAGCAAATTGTGCAACTGAAAAAAAATGTGTGAATAATATATTTAATTGTGATTGTTATAGATTGGGTTAAAACTTCTTACACTGATGAGGTTTTTTTAATGTTATTGTTCAGAAGTTTTAACATATCCATATAGACACATTCAAATACAATGACAAAGAAAACACAGAAGTACGGATTTAACAATAACACAATATGAAATATTCATAGATGAATAAGACAAACTTTTATTCCCTAACTCCACCTCCTCAAACAAACAAACACAAGCACCTCTCCCCCAACCCAACATCAGAAGTCCAATGTACCTGGATTCAGTTGTAATGCTCTCATGAAAGACCAAGTGTCTTCATAGTTGGATCTTGTGCCTCTATAGATTAATGTCAGTTTTTCCACGAGGCTGCTGTTGGTTAGGTCAGTTAGCCAAGCAAAAAATGCATGGGGAACAACAGATTTCCATTTTTGTAAGATGATTCTTTTGGCTACTATATGTGCTGCAGCAATTCATTTCCTGGTATTACTCAGACAGGGCAGATCTTCTAGAATGTCTAAAACACAGAGGCTTGATGTAGGGGAAATACCTACCATACTAAGGAAGAGCACCATACACTTCCTTCCAAAAAGTGGATATACTTTGACATTCAAAGACTACATGAGAGAGGTTTGCACTGGAGCTATCACATCTCCAATGTTTACTATGTGGGGCAAGTCCAGTTTTATGCACTCACTCAGGAGTCCAATAATATCTATTTAGAATTTTGTTCTGAAAGAAACGCAAAAACAGAGAACTGGATGTTTTGCATATATTGTGCCAGATATTATTCCACCTATGAGAGGAAATGGACATGTTTAGCTTCTTCTCCCATTTTTTTATGGTATAGTTAGTAGGATAAATCAAGGAGTTCAGCCATTTGCTACTGATAGCTCATCTCAATTGATTGGCCTCTTACAATTGGTATGCATACTTCCACCTTTTCATGTTCTCTGTATGTATAAATAACTTTTGTCTGTTGTTTCACTCTATGCATCTGAAGAAGTGAGCTGTAGCCCAGGAAAGCTTATGCTGAAATAAATTTGTTAGTCTCTAAGGTGCCACAAGTACTCCTGTTCCATTTGTTTGTGTTACCCACAAAATGTTTTTGGCTAATATTCTTTTTAATATCCACTTCAAGTGGAATGTTATTTGTGGCCTGCCAACAATTCCCCAGGTCCTTTTTAATTTTGAGTTGAAGCTTATTGTAGAAAGGACCTTGATTTATTAATAGCTAGTATTTGCCACAAAGATATGTAATGGAGGCTAAAGTAGTCCATTCAATAATATCTTTTATGGTTAATATGCCATTGGTTAGCCAAGTGGATTTGAGTTTTGAGCTATTAGCTAATTTAAATTGGGTATTATTCCAGATTGGCATGGAAAGAGGGCTGGATTTTCTGAAGAATGCGCCAGGAGGAGATAAATATTGTATTTTTCCTTTAAAGGTGCAGGCAACCATTTTAAAAACGGATGTGCAGAGAGAAAGCCAAAGGGGTTAACTAATTTTTCTTCATTCTCAAGCCACAATGGGGCTTGGGAAGAGTTGGTGGGACAGAATCATCTTATTAAAAATCTTAATTGAAAAGTCAGGTGATATAAATACAAATTAGGAAATCCCCCCACATTTAGCCATGATTTTTTAAGTATCTTGTGGATAATCCGAGGTGTCTTCAAATTCCATAAGAATTGTTGTACAACTCTATTTATGCTTATGAAAGTTGAAGCAGGAAATTTAAGTTTAATTAAGCTAAACATATATATCAGTCTTGGTCCTACATTCATTTTAATAGCGTCTACCTTTCCCAATAAAGTTATTGGTAGTGAACACCATTTCTCTGTCTTTTGTCATTTCTCTGAGTATGACATCCATATTTGCAGATACTATCTTTGATAAATCAGAGCATATCCTGAGGCATAAGTAGGTTATCTCTATGTATGAATGAAAGGAGAATGATAATGTTTGAGATGGATTTGGTCTATGAGAAATAGCCATCACTTGAGACTTGTTCCAGTTTATCTGAAATCATGATATCTCACTGAAGTAGTTTATTGCAGATAGTAGTGATGGAATTGGAGAAGGGATTTTTGAGAGTAAGCAGAATGTCATCCGCATATAGACTAATCTTTACTCTTTATCCCAGATGGTAATTCCTTCAGTGGAAGGTGTCTGTCTGATATACGCTACTAGCGGTTCCATAGGTATATCGAATAGTAGAGGCGATAGATGATATCCCTGACGTGTTCCTCATTTTAACTAAAAAAGGAAGGCGATCGCATCATTTGTCAGAACAGATACAATGGGTGATTTGTAAATAATATCTATCCAGATCAGAAATTTAGCTCCAAATCCAAATTTTCTCAGGATCACTTGTAGGCATGGCCATTTCACTTGATCAAAGACCTTTCCAATATCTAGTGATAGGATAGCAGCTGGAACATCAGTTGTTTGTGCCTGCTGGATTAAGTGGAATATCTTCCAATTATTGTCCGCTGCTAATCTGCCATGACTAAAACCCACCTGGTCTGCATGAATGATTGATGGAGCAGTGAAATGAGAATCTTTGTCAGAATTTTATAATCTGTGTTCAACAGAGAGATGGGGCGGTTAATCGCCAGAATGACCACTGTCCTATTTTTTTTTAATTAGGGTAATCATCATTGTTCTCATGTCCCGTGACATTATTCCTCTGCTAAATATTTCATTAAAGGCTGCTGACAGTATCAGTACTAATTGATTAAGGTATTACAAAATTCTGCCAGAAAGCTATTGCACCAGGCACTTTGCCCAAGTTGAGCGAGCCAATTGCCTGCATGTCTTCTAGTAGAGAGAGATCTGCCTCCATATAATCAGTTTGATGTAGTGGGAATGTATTGGTCATATAGTTTGCAGCTGAACTCAACATGATGTTTAAAGGTTAGCATAAAGACCTTTAAATTGTCTGTTAACTTTATCATGTTCTGAACAGAAAGACCATTATCCCGTAGCAAAGAGGTTATATAATTAGTGGATGAAGCCATTTTATTTTTCCTCTCTAGGATTTGCCTGCTTTATCCCCCCATTCATAATGCGTCTTTTTAACTCTATTAAGCATGAATTTGTTCCGGGTAGACATATATTCATTGTATTTGTATTTTGGGGTAGTGAGAGAGTGCAGGAGCTCATTATTTTGGGGGTCTACTTTATTTTTTCTTTCAAATTTAACAACCTTCTCTGCCAAGAAATAAGTAATTTATGCCTTTCTACTTTTCAGATGTGAATTTTATGCATTCTCCCTTTAAGGTTGCCTTCAGTGCTTCCCATAACGTTGTAGTAGAGGAGACAGCATTTGTATTTTCCTTCAATAAATTGATAATTGATGTGTCAATCATTTGAAGAAATTTAGAGTCTCTAAGTAAATGTGTGTTTAACTTCTGACTGAAGGCTCTTGTAGCACTATGGCCAGAATCTATGGGAAGAGAAATTAGAGCAGTGGTGGGCAACCTGCAGCCCGTGGGCCACATGTGGCCTATCAGGGTAATCCACTGGCTAGCTGCCAGACAGTTTGTTTACATTTGCATGGCCGTGCGCAGCGCCCTGTGGCCCACGCTGCTTCCCACAGCTCCCATTGGCCAGGAACGGCGAACCGCGGCCACTGGGAGCTTCAGGTGGCCATGCAAATGTAAACACACTGTCTGTCGGCCTGCCAGCAGATTACCCTGACGGGCTGCGTGCGGCCCATGGGCTGTAGGTTGCCCACCACTGAATTAGAGCATGATCAGAGATGATGATACTACCAACTTACACCTCCAGATATGCAGGAGATAGCACCTTATATACAGAGATGAAAGTAAGCCAGTACAGTCTGGTACGGAGTACCGGCACGAGCCGGTACACCGCCGACCATACCGGCAGGGGGCAGCTTCCCCAAGCTGGCGATTTAAAGGGCCTGGGGCTCCTGGCAGTGGCTTGCGCCCCGGGCCCTTTAAATCACCGCCAGAGCCCTGCTGCTGGAGCCCCCGGGTAGCAGCGGTGGCCAGGAGCCCTGTGGCTCTGGTGGTGATTTAAAGGGCCCGGGGCTCCACACCGCCGCTTCCACAGCGGAACCCCATGCCCTTTAAATTGCCACCAAAGCCCCGCTGCCGGAGCCCAGGGGCTCCAGCGGCAATTTAAAGGGCCCGGGGCTCTGCTGCGGTAGTGGCGGCCGGGAGGCTTGGGCCCTTTAAATCACTGCCAGTGCCCCGTGCCACCGCCGCTACCCCGGGGCTTCAGCAGCGGGGCTCTGGTGGCAATTTAAAGGGCCAGGGGCTCCGATGCAGTAGCAGGAGCCCCGGGCCCTTTAAATTGCTGCTAGAGCCCAGCTGCCAGAGCCCTGGTGTAGCGGTGGTAGCCCCGGGCTCCGGTGGTGATTTAAAGTGCCCAGGGCTCCCTCTACTGCATTGGAGCCCCTGGCCCTTTAAATCGCCACCAGAGCCCCGCTGCCGGAGCCCCGGGGTAGTGGCGGTGGCCCGGGGCTCTGGCAGTGATTTAAAGGGCTTGAGCCTCCCGGCCGCCACTACCACAGCGGAGCCTCTGGCCCTTTAAATCGCCATCAGAGCCCCGGTGATTTAAGGGGCCCAGGGCTCCCGGCCGCCGCTACCGCAGCCGGGGCCCTGGGTCCTTTAAGTCTCGATTTAAAGGGCCGGGGATTCAGAGGCCATGCCTTTTCCGGTTGAGGTCCCACCTATTCCGGTTGAGGCCCCGACCCCCTGTTCAGGACTCCAGCATACGGGTAAATCCTTTAAGTTACTTTCACCCCTACTTAGATATCATAAAGAAATCTAATCTGGAATAGGATGCATGAGGTGGAGAAATATGCGTAGTCATGCTTCATGGGATGCTTCAGTCTCCAAGTATCCAGTAGTCCAATATCCTTCAATAGGGAAAATGGATGGTGTGCCAACAAGTTCTGAGATTTTCATCTAAAGCACTTTGTCTATGATATCATCCATGACAGCATTCCAATGTCATCCTAATAACACTGGGACATCAGCTCTGCTGGAAATAAAATCAGATATTTCTGCAAGAAAGGGTGCATTTCCATCATTAGGATTATATACACTCTCCAGAATTAATCTCATAGTATTGAAAATGCCTTCAATTATTATGAGTCCACCCTCCGGCTTTTACCGTGACTGAATACATTGAAAAGTTAGGTTCTTGTGGAGTAGTATTACTACCCCCCTGCTTCTGGAGTTGAAAGAGGAGTGACAGTCATGTCCTACCCATAGTTTTTTAATTCTGTCTATATCTTCATTCCTTTAATGGGTCTCCTGAAGGAAAGCTATCTGACATCAATTTGATTTTAAGTACCCCAAACTTTTGATTCTTTTGGAGGATTCATTAAGTACCCCTACTTTCCAGGAACAAACCTTAATAGTGTTCATGAAAAATTAGTGATTGTTCAACTGCTCATTGATGCCCAGTAGATTGAAAGCCTTTGAGTGTCTTTCTATTAAGAAAAACAAACAAAAATTATACACCCCTCACCTTATCTTTAACATCCCAGACTGCTAATACAATCATGTTCAGATCCCAGATGGCATATGCCTGCACCCACCCTTGCATCCCCCCAATATGAATTAATTAGGAATCTCCCAGAAATATACCTATATTTACCAAAATATGTACATATGCCAAGTATATAAATGAATGAAACCTATTGCTTCAGAGATATGAATGCATAAGTAGTAGTATATAGTATATAAATGTTAATATGCATATGATATATAAATAGTTACCTCAATAGATTAATGGAAAAAGGTAAACATGAAGTGACAAATGATAATGTGTGCAAACAAATATGAATATATTATTCCCATACATATTATAAATACATAAACTTGTAAGTATGGATAGAAATGTAAAAATTACAAGTGTCCATACAAAGTGATACAGGTAGTCACAAATAATACTCAACTAAATAATTATGAATATATTATAAATATATAAATCAACATACATATAGTTATAAATATAAGTGCATATAAGGAAAGGAGATAAGAGTAATACTATTGTGAATGTATAGATATTTTTATATTGGCTTATCAATATATTGAAAGTATTGATTCTCAAGCTATACTAAATATCTTGCATGTCCCTACTAATTATACTCTGTAACACTATTAAAATATCAAATATGTCAAATATTGCCTGGTTTTCCCAATAACAGGTTCCTTTTCTTCAGGGCTATACTCTCCATTTACTTTTCCTTTATGAGAGGATCATGCTGTTACCCTTAGTGAGATCTGGTCTCAAATCCAATACTGCTTGCCAAGCATCCAATGGAGTATTGAAGTATTTCACAGAATCTGTCATCTTCATTATGAAAATGGCTGGCTATCTGAGGCTGTATTTAATATCTGATGCTCTGAGAGCTCCTTTGATGCAATTAAATGCTGCTATCTTCTTGCTTAAATTTACAGAGAAGTCTGGAAACAAACAAAATGTAAAATCATCATTCGTAAGCGTTCCTTTTTACCTAGTAGTAGATATAACTTTATTATATCTTAGCAATTGAAAGATGACAGGTCTGGGGCTATTGTACTCTCTCCTTCTGCCACTCAATAAACCCCTTCAATCTCCAGGGAGGCAAACGTACCTCAGAGAGTGTGTTCTGGAGAAAGCTAATCATGATTTTTCCTCCCAGCCCTTCAGGGATGCCTACTAACCACAAATTATTTCTGTGTGATCTGTTTTCAAGATTTCTTGTGTCTCCTCAAGACTGCTTAGTCTTTGCCTTAAGAAAGCATTCTCCGTTTTAACCTCCTTCAGTTCTATGGTAGTTTTCTGTAATTTATTCTCTAAATAGCTCAAACGTGCTTTGACTTCTCCCACATCTTTAGAGAGCTCATGTGTATCTTAAGATAAAAGATCCAATAGGGTAGTTAGAAAGTCCTTCATAGCTGCAAAGTCCTGTCAGAGAGACTATTGGGTTTCCTTGACATTACCTTTCTTTGGAGACTCAAGCTTGGGTCATTTAGGGTATGTCTACACTGCAATTAGACACTCACAGCTGGCCCATGTCAGCTGACTTAGGCTTGCAGGGCTTGGGCTAAGGGGCTGTTTAATTGCAGTGTAGACATCTGGGCTCGGGCTGCAGCCTAAGCTCTGGGACCCTCTTACCTCCAGGGTCCTAGAACCCAGGCTCCAGCCTGAACCCAAACATCTACACAGCAATTAAACAGCCCCCTAGCCTGAGCCCCGTGACCCTGAGTCAGCTGGCACAGGTTAGCCATGAGTTTTTAATTACAGTGTAGACATACCCTCAGCGTTTCTATTTTTCCTAGCAGGATCCCCAATAACACAACAAAAATGGTCCCTCTCTTCTAATTAGTAAATTTCTGACAGAAGGTTGTAGTTTAGGTACCCAGGAGCCCTTAATTGATTAGGTTTAGTGTGTAGGGGAGCCATCTTCTCTACAGGTCATGTAACTCCCACCTAGGATAACCAGATAGCAAGTATAAAAATCAGGACAGGGGGTGGGCGGCAATAGGCTCCTATATAAGAAAAAGCCCCAAATATCAGGACTGTCCCTATAAAATTGGGACATGTGGTCACCCAACTCCTCTCCAAACTGATGAGTTTAACAGTTGCCCTTATTTCAGGTTAATTGTAAGAAACAATAGTGGCCTCTAAATCAAAGGCACACCCAAGACCAATCAGGAATTCTAATGATTCAGGCTGAGAGGTTTCAACAGGGGATTGTTTTGGGGGGTAAAGGGTGTGTGTGTGTGTGTGTGTGTGTGTGTGTGTGTGTGTGAGAGAGAGAGAGAGAGAGAGAGAGAGAGCAGCACAGCAGTGACAACACAGGGACAGGAGCAAGAAAGAAGCAGAGAGAGAGAAAGTCAAGCCGAGGCAGCCTGGAAGTACAGTAATGTAGCCCCAAGATAAAGCTAAGAGAAAATGCTTTTTGAATGCACAGTGCTGGCTGGAAAGGCAAGGTTGGAACAGCAAATAAAGTAGCTGTCTCCTGCAATTTTATTCCTCCTATGTTCTGAGAAACATGACTTTGTACATTCTTTGTAAATACACAAGATTACATTAAAGAAAATACCTGTTGTCAATTTCTACTTCCAGCTGGAGCACCTGCAAGGCCCAGAGTTTTGACTAACTGCTTGGGTAACATTACTAAATCTTTCACATGGTCATAGCTGAAGATTGGATTACTTGAAGATAAACTGAAAAGATTTTTATAAATAAAATTTTGAGTAACCAATGACAAAATCTATGGTATTTAATGACAATTACATTGCCATTTTAAATGCAGAAATTAATTTTTTCAATTAAAAACCCTGTTAAAATTGATCTATTAATTAAGGATGAAAGGATAAATCAAAAACACAAGACATTGCCCATAAATTAAATCCCACACATCAGAATCTTTGATTACTCCACAAAGAAAAATAAAGCAGAGAGAGAAAATAACATGAAAATATTCCCCCAAAGGAATGATAATTTTCTGTTTTCAAAGAACAACATACAGATGAAAGGTTTTTCTTCCTAACTTATGTAGATTTTTATATTGTCCCCCACTTTAGTATCTGAGAGTCTCCAAAACATTTAACAATAGAAATAACACTAATTTCTCTTTCCCCCTTCCCAGCTTGTAGGAGAAATAGGTTGCTTTGTTTACAGGTTGGTGTGTGAGAGCGCATAGGTGCTTGGTGCCTTTGTGTATGTGTTTTGAAGAGTCTTGACACTTAAGAGTGTGAATTGCACAATCTTGGTGCATCTACTATAAAAGTCGCTTCTTCTGCACTCAGAAGCATCCTATTATTAATGTCAGTGTCATGGCAACAGTGGAATGTTGCTGTCATTGGAATCCGTGGCCACTAAGAGAGAGGTATTCTGTCAGGTGGCTAAAATCAATCCATGAGGGGTTTCAAAATCGGAATTGAGACCTTGACCTGGACAGAATTTGCAATTTCTAAAACTGCACACCATTTTATTTAAAGACAGTTGCAACAAACAAGTTAAAATACTCTTCACCAATCCCAAATACAAACACCATAGTTTTAACATGATTCTATATATGTATATTTCGGGTTGAGGGACAAATATTTGAAACATTGTTGCAATTTTTTAAAAATTGCCCCCTCAACTATAAGTAGAGGCAGAATCAATAGTGTGTGGATAGGATGAAGGATAATCTACTTGTTCTGTATCCATGAGGTTTCATATTTACTGCATTGTGCATCTTGTGTTTTTAAAAGGGTCCTATGCCATGATATAAAGAAAGGAAGAATAATCTAATGGTTCAGCTCTGAAATAAAATTATGTTCTGAATTGATTTAGTAAAGAATCTACAGAAAATCTAACACTAATTTGATGCTATTTACACTGTGGATGAAATTAAAGTAAGTACTGCAGTACCTTTACTTGTACTAATGATTTTCTCTTCGTGAAAAGCAATTGTTTGCTATGCAAGCTTTGCAAATTAGTAATAGACTAATGATTGGAGAAGGACAGCACAGCTGGCATTTTGGATTCCTAAAACACAAGTGTAGGTTTATTTAATTGTATTTATTTTCTTAATACATTTACTTGTCATGAATTTCAGCATGTCCTTTGCTTGAAGCTTGTACTGTCTATATTTCAGATTATTGTGAGTATTTAAACACATTGTCTTGTATTGGTGACCCACTGAAATAAGAGAGTGAACTGATCTACAATATAAAACTGGCAACTACATTCAGCTTGAATGTCCTGGGGACTTCTAGCCAGAGCAGAGGGGGAAGTAGTATCATGCTTTTAAATTCTATTGCAGCAGAAAACACTGAATCTTTCCAGATTCCTCACTCTGCTGAGGTAGCCTTTTCCTAGATCTGGCAGCTGTTTTGGAAAGTCACTGACAACAGCTGGTGCTGCTGGTCGGAATATTGAAAAATCAGTGGAGGGAGAGGAAACAGGAAAAACCCTATCCAGGCAGTGATTGAATCATGGTCACAGCAACAGTGCTATCAGGGTTCTAGCGTAGTTTCACTGACCAGTATAGAAAGACATTCTTTTTATAACCATTTTACTACTATGCTATTGAGAGTATTCATGCATAATATGTAACATACCACAAGGTTTCAATAGTAGAGGGGTCATGGCCAGCATGTTGGTCATGACAACAGGAGTTACAAAAGCATTTTAAACAAGGAACCTGAAACATGGCTGAATCGAGGATCCAGTTGAAAGTCCTGCTTTCTAAGTTCAGTTGGCTGAAGTCCCAGCTTCTGAGTCATAGAATTATGAACAACGAAAAATGTGTAAAATGTTGGTGGCATACAATATTAAATATCAGAGGGGTAGCCGTGTTAGTCTGAATCTGTAAAAAGCAACAGAGGGTCCTGTGGCACCTTTAAGACTAACAGAAGTATTGGGAGCATAAGCTTTCGTGGGTAAGAACCTCACTTCTT
>NW_020664374.1:2038492-2079617 GCF_002925995.2 Terrapene triunguis | reverse complement strand
GCGAATCAAATGTTCGCGGGAAGCAGGGGAGGGGCGGAGTTGGGGCGGGGACTTTGGGGGAGGGGGCGGGGTTGGGGCGGGGGCGTGGGCGGGGCTGGGGCGGGGGCGGGGCCCCATGGAGTGTCCTCTTTTTGGACACTCCAAATATGGTAACCCTAGGTGCTAGTGGTATAGTCATATGTGGTGAGGGAGAGGTAGAGCTGTGGGTCATCTGCATATTGTTGGCACTTAAATCCATGCCATGTAACCAGATCAACTAGTGGTTGCATATAGATGTTGAAAAGGGCCAGTGAGAGAATTGATCTTTGTGGGACTCCACAAGTGAGAGGTCTAGTGGTGGAGGTACAGTTTCCCATCACTATTCTTTGGGTGTGACCCTCCAGGAAGGTCTTAAGCCATTTTAACACATTCTGTCTGCCACTGCTCTCAAGGTGTAGATTAGTATCCCATGTTTGACAATGTCAACTACTGTAGGTAGGTCCAAGAGGATAAGAACGAATTTCCACACACCATCCATTGACAGCAGGAGATCATCCATCAGTGCCACTAAAGCTTTTTCAATTTCATGTCCTAGCCTTAATCCAGATTGTGCTGGGTCTATTAGCTTCAATATTCACTTCAATTATATGAGTTTATGGTTGGCCTTTGGCTAGAATCTCTAAAAGGTTTTTGAGCAATAGAATGATTGATGTATTTGCTTTACTGAAGTCTGAGTTTTTCCAGGTCAGTTATTTTATAAACTTCCTTTGTCTCTTAGATTTATGGATAAAGCCCAGGTTGAATGTTTTTACAGTAACCTGAATTTACAGAAATCTAAATTTCTGGCCTATTTATTTTAGGTTTTGTATGTTTTGAACTGTACCCCCTGTGAATGTTTGGGAGGAAATTTAGGGCAATATTTTTAGCATAAAAGTTAAGAGGGCCTTTTAAATGTAATGTTTATTAATTATTATTTGAAGTACACTAGCGCTTCAGTATCCCAATCAAGAATAAAAGCCTTGTTGTGATAGGCAATATATAAACAATTCTAGGGCCTGCCCCAAAGAGCATTTAAATGACTGCATGGCACCTGAATTTGGGGGGAGCGGAATGTTGTCCAGGCTTATCGGAGGAAGGTAGTAGTATTTTACGGGTGGGGTGGTGGGAGGTGGTCAGAAACTGCTGCAAAAAGATGGGTGGGGATCAGCTTGGCAATGCTGACTCATTCCCTGGAAATGTATGGGTGAAAGGTTTTAAAAGGTGCAATCCCTGGCGTTAGAAGTCCTTTCTCCAGGCAGCAAAACACAGCCAAGCTAATTGCTGGTGCCTCCTTGTGGCGGATGTCCAGTGCAGGTACTCCATAGGGAAGGCATCCAGTGACCAGATCAATGGCCTGGTAAAGGACTTAGAAAGGAGGTGTTGGCTAAAGGAATGGAATTGGGGTGTGTGTGTTGGGGCTCCTATGATTGGTATGGCAGGGAGCCAACCCCCCTGTCTTACAGACCACCTTAACCCTCAAATGGTTGGAAAATGAAGGGTGGCTGGTGGAAGCCCTGGGTAGTTATTTGAATGAACAAGGAGTTGCTTGAAATGTACACTTTTATCTTCCAAGCAGTCCTAGACAACTAATAAACAAGTTGTGGCCTGATTAAATCCATATCAGGTGTCTCCCATCCTTCTTTTGGTATAGCCGGACAATGAGAAACACTATACTTATCACATGGTAATTAATCTTTTTTTACAAAACCATTGCCCCATGTTAATTATGAACAGATTATGATAGACGTCATTAAATCAAGAGAACCATAAGAAGAGTGGCTGTTGCGTTGTTGTTCTTTGTCATGATGTCTTTGTATAACGTGAATAAGCAAATAAGTAAAAGAAATAAGTAAAAGTTTGTGCTATACCACTTAGCACTTGCTATTCTTTAGTAGTCATGCAGTGATTTTATGAATTTCTGGGAAATACTTAATCCTTATTTACTAAAACATCAACCTGAATGAACTGGACATGTGTATGAGTTTTCATGTGCATTAGCCTAATCCTGAATTTTCTATGATTCTTTGGTTGCAAAATTGTTTTTTCACTACCAAATTCCTAGCCTACTACAAAGATAGAAATTAAAAGAAGAGGAAACAAAAGGTTGTCTTTATTGCTGATTTCAGTTTAATTCCTGAAGCCAACTAAGACAAAATCTAATTAAACCACACAAACACAGAGAACAACAAAAAAACCAAACTAACCCAAAGCCAAACAAATGAAAATAACCTTCCTACTTTCAGATAATATTTAAGATGATTTCCCCCAACTTAACCCCACTTTGGGAAATAAATTCATTGCAAAGGCAGAAACTCTTTCTACAATGCCTCATAATGCTTAGGCATTATTGCAGCTCCTATGCAGTATGTAAAATCTCCCACTATTTGGTGATCCCTACAGTACTTAGATACAACAGTGAGACACGAGGATATTGTTAACCGTTTCTTTAATCTGAAGGAAGATGTAGATTCATCATGTTACAGTAGCATTGTTTTTGTTGTCTTCTTTTGGTGGTGGTATTTGGCAAAGAAATATGCTGCAATCAAAGCAGAAATCTCTTGTGAAAATGTTTGGGGACAAAAGACTAGTGATTAGTTCCAGTTGTTTCGGAATTAAAAATTCTTTAAGCTTTCCACCTGATTTCTTTCCTCTCTATTTGCTTTCGGATCTATTTCTTGTGTCTTGCCCTTCTTGTGACATCTTCTACCAGTAAGATACAAATTTGGTTTCATATCTCTAAATAAATATTTCTTAATGCATTTAGAGTCAGAGATGGAGTGAGAAAACTAACTGAGAAGTTGATGGATGCCCTCAAATCACAGATACTACTTGGTTTGGGGATACACTTCTGAAGGTTCGATACCAAATTTTTTTGTCCTGCTGCACTGTCATTTAGCTTTTCTCTCTACCGTGAAGTAGTATGTGTGTCACTTTGTGGAGGAGAGAGGCAATGCAGCAAATCAGTCTTGGTGCCACAAGTAGAATACTCCATGGTGTTATAAGTTTAGGCCCTGATACTCTGAAAGGATCCATGTGGGTGCATGCTTGCACTTCCAGGCAGCCCCAGTGACATCAATGGAACTCCTGGTGGGCATAAATGGCCCTCCCCATATGGATTCCTTTGCAGAATCAAGGCCTTAACAGTGGGGTGAACAGCTTACCTTATTTTTCTCCATGAAACTATTAGAGATTTGGAAATTCTAAGACCAGAAAGGACCATTGTGATCATCTAGTCTGACTCTTGTATAACACAGACTGCAGGACTTCTCAGAAATAATTCCTTTGAACTAGAGCACATCTTTTGTCACTGAGAGCAGCAAATGTTGGAAATGGAGAGAAGTCAAGGGATCGTAAAGGAGGTATAACAAAAAAGGTATGTTTACTTATTGTTTTTCAAAGCTGTTCCTTCATGGTGCAGGAGCAGAGAAAAGAAAACCAGTATGGAACTATAAAATTTAATATAAAAGAAAAGCAATCCCAAGTGAAAGAGGGAAATATACTCATAGGAAAAATGTGATAATTAAAACATAGAAAAACACAATCTAGGGGGGCAGTAGCAAGGAAATAATTCAATTTAAATGAAAAGAGATGAAAGATGGTGGAGCTGAAGAAGCATATACAGACTTGTGGAAAAAAATTAACTTTCTAGGTGCAAGGAAAGTTAGTTTGCTTTTTTGCAGAATCACCAAATTGTGATTTGGGATTATCCTCTTTCAATTTAAAGCCATGCACTGGGCTAGGTTTGAAAGTGTTTTTTTCTAATTGCACTATTTTGCACAGGTTGGGTCCTTGTTATAACCCCGTGATGAATGTACAACAGCAGTGCAGGGCCCAGAGTAGGAAGAATGGTTCTAACATAGGAGGAAGCTGGACTGGAATTAGAAGACCTGGTTTCAGTTTCTGGCTTAATCACAGACATGCTATAGGACTTTGGACGAGACATTTAATCTAGTTTGTGCCTCAGTTCCCCATCTATAAAATTTCCTACCTTGCACAGTTGTTGAGAAGATAAAATCCATTAATGTTTGTGAGGTACTTAGGCTAGGTCTACACTACCCGCCTGAATCGGCGGGTAGAAATCGACCTCTCAGGGATCGAATTATCGCGTCTCGTCGGGACGCGACAATCGATCCCCGAATCGACGCTCTTACTCCACCAGCGGAGGTGGGAGTAAGCGCCGTCGACAGGAAGCCGCGGAGGTCGATTTTGCCACCGTCCTTACAGTGGGGTAAGTCGGCTGCGATATGTCGAATTCAGCTACGCTATTTGCGTAGCTGAATTTGCGTATCTTAAATCGACCCCCCCTGTAGTGAGGACGTAGCCTTAGATAGTATCATGATTAAGACTGTATAATTACTTAGATAGTGATCCTGAGGCTCTTAGCAGTGAATCCCCATCACTTGTAGCTTCTTCAGAATGCAGCAGCAACATGCTAGCTTGGTGGCTTGAGTGTGATCTTATTATGTTCACCCTGTGTTCCTCATTGCCTGTCAATGAAGGCCTGGGTTACCACTGCTTTATTCTTGTCTTATTCTGCTATAACTCCATTGTTGGTGTAAAACTGGAGTAGCGTAGCAGGCAATCAGGCCAAGGTGGCATACTGAATAATTTGGTCATTTGGTTGTTAAATCTCTTAATATTTTATTAATTGTAATGTATTTATTACCTGTTCCAATCCATTTCTTATCTTCTTTAAAAGAAAAAGCATAAAACTTCCCCCAAGGTTATTTTTAGTAGAATCCCTCTTGGCCCCATGTTTTTTACCTTCACACACTCGTACCCCTCCATTCTTTTCCCATACCTGAACTCCACAGTTTTGTTTTGCTTGAATGTGAAGAGGATATTTTATTGTATTGTGTTTTAGACTATAGGTAATGTTGTTCCTGAGCACTTTGGGATGTGGAAAGCTATGTGAACAAAATAATTCTTCATGGTAGAAAGTTTGCTGGCTTAGTCACTGCAATCTCCAGACACAGCATATGAATATTTGGAAAATCATGTGACTGCCTTTCCCCAGCTCTGTTCTTTCATAAGCTGAGCTCTGGAGGACCCAGAATACTTACTAAGTCAAAGCAATTAACCTCAGCATTAATTACCTTCTGATCTAGTTTTCTCAAAGTCAGACCAGTAAAATATCGGTACAGCAATGAGTAACTAGATCAAAATGTAAGAATGATCTTATGCCAGAGGGAGCACAGGAAAAATACATGCTTAGAACAATGGATTCCTAACATAGTGCCATTGGACACAACAGATGAGTTGCGATACTATACGTGGAAAAAGCCCTCTTTTAGAAGGTTGCCCCTTTTGCTCAAAATATCATTTAGAGAAGAGAATGCTGAAAGTACTGTAATTTTCCCAGCAATGCTCCAGGTCAGATTTATTGGCAAAGGACACCAGTTACGACTGGTAGAGTCAGCTACAAAACTTTTATCAAGTTCAAGCAAGTCTTCCCAACCTAAAGCTTTGGATAATGAATTGGACTGTTTGGATACCTGAATAATTTATTTCTTTATGTGAAATGGAGGGATTAGAAATGGAATGGGAGAAGATGAGCTACTTGAAAGAATTGGAGAGGAACAAGATGTAGTGTGTACTTCCCCCTCAAAGGTACACACATTTTAAAAATACAGCACAATACTTTGGTATCTCTTGGGGGAGAATTATAAATTGGTATACCACCATTGACTATTGAAGCTATACTGGTTTACACAAGCTGATGATCTGATCCAGGGGTTTTAAAGAGACAGGACATTTGCAGTTAACTATTTATAAACTGCACCTTCTTGGTACTGAAATTCCACCCTAGTAGAGACCTATGAACAACATCTGTTCCTACCAGTCTGCACCCTATTTCAGTTTTTTTTTAAATCACGAGTTTTATGTATATTTAAAAAAGAGATGAAAATGTAAGATTAATTTGCCAATCTCATGTACACACAGAAGAAATGCATCCATTTTCTTAGTACCCTCAATCAATAGTTCAACATATTGTTGAAGAAATGTGCTTCCTTTCCTGTACTTCCTCCTCTTTGTCTTCATTTTATCTTGATGGCACCTCTCTGTTTATAAAACCAATAATCAGAAAGTTTCTCTGAATACAGGTCATTGGTGTCATTTTGACTACATGGTGTTATGTTTCATTCCCATTCTCTTTGCTTGCTCGGAATCTGAGGCTGATGTGAGACTTAGCTATGAAAGCATTAAGCTATTTATAGGCTGAGAGTTATTGTTGAGATGGCTTCCTTTCAGGTATATGCAAGAGAACTGATTTCTTTTCTAACTAGCAGATCTAAAGTCTTCAACCTAGACTAACTGAATGGCAAAGCAAAGGAAGAATAAGAAGCAAAGGACAAATATAAACTGGCATTAATTTTTTTTTTTGAATTACAGGTAATGGGACATTGATTGGCGCATCTGCAAATGTTGTTTGTGCAGGAATTGCAGAACAGCATGGCTATGGCTTCTCTTTCATGGAGTTTTTCAGGTACATTTTTAGACTTGTTACTTTAAATTTCTGTTTAATTTTCCCTTCAATAAATGTATCTGGAAGCCTGGTATAAAATACATTAAGTAATAGGCTCCGTTAACATTTAAAGATGTTAGAAGAGAGTTGATAAGCAGTACCTGGACCTACTGCAGTAAAACAAATTATGTCTTTATTGCTGGGATTAGCCAAGCATCACAAACATGGGCCTGCAGAGTTGTCAGATCGATACAATTCAGGTGGAAGTGGAGCTCCTCAAGGAAAAGAGAATCTGAAGATAAGATTTCAGAAAGTGTACCTGACTTCAGTTGGATACAAGACTTTGGCTTGTTAATTCTAACAGGAAGCTTGGTACTTGGGCACTGCCTGGAAAATTTGGCAGAAAGCCAGTGTAACGCCATTGAATTCAGTGAAGTTACACTAATGTAAACTAGTGTAATGAAGCATCAGTCCCACTGCATTCACTTCTAAACGTTTAATTACGAGAAACACAAATGACTGAGAAGTTAGACTAGTGGTTCTCAAATTGTGGTCAGTGGACCATTTGCTGGTCACATGATGGCGGTTTCTTTTATGTATTTCCAGCTTCTGTGTTACATTAATAAAGGTAAGATACATAGAGGGCCAGACGTTAAGCTGGTGTCAGTCGGGGTTGGTGTAGAGAAAAATGAGAAACTCTGAAGTCATTGAAGCAACGCTGATTTACATCAGCAGAAGATGTCTGGCTCAAATACTTTTAATTTACTTTTCCAGGTAACCAATTGCTGTAGCTACATTAACAATATTATGCCATCTTGAATGAGGGAGGGAGGTAATGGTGAATGGAAGGAGGTCATTGAGACAATCTGTATTAAAATATAGTTCAGAGAATGAAAAAGTTTGAGTTAAAGAATGTAATGACAAGTTAGAGGTTGTTTAAGGGAAGTTAAGGGGAAAATGTACTAGTCCACTTTTTTTTGGGGGGGGGGGGGGGGGGGTGAAGGTCCACTGGAACTGGTGGTCATAGAGTACCTCTGAAAAGAAAATCTGGGGAAGGGGGAATAAAATAGATATACTTTCTTATTTCAATTACAGTGAATAGTACACAAACTGGGAGTTGAAAGTTTTTTTTTTACTTTGATGATACAGAAAGTAGAAAGGCACATTAGAAATGGAGCAAGACGAAGGAGGACAATGGAGGCCATGGTTGAAGCAAAGACTTGGCATTTCCTAGTGGACCGCCCCTAGTATTTTGTCTGAAACCCTCTACTGATATTAAAATGAATTTTTCAGTAGTTTGTTAAACATATTTTAGAATTATTGTTTCTATTGTTATTTGTATATTGTAATGAACATCCCTGGTATCACTGGGCCATAGTCTGATACTAGGGTGACCAGACAGCAAATATGAAAAATCAGGACAGGGGGTGGGGGGTAATAGGAGCCTATATAAGAAAAAGACCCAAAAATCGGGACTGTCCCTATAAAATCGGGACATCTGGTCACCCTATCTGATACCCTGGCTCATACTGAGTAGCAACTTGCTCCATAAATTGGTCCCACTTAAGTGAGTAGGATTACTTGTGAAGCAAGGTTCTCCTCAGTCTAAGCAAGAGTATCATAGTCTGGCTGTTGTGACTAAAAATGTAAGGAGTTACCGGTAAAAGAAGTATTTAACAATTTGAGCTACTCTGTACTTAATTTAAGGTGGTCAGAAAGCGTTCAAGGGACTAAAACTGGCACTTATTGCATTTTGCCATTTGATATGTTTTCAAGTTCCTCCAGTCTTTAAGGTGATGATGGGAAGGGTTTGATGGGAATTGGGAGATGAAGGACTAAAAATCAAGCCCAATTAAAGATTAAATTACAGTTGATTTAGCCAGAATGCCATACTGGGTTTATTTTTTACCACTTAACTTGCATATTTGGAGCAGAGAATACAGGAAACTTCTTCCCATAATTTCTGTCCTTTTTTGTTTTTTGTTTTTTTTCTCTACCTCCCCATCCCTGCTGCTTTCCCTCGTGCTGGTTCTGTGAAAGCTACCAAGCCTGCATGTGGCAGAAACCAGAGTTGAGACATTGGTCATGCTGATGAGAGAGCTGTACATTTCTGACAAATCCCCAAACATGCTGCTGTTCGGAGAATTTGACCCAAACTATCCCTTTAGACCCGAACATCCACATTTTCTGATCATGAGTTTCAGAAGGATATAATACAAATCAGGATATAATACAAATTTTCAGTTTCAGGACCTTTTTAGACTATATACTGTCTTATGCAGCTAGGGTGATTGCTGGTACACTTTTAAGAAATTATAAATGGGCACTTGTACAAAATAGGGTGATGTAGAAATGATGGGCTTATTTTGGATTGCTGTGTGCACATTTGCAGACATTCAGATTGTCTTAGGATTTAGCTTTTCCCTCAAGAATTTTGACTTTTTGGAAAAAAATGAGAAACAGAAAAATTTCCCTGGCTGGATTTCATCTCCATGGTGACCACATTCCCCCTTCTTGCTGTGCCACCATGGCACTTCATGAGAGTCCATCCAGAGGAGGTGTAGTCCAGCTGGGGATACTGGCCCATAGAGCAAAATGGGGGCATGAAGCTCCTGAACTACAGTCTCCATGAGGCACCTTTTCCAAGTGACAATTTTGTAGCTGAAAACTGAAAAGTTTTCAGGTGTTCCGTTTTTCAACAAAAAGTCAAAATTTTCCATGGAAAGCATACATTTGTCATGGGAAATTTAATTTACCCATACACTAAATTTTCCATTGAAAAACAGTTTTGGTGCAAAATTTTTGACCAGCCGTACTAATTATAACATTTCAAACTCAAAGAGAAACCCTCAAGGTGAGGTTGAATCACTCTTCCCATGAGTGGTAGGATACAGGTGTTGTCAGGATGCACCCAGAGCCTAGCCGCCGCTGCTGCTGCTGTGTCTCAGAGCTTGTCTAGATGAATAGTTAGTGCACTGCAAGCTGGGGTATAAATCTACCTCGCACTAGCATGCTGCACACTAATTGTCTGTGTGGACCCTGCTGCCACACACTAAAAGTTCCCTAGTGTGCTTTGATCTACCTGGCTTTGAAACAGGAGTAGGACAAAGTGCACTAGGAAACTTTTAGTGTGTGGCAGCACAATCCACCTGAACTAGAGTGTGTAGCAGGCTACTACGTGGTAGATTTACATGTGCACTAAATGTTCATCTAGACAAGTCCTCAGAGGGGAAAAATGCTACTCTCACTTACACAAGTGTAAACACAGATTCACGTCAGTGGAGTTACTCCAGAGTTGCATTGGTGTAACTGAGAGTGGAATTTGGCTCAGAGTTTTTTATTGGAACTGTATTTTCAGAAGGAATGGCAAGACTGTTACAGATGAGGAATTAATTCACAGCTAAGAATCTGGCTTCTGCTCTCCACTTTTTGTATTTCTGTAGGATCATAGCCTCTGGTAACCGCCCCTTCCCAATGTTTAAGTGCAGGTTAGTGGCACGAAGGAGGACTGCATGAATACCGACACGTGCTATTCAGAAGGAAGCTTGTCAGACAGAAGTAAAATAAATACTTTCAGAAGCTATTAACCATGAATTTTGTTTGGTTGCTCAAGTTTGTGGGCCAAATCATCAGCTAGTATAAATTGCCATAGCTTCATTGACTTTAGTTGGAACTAGGTTGATTTACACCATCTACTGATCTGATGCTGAAGATTGATTTTTCTGTATGATACACTTCACATCTGTAAGACTCAATGTTAGACTATTCCAGATACCTTTCATACCATTAGAGATATAGTTCATTTTCCTGCAAATACAGAACTGGGCACTGTGATATATTTTCTAGTGTTTTATCCAGTCTAAATTTATAGTCCCTAGTGAACAAACTTCACCAATTCCGTGGAAGACATTTTAGAGTGCTAGTAGGAAGCTTTTCCTGGTAATTCTTCATTATATCCCATTACTCCTAGTTACATCAGTATATCAGAATGGTCCCATCTGACCTTAAAAATCTAGGAATAGAATACTAAATAACTGTACTTCTCCATGGATCTAAAGCACTTCCTAGATGTGTAGATTGTTATTGTGGCCCGTTTAACAGGATGGCAGGACTTTGCTGTTAAACATCCTTGTTAACAGGTGTCTAAAATCTGCAGGTAAATACTGAATGATTCCTGCTGAGTCACTGTGGCTCATTAAATCCAACTTGGATGTATGAGCATGGGAGAATCTCTCAAGAGAGAAGGAGCTAAGATAGAACAGCCAAGTTCAGGAAGGAAGCTTTGGCTGAGGTTTCAATTGTATTATTTTTTTAAGTTATTAATGAAGCTAATTAGCTGAAGGGGATTAATAGGGGGAATGAGTTTGGACACTGACTCAGCATGTTGTACTCTGCTGAAGATGAGAAGGGAACTCAGCACATCTGCATTATACCCAACCCTTAGAAATTGTTTAGCCAAGCAATACTTATTTCCTTTTTAATGTTTCCTCCTGAGCAAATCTATCTTGTTTCAGTTTGTTTCTCTTTGAACTTCCTCCAGTTTGGTAGTATCATTTGGGTAATATGGAGTCCAGGAATTAATATAATATTCCAGGTGCAGTCTCACTACAGTGATGTAAAGAGAGAGTGTCTACATTTTTCCTTTGTTCTTGACCTGATATCTTTGCTTAAAATATCTAAATTACTCTGGCTTTTTCTGCAAGCCTTTACCATTTCAAACTCATGCCTAATTTCCTATACACTTTTAACCCTCAGTCTTAGTATGTATTTGCCCCAGATGTAATTGCTTGCATTTTTCCATAAACATGTCACCATAGGACGAAAACAGAAAAAAATATATTAAAGTTTTGTGCAAAGTATTATATGAGTGGTGTGTGGATGGCCACAAGGATAAACATTACAACAGTTAATATACATACAGATGTGATGGGATGGAAAGCAGATAGATCAGAATGCAGAGGGGTGTCCTCTGTACAAGGTGAATGGTAAAAATCTGAAAACCTAATGAGCATAGTATTTCTGGAGCTAAGAGCAATTTTGTTTGGCCCTGTAGCAAAACACCACCATTGCTGAAAGATGTAATCAGGAAATCACAGATGAGTGATCAAGCTGTTTCATAGAAAAAGAAAGTGGCAAAATGTACTAATTTTATTTCAGTCAGATAGTTGGTGACTGGGAATTTGGTATGGTGGAGAATAGATTGGGTGAGAAGAATAAATAGAATAACTTTATACAATTAAGTAATTATATGGATAACAATGATTTTGCATTTGAAGAAGAGAGCCTGTAGGGAGGGACTGGCGTGAGCTCCTGGGGCCTAATTTAGAATTCATGGTAAAATTAAGTGGGTAAAAACATAGAAGTACTCACTATATTTTTGGCATGTTTTGTTCTTCCTCTATTATTGTTATCCCTCATTATGGCATCTAGAATGCTAAATTAATATTCTTTAGCTTCACTGGGAGTAACAATAATTTGAAGATATTTGAAAAATATTAGTTTATACTAATTGTTTTATTAGTAGGATTTATCCCTGAGGGGTATACTTTATAACAAAAGTGGTTACAGTAGGATATCCCATTTATCTTTGCTGGAGAGCAGTGACCCATACAGACTGTGATGCCTTCAGTGATGATTGTCATTCACATGTAGGAGGACAAATGTGATGTCTTAATGCTACTCCCTGTGCATCCTATTTCCACAACACATTAAAATTGTTTGTGTAAAATATTGAGCTGTGCAAAGCCACATAAATCTCCTTACTTGATTATCTGTAAGAGAGCAGTAATCCTGTTTCTTCCAGTTCATTTAGCCTATGTTCCCAGACTCTTTTATTACTAATACTTTGTAAAAGTGCTGTCTGCCAAAATAGTTCCTTGCTCCTCAAACTCAGTCTGTCATAGGGTGACCAGACAGCAAGTGTGAAAAATCAGGAGGAGTGGGGGGTAATAGGAGCCTATATAAGAAAAAGACCCAAAAATCGGGATTGCCCCTATAAAATCGGGACATCTGTCACCCTAGTCTGTCATGCCACACCACTACTGTTCTAGTATTGGGCCTGTCAAGAGTGCAGACTACCCAGTTGTACTGGTTTTGGTGATGGAGACATTCACCGAGGAATCTTACAGTGAAACTAGGGTTGCCAACTTTCTAGTCACACAAAACCGAACACCCTATCCCTGCACCTTCCCCGAGGCCCTGCCTCTGCCCTGCCTTTTCCCAGAGGCCCCACCCCCTGCTTACTACATTTCCCCTCCCTTGGTGGCTCGCTCTGCCCCACCCTCACTCACTTTCACGTGGTGTGGGAGGGGTGAGGGCTCTAACTAGGGGTGTGGGCTCTGGGGTGGGCCAGAAATGAGGGGTTCAGGGTGTGGGATGGGCCTCTGGGCTGGGGCAGGGAGCTGGGGTGTGGGAGGCGTGAGGGCTCTGAGGTGGGGATGGGGATGAGGGGTTCAGGTTGCAGGAGGGGGCTCCAGGCTGGGGGTGGGCGAGGGATTTGGAGTGTGGGAGGGGGCTGCGGGTTGAGGCAGGGGGTTGTGGTGCGGGGGGGGGTGAGGGCTCTGGGCTGGGGGTGCGGGCTCTGGCGTGGCGCTGAGGATGAGGGTTTGGTGTGCAGGAGGGGGTTGGGGTTTGGGGTTGGGGCATGGGCTTACCTTGGGTGGCTCCCAGTCAGCAGCACAGGGGGGCTAAGGCAGGCTGCCTGCCTCTCCTGGCACCATGCTGCGCATGCCCCGGAAGCAGCCAGCAGGTCTGGGTCCTAGGCGGGGGGGCCAGGAGTTCCTGGCCAATAGGAGTGCGGAGCCGGTGCTCAGGGTGGGGGCAGAGCATGGAGCCCCGTGGCCCCCTGCCTAGGAGCCGGACCTGCTGGCCGCTTCTGGGGCGCAGCATAGTGCCCCAGGACTGGTAGGGACTAGCCTGTCTTAGCGCTGCCACCCAGACTTTTAATGGCCTGGTCAGCAGTGCTGACCGGAGATGCCAGGGTCCCTTTCCAACCAGGTGTTCCAATCGAAAACCAGACACCTGGTCACCCTAAGTGAAACAATCATTTCACTTGTGGCTTTTGATAGTTTTCTGCAGCTATGCAGCTCCAGAAGGAAAAATCTAGAACTGTACTGGTTCCCAGGCAGGTTTGCCATGCTTCCAGGATTGTCCTGTAGTCTCCAGGAATTAAAGATTAATCTTTAATTAAAGATGATGTCATGTGATGAAACCTCCAGGAATATGTCCAACCAAAATTGGTAATCCTATTCTCGGGACGCTTCAGAGTGCAGGGGATCAGAATTATGGGAGATGCTGCTAGCAGAAAGGAATTTGGTGCTTAAGAATTTTTCCACTATTACCATGTTTAAGGAATTCAATTATTCAGCTAACTTCATTTGGATTTTCCAGTCGCATTCACTTTTAGGATGAGACCAAGCATAGAAACTTTCAGCTCACTGAGATGAGAAGGTAGTTCAGCCTTTGTGCTTCTTGAAGTATTATGTTTTCTGCTGAGATTGCTGGGAAGGGTGTCAATTGTTACTGGTGACTATTGGAAAAATAAATGAGAGATTTTCAAAAGCACTCAACAGTTGCCTAATTCTGCTGCAGTTGACGTCGGTGGCAGTTTTACCATTAACCTCAGTGGCAGCATCACTTTTGAAAATCCCACCCTAAACGTCCTCCCCACCAAAAACAATGAAAATTTTTGCAGTAGGGAGTGGTTTATTTTCTTTTCAGTGTGCTTCTTTGGTTTCATTTTTGTAAGGCACAGCAACAACAAGGAGGAAAAGGCAAATTAATGACATTTGTTGCTTTGTTTTTAAGCAAAAAAAATGCAGAACAATTTAGTATTTTTGAGCAGTTCAGTTTGAAGAATTTTTCCTTTTCCAACTTGAAATAGGATTTGTCTACATTAGGTGTAATTTTTCATGGAGTTTAGCATGTGTAAAGCTTTTCTTGTCTTCTAATTATGACCAATACTTTTGAAAAACATTGTTGGGTTTGTGGAAACTGAACTAATTGCTTTTTTTTAATTGTGAAGTGTTCTTGATTGGATTAGCAAATTCATTTGCCAATTAAATTATGTGAAAATGAAAGAGCGAGCTTGGGATCATACTCTGCTTTAAAAGAATAAATAGGATTAATTGCTGTGAGTTAGTTGTTAAAAATAGTTTTTGTTTTACCTTTCATGCTGTATATAATTCATGTATCTTAGTACATGAACAATTACATTTAAAAGCACATTACAAAATAATTCAAAGTTGGGATAAAATCCACACAAAGCCCCAGATCCTGCAACCATTTACAAATGTGCTTAATTTTATTTCTATGAGTAATCCCAGGGTACGTCTACACTAAAAATGTATCAGCTGAAGCCGTGCCGCTATCGTGATTCAGTGTAGACGCTTAACTACAGTGACTGAAGGAGTTCTTCCATTACTGTAGTAAATCCACCTCCCCAAGAAGCAGTAGCTAGGTTGATGGATGAATTCTTCTGTTGTCCTAGTGCTGTCTACACCAGGGCTTGGTTTGGCTTAACTTCTTCTCTCATGAGTGTGATTTTTTTTTTTTACACCCCTGAGTGATGTACCTGGATTGACCCAACTTTCTAGTGTAGGCCAGCCCTCAGTGAAGTCAATAGATAGTGGTAGTAAAGCTAAGAATGTGCATGAGTATTTGCAGGATTGGGGCCTAAATACTTCCCAGTGGACTTCTGCACAAGTACATTGGTATGCCCGAATATAGTGAAATGGAGGATTAAGGCATAAAACAGTGGATTATATATCTGGGTGAATAGCAGGGGAAAATTTACTATAAATATTTGTTCAAATTGAAAATTAATTTTGATTTGATCATATTTCTGACTGTCTTGTGATCATCCTCTCTATACATTTAAACTTGTATGTGTCTGAATATTTGCCAAAAAAATCACCGGAAGTACTTTTCAAGGTACATATTTGCTTGTAAAATATTTAATTCACATTTTGTACGGTTTTACTTAATTAGGTAAGTTTATCTAATGATAAAAAAAAAACCAGAAATAATAATATCATGTGGCATATGCAACTAATTAATGTAGTGTGGATTGCAGAGTGCTACCTACAGGTAAAAATATTTTCTGAAGAAATTCATAGATACTTCTGAATAATTAATAAAGCTGAGACATTATTGGTGATTATGTAGAAGTTTCTGAGGATTCTTTACATGAGTTTAAAAAGTGATTGTAAATAATATAAACTGTATATATGGAATACATGGTGGAGTTGCATAAAGGCTTTGTTGATGTGAATTTGGAAGGCTTGGATTACTCATGAGTGGCAAAACCATGAATACAGGACTCTGATGCCAGTAAAACTTTATACCCCACCACACCATCATGTACACTTTATAATATGATACAGAAATCTATTTTAGGATTTTTTTTAGAGAATTAAAAAAAAGTTGGGACAATTTCTTGTATCCCTCTACATGTTTAGATGTTACCATTTACCATTAGTGTAAATGCACAGGATGCAGAGAGAGAGAGAAAATAAAATGAATACATGCAAACCATCTCCCAGTAGGACCTCAAATGGCTTTTTCACACACAAAAATGCCATCAATGTACAGTCGGATAGCTTGGCTGCCTCCAGAAGGGCCAGAGTGAGTGCTAGACTCCACTGGGAACCCAGGAATCTCCCCTTTTCAGTAGTATGAAGTTCCCATTTGTAGTCTTGTAGATTTGCAAAATAATAGACATTAGGACCAAATTGTCTGCTTGTGTAAGTGAGCAAAAATCTCTTACACTAGCCAGGAATTTGCTCCCCAAAGTGACATTTTATATGCAGAAGAGATGTCCACGTCTCCGGGGACTGGATCTTGCCTGTCCAGGGTCTCAATCAGATGTATTTTTGGGGTACATTCTGCATTTGATAGTGTGGATAAATGCATCTGTGGAAGGCTGTTTTTTTGAAAAACAGTGGCTCTTTGGAGATACTCAGAGGTTTGGAATGTGAGATTCAGTCTCTGGGAGACAAATTAGTGGAAAGGTCATAAGTATGTGATAAATTGCACCAGTGAATGATAAATGTATTTATAACGTCTTTCTAATTTATGGGATGGGTATGATCTCCATATTTAGGATGTGTGTGTATGTTTTCTCCTATCCATGAAATGCAGCCACTTCTGTGTAAAATATGAAAACTATTTAACAAAACAGTCACAACACTGAATAACAATAACCCATAGAAGTTAAAAGTACACTGTTGTTAAAATAAAAAGAGTAGGCAGGATGCAATTACCCTTCATTAGAATTTAGCATGAAAACCTGGGTTAACTCACTTTACTCTTTAAAAATGTCAAGGGATCATTAGTAACCATAATTGTTCAGTACTTCCTTTTTATTGTTAGTAGGAATATAAGTGGATAAATACTTGAAGTAACTTATATTTAAACATGTTAGTTGTGTCAAATATGGGTGGAAGTGTGTCATTCCAAGCATCAAGTATCAGAAAGACTAGCTTAGTTATAAATGTCTATACTAAATGTAGAGATTATCTGGGTGACCACTGTTGTTAAGGACTATGTTAAGAATCAGATTCAAAGCTTTCGATGAGATAAGTCATGACCAATTTAAAGTAATTTAATAAGACTTACAAAATCAATCAGTGAACAGCTAGGAGTGCAGTAAAGCAAAATAAGATTTTTGTCACATTGACCATAACACATTCTCAGTCATCCTTCCTAAATATTATCTTCCAGCAAAGTCAATATCTAATAACATCTTGACAGCATCATTTTGAACACTAATGATTTCCAGAAAAACTTTTTGTCAGTGACAGGTACTGGTCACTATATTGTTGTTTGTGCCATCATGCTCTTATGCACACTGCCTGTTCTTTTATAGGTTTTCAAGGTATCTTGAACTATACTTTTCCTCATAAAGCAGTCACATAAAAGTTTCTGTAGCAATCTTATCATTAGCATAATACTTGAAAAGTGATGTATTTATCAGTGTATACATGCCAATAATTTCTAGTTTATTTCACATGTTGGAAAGGAAGTGGCAAAAGGAGAATTTGAGCTGGAGAATAGCAAAGACAATTTGAAAGCAGAGGAGAATTAGGGGTGAATATCTGGGGATCTTTCAAGACCATTAAGGGGCTAGTTTCATGCAGTCTGGCATAGATACATTAGACCTCCATGTTCCCATGTATCCTGGAGGTGGGGAGTTCATCCTGAGAGCTGCCAGGCAGTGTTATGTCCATAGGACCCCTCTCTTGGTTTTTCTCTTAAGAGGGTAACTTTAAAAATTATCTGGGGTGAGGGTTCACAGGTGACATGCTGAAGGAAGCCACTGGGGGGATGAATTGAATCCCTGCATTCCTTTGCTGTCCCAGCCCTACCCCATTCCTGGCCAACACTACTCACTTTTGTGGATGTACAGGCCTTCTGTAGCTCCCAACAGAGGTTATGATCAGTTTCTTGTGCTGCGGCCTTCTACCCTACACCATGGAGTTCTTGCCAGCAGGATCCACTGTCAGGATCTATGCAGTACAAGTAGATGCAGTCCCCGGGGTGAATCTTGGCTTAGGTCTTTTAGAGTGTAAGGTAGTGTCCAATGGGATGTGTAGAAGTCCTCTTGATTGAGTTAATTAAATTTAGGGAGGACAGGGCAATCAAGAAGGTAGGAAATAGGACATGATGACCTAATAAGTATTTTTCCATCTTCATGTTATTTCAATAGGAGACAATGATAGTGGTAGCCAGTGAGATTTTGAGTAGTGTGGGCAAGCACTACTCAAACTCTTACTCAAAGTTATATAAAGTTTCTCATGCACCTAATTCCTAACTTGCTGTTCTTCAGCTATTACAGCATTGGCCCTCTCTTGTTCTGTGGTTTCTCTGTGTTGAACTGTGAAATATCTTGAGAGTTTTGTCATATAGACAATTGTCGAAACACGACACTTACTGCATATGTGTACTAAATCAAATGCATCTTATAATGGGATGATTTCTGTGCTAGTTTGCCACTTGTTGATATAGGTATTGCAATTATTGTCCTTTTATCAGAGGAGCCGCAGACTCTATATAATAAGATTCCAGGATTGTCACTGTGTCCCTCTGAAGCCTAGAACATCTGTTGAGTCAGTGTGAAGCAATAGAAACCGCTACAAGCACAGCTGAGAACTCTTTTTGTTTGTAATATCACCAGGTGCAATCATCACTGGGATTTGTGGTTTGTTACTGTCCAATTTTTAAATTCTCAGCCATTGTGACTTTATGCCAAGAGGCCTAGAACATTGTGATATCAGAGGTAACTCAACCAATCACCACCCATACTCGTCAGCTAATTTAATGCAACAGTTTCATTGGTTGTAGAATGGAGACTGCACAGATGATGGATTTACTTGGCCCAGCTGCCACACCTGTGTGACATGGGCAGAGCCGTCCCTTGGGTAGAATGAATCGGGGTGACCGCCCCGGGCCCTGTGCTTTGGGGGGCCCCACGTTTCCATAAAATCAGGACTGTCCTGATATTTAGCCCTTTGTCGCGCGTCCCGACTGTTGTACGATTGGGATGCTATTTGTCTTGATATTCAGGTGAGGCGGGAGGTGGGCGGGCGAGTGGGGTGAGGAGGTGAACGGGGAGGCGAGCGGCAGATGGGTGAGGAGGTGAGTGGCAGGTGGGTGGGCGGACAGTGAGGAGGAGAGTGGTGGTCGGTGGGGGCAGGGGTTTGAGGAGGCGAGTGGAGGCTGGGTGGATGGATGGCGAGGAGACTGGTGGGGAGGCTGATCTGTCCCAGGCCCCGCACCCTCCTAGGGATGGCCCTGGACATGGATTTTTAGCTACTAATATAAATAATCTCACTTACATTCTCCAACCCTAAAGATGGGGGTAAAATCAACACCTCTGAAGGAGAAACCACTCTTTTCTCTGCTTTACTATGTACTGTAAATCCTGATCTGATGCTGCTGATTTCATATAAATGAGTGTTGCAGTACTGAAGGGAGATTATTTTTCATAGACTGAATGCTTTTATGCAGGGTATCCAAATAGTTCTTAAATTATTGTTCTAAAGTTATCCTCAGCAGATAATTTATGCATATTTTTGTTTTATCTAAAACCATCCAGAGCGAGAGAGATTTTCTTTAAGTACCTGCACACTGATGGTATTAGGTGATTCTCAGGAGATGCTTTCTGTGCCAATGTAAAATCACTAGCATTAGTTTAGAAGTTAGTTCCCAGCTTTATAAAACATGGATGTCAGACTTTTGGGAAATGTTTTGAAATGAATAAAGTCATCTTTCCATGGAGAGATTTTTGAAGGATCTCCCAAGACTAGGATTTGAATAGCAGGTGGGGGTGAATTATGACAAAATAAAATATTTGTAAAGCAGAATGGTTGCTCCACAGAATGTTTTTCAAAGTTCTCAAGGCAGTGCTTCTTCAAAATCATCAGTCTCTCTCTAAACACAGTAGTCACTCGAGTCATCAAAGAACTAGACTGGATGAAGCACTAGAAAATATTCTGCAGGGAACAGCTCTTCATTGGCAGAGGGACGGAATCTAATATAAGTCTTTTCCATCACCAATGAATCTGACTATGATGTTTCAGATTTAAGCCTTGACCACATAGCTCATTTGTAACTGATTGAGAAACAATATTCACCTTTCCAGTAACTTCTTCAAGTCTGCAAAACTCAAGTGGTTTCCTTCATTTTTCACAATATATATATATGAAGACTACACTGAGTGTCGCTTCCACATGATCAATTAAAGCTATTTAGGACAGTATTGCATATGAATTTGCATAATTTTATAGTGCAGTGCAATGCCCTACAACTAACGCATGTCTAGTTATCCATTGTTAGGGGATACATTGACCGAGAAAAGGAATATTTTATATTTGATTAAACTCCTGCTGCATGAAGGCAGGTGTTATCCTAGTCTCTGTGGTGATGTCTGCTTTAGAGTTGAAGTAAATATGCTTTTGTTAAATGCTGAAAAGCAAGAAGTAAAGGTCATGTTTATCATTATGCTGATGTGCTTGTCAGGCTTGTAGTTGAGAAATTAAAAAAAGAAAAAAACCTAGTCTGTTAAATCAGAGATGCTATTTTTTACAGCTAAAAGAGGTCAGTACATTATTTTTCCAGATAATCCATCAATGCCAGGGTAAGTGAGTTTCCAGAATCCGTAATGTTAATGGTTCAGTGGTATGAGCAGGTATCAAGAGTAGGTGTGTGTGTTTCTGTGCTGTCATTGTGATCCAGCATTTTTGTTTCATTGCCTAACACTGAATGAAAGACTTACTGTTATCACATAAGCATTGGTTGGAATCTTCCACGGCCCTTGAATTCTACAACTCACTGATTGTCAACACCCTTCCTGTCTTCTCATTGCCGAGCTAGAATTGGAGAAACATTTAGGGGAAACCTTGTGCTGGTGTTGCACAGCTGTGGGTCTGGGGAAGAGAAGTTACAGAATCCCGACTGCCCTTTCTCCCCTGAAGTGAACAGCATGGCTGAATCTCTCCCCAGTGCTGGGAATGGGAACCAGTTACTACCTCAACCAACCCAGCACATCCTAGAGGAAACGGTCTGTGTTTTTCAAGGGTATGTCCAGCTAGCCAATGTGCCATGCTATGGTCAGCAAGGCCAGGTATTACACAAACAGGGAAAATAGAAAATTGATGATAAGCAGGGACAATTGCTTATTACTTTAGATATGTACAAATTCTAAACAACCAAGCAAACAAAAGATGTGCCTAGCCATATGCCAGATGGCTACGCCAGTGGCATACCTTAAATATAGAATGTTAAAACATCATGAAACACACAATATGAAACCAAATAGAGTTATAAAAGATAGGAAATATACAGTGTAAGGGTACATTTTGCTCAGGTATTCAGATTAATTCCAGAATACCCTGGCTGCACTTTCTTGCTTTTATTCAATCAGCCCAGACTCTGCCCTATGATACCCATGTACAACTTCCAATCAGATTAGAGGGACTAGCGCACACAAAGGAGGAAAAAAAATTGGCTGTAATTTATTTTGCTAAAGATCTTGAGTTCTGTAATATGTGTAAAGTACAGAATTGGCTGGAAGCTTCTTTGTTTCTACTTTTGTGCAGATGCCTCAGTCACCTCTAGTTAATAGTTTTTATAAGCACAAGGAAGTTCTCTTCCTTCCCAACTTGCTTTCCAAGAAGATAGTAAGCATTTCCACCACATCCACTCCTTCTGTGGCTATCCCTGCTGTTCTTCACAGCTGAGAGGCCTAGAGCTAAGTGTTATTTGCCATTTTAAAAAGATGAGTCAGAAGTTACCCTGCCATGTTGCAATTTAACTTTGTATGTAACAGACAGAATGGGGCCACACCAGAGTTGCAGTGCTAAATGATCTTGCTCTCTGCTAAAGTGTTGTCTGTGCTATCCAGGGAAACCATGTTTGCATCATTTCCCAGAATTGTGATTAGAAGCTGCCCACCATTTCAAATGCCTCCAAGGGGCACTTCACTCTTGGATAGTCTGGATTTTCCTATTAAGAGTCTATTTTTAAAAGCGTAACGAGAAGTACTATGCAACTTTTGATTCAGCTTTTTAAATATTAAAGGCAAGTTCTTTTTTTAAAAGTACACTTTCATCTACAAGGGAAACTCATCATCTGGTGGTGATGGAGATGAAGTGGAGGAGAGGGAAGGAACGAAGGAAGGAAAGAATGAGTGCAGATGACACTGCAGGGAGGTGGAGGATATAGATAAGGCCATTATCTTCCAGAGAAGCAAGGAAACCTGGGGGGGAAAGTTAAATTCAGGCTGCTTAAAGGAGTAGGATTTATATTTTGTTTTCATTTTCAGTTTATTTTTGGTTATTTTAATTATAAATCTCCTTTAGTGACATGATAGATTTTATTCATTTTTTTTTAAATGTAGCCTGTTGGCTAAGGGTGTGATGTCCTCTTTTAGTGGCTGGTCTATACACAGGATAAAAGCCTGCTAGTAGAACCTCCTAATAGTAGAACCTTCCTTTGCTCAAGTTGTACAGGCCTGTGCTTTGGGGGCCTGAATCAAAGCTCACTGACGTTAGTGTGAGTCTTTCCATTAACTTCTGTGGGCCCATGGATCTGGTTTCTAACAGTGAAGGTCCTAGGTAGGGTTGCCAGGTGTCTGGTTTCCGACCGGAACAACTTGTTGAAAAGGGACCATGGCAGCTCTGGTTAGCACCACTAAATGTTCGCTAAAAGTCCAGTCAGTGGTGGAGCAGGGTAAAGGCAAGTTCCCTGCGACTCCCAGAAGCGACTGGCATTTCTGGGTCCTAGCCGCAGAGGTGGCCACTGGGGCTCCGTGTGCTGACCCTGCCCCGAGCACTGGCTCCACAGCTCCCAATGGCCGAAAACTGCAGCCAATGGGAGCAGTGGGGGGAGGTGGCTCACAGAGTCCCCTGGCCCCTCCGCCTAGGAGTCGAATATGCCAGCCACTTCTGGGAGCCACCTGGAGTAAGCGCCGCCCGGCTGGAGCCAGCACCCCAAACCCCCTCCCGTACCCCAAACTCCTGCCCCAGTTCGGAGCCCCATCCTGCACCCCAAGCCCCTCATCTCTGGCCCCACCCCAGAGCCCACATCCCCAGCTGGAGCCTTCACCCCCTTCCACACCCCAACCCCCTCCCCAATCCCGGTGAAAATGAGTAGGGGTGGGGGAGAGTGAGTGATGGAGGGAGGGGGGATGGAGTGAGTGAGGGGTGAGGCCTTGAAGAAGGGGCAGGGCAGGGGCTGGGCCTCGGGGTGGGGCAGGGGGTGGGGCAAGAGTGTTCGGTTTTGTGTGATTAGAAAATTGGCAACCCTAGGTTCTATGTCCATGAACAATACATGGATGGGAGTAGCCATTATATTTTAAAAACATTGTATAATCACAATACAGACATTCCAGGCTCTGTGTGTGTTGGGATGGGATATCGCCACTGCCTTTGACCTCATGTCCAACACACCAGAAGTGTAGCAGTATTCCAGTATGATACATGGCCTGTCATGTCCTATTGCTTACATTTGTTAGTAGTAGTAACATTCCACTCCTGTCTGCCAAAGACTCACACAGACAGGATAGAGCTACATTTTTTTTTAACTTTAACTTTAAAACTTAAATATCTGCCACCCACAAAATTGTGCTTGTTTATAAAAAAAAAAAAAAAGAAGGCGCCTTTCTTTTTACAATTTTTTCAGGAGTAATGGTTTTGACAGACTGATTGTATCTCTCTTCACATCATGTTCATAACTTCTTTTTAATGGTGGCACTTTAATTGATGTCTCAAACTCCCTCTGTTGCAGGGTCTCCGAGCCTGAGGCTCTACACTGCAGTTTTATAGCCCCGTGAGCCTGAGTCAGCTGACTTTTTATTGCAGTGTAGACATACACTTAGGGTACGTCTTTACTACCCGCCGTATCGGCGGGTAGCAATCGATTTATCCGGGATCGATATATCGCGTCTCGTTAAGACGCGATATATCGATCCCCGAACGTGCTCACCGTTGACTCCGGAACTCCTCCAGAGCGAGCGGCGGTAGCGCAGTCGACGGGGGAGCCGCGGCCGTCGATCCCGCGCCATGTGGACCCCAGGTAATTCGACCTAAGATACTTCGACTTCAGCTACGCTATTCGCGTACCTGAAGTTGCATATCTTAGATTGATCCCTCCCCCAGTGTAGACCAGCCCTAAGATGTGAGGGACCATAGTGTAAAGGTTAATTAGTCCTAATCTTGTATGTATAAACAATATTTACAGATTCTGTTTTGTCTGGCATACGGAGAGCAGCAAACCATAGTAACAAAACTTAGGTATATCTGAAGTTGTGAAAAATTGTATTATATGGTTTTATTTGAGAAGTAGTTATAAAAAAGTTTTGGAAGGGATAGATACAATTGAGCTTCAGGCCATAAGACAACCTCTATTTAATGGAAGTTAGAAACTTTTCCTGTGGGTAGATTTAACATTACTGCCTGCAGTAGTTTCTTGCACCTTTCCCTGAAACATCTGGTAATGACCACTGCTGGACTGAAATTTTTTAATGGAATACTGTTTGTGTGAAAGAGAGAGAGAGAGAGAGAGACAGTAACTTAGAGTAATTTATTGTAAATAATTATGTTATAGTTAATTAAAATGAATGCTTCTGAATTTTTAAATTAACATTTTGATTGAGAAGCAAGTAAATCAAACCTACATCTATCTTAAGATAATTTAGATTTGAAACCAGTTTAATGAAATGTTCAGATAATTGACAAATGCAGATTGTATTAAATAAGTAGGATTAAATGAATTCGGTTGTTTTTATTTTTGGATAGTGTAGGAACAAAAGAGATTGAATGTGCTATTTATATACAGTTTATGTTCTAGACTAAACTTTTTGTACCAATAGTATCTTCAAATTATTTTTGATTTTGAATCTTTACCTAATAGTGAATATAAGGTTCCCATCATGTGACCATTGACTTGGTTAAAAGGTTTATCAGGTTAAAATAGAACAGTGAAAAATAAGCAATAAACCAGAGGGAAAAATGTTAATGTATAAACTGATAATAAATATATGAAGAACCCTGTCAACTCAGTTTAAAGTTATTGCAACCGATTCATCTCTACTGTATTTTCCTCCTACTCTTCCCCCACACCTGTTCCTCTAAATCTTCTCTCCTCTCTGCCCCTGTATAGTCTCCCTTTCTCATCTTCACATCTATTTCTGTGTCACTCCATTTTGGTGCCCCAAGTGGGTGGGAGATGCCACCACTTATTTTTCACAGTCAATAGGAAACCAAGCCCAGGGAGCCTAGCAGAGCCTACGTGCATGTTGAGCAAGCTGCATCAAGGGAACCAGGCTCCAGGAGCCTAGTGGAGCTCAAAGAGCTGCACAATTGTGTTGTGAACATCTGCACAATCTGTGAGCACTTTCTCATTTTGGTGACAAGTGGGTGGAATTTATTTTGTGGATAGAGCTTTGAAAAATACCACTAACTTCTCCCCAGCGCAATCTGACCCCTGGTTTAAGGAAACTGAAATTGACTACTTAGAGACAAGACCCTCTATGCCACCAGTGTGCCTCATATGTCTGGACTATGTTATCTGTATCTGATTTGGAGACAATTTCTGCTATACAGTACATATAAGGAGTCTTGTAAAGTCAATGCGATCAGGATCTGGCCCTTGGACTGCAAGATTGATGGGACAACAATCACATTATCTTTGTGTAGCCCAATTCACATATGTGTAGTCCAGTGCATGATAGCAACAGTCAGTGATTTTTTTCAGAGTAGCAGCCGTGTTAGTCTGTATCTGCAAAAAGAACAGGAGTTAGTCTCTAAGGTGCCACAAGTACTCCTGTTCTTTTTGTCAGTGATTTGTCAATTATAATTTTGTTAACTCAATTGTCAGGAAAAAGCTACATAATTGCTGTTCTTTTATTTTATGTATTATTTATATTATCATAATACCCAGTTAAGATTGGGTTCCCATTGTGTAGGCACTGTTTAAACCTATAGGTCCCTGCCCTGAAGATTCATAGTCTAATGAAAGACCAAACACAAGTGAGCATGTAAAGGAGCTGTCCCTGGTACTGTTGAGAGAGGTGTAGTGGAGCCATGAGCCCTAAAAGTCCTGCTTTTGTGGTGGATGAAGGGGCAGGAAAGCTAAACTAGCTCCCTGCATCCTGGGGCTGGTGCTTCTAAACTATCCTTCCTGGAGAATACTGGGGCCTTCTGAAAGGAAAATTTACCTTGGAAAGATCCATGGAGAACTGGGGGACTGCTGTGGCAACATGTTCACCAAGATCTGGTTCCTGTGGGTTTGACAAGGTCTCTCCTATTGCCCCTCATTCTACTGCCAAGTCTTCCCTTCTTGCAGGATGTACTTAGTAGAGCTAGTCAAAACTTGGAATTTCCATGCTGAAAATTGGAACAAAACCAAATATTTTAGAAATTTCCCATGATGCAGTTTTTAAAAAAAAATTGGTTTGGATTTAATTTTATTTTTTGTTTCCTCTCCCCCTCCATTTTCATATTTGTATTATTTTTATATTATTTCATGACTTGTCAGTAGTAGTGCATATTATGCACTGTCATAATGTAACACAATGTAGCTGACATCAAAGTGTCTTCTTTATGAAATGACAGTTGACACTCAAACAGGAGACACTTTGGTGTAGAAAAGAAGATAAGATATTTCAATCATTATGAAATAGCAGGTGCCCTTAATGATTTCAAAAATAAAATAAAATACAATTTCAACTATTGTCATATTATGTCATATTATGCACTAGTGCTACTACTGACATGTCATGAAATAATGTAAAAATAGTAAAAATACAATAACGATGAAAAATCCACAAAACAAAATAAAATTTGAAATTTCAAAATTCCTAAATGAAATTGACATTCTGAAACAAATTTTCATTCCAAAATGAAATTTCAAAATTCACTGAAATGAAAATGTTCTTACACGATTGTTTAATTTCAAAATAACTGTTTTTTCTTGGCAGGAATTTTTTCAAAAGGCTTTTATTTTGATGACAACAGCATTTGTTTTTTAAAAAAATGTTTTGATGAAAAAATTCTGACCAGCTCTAGAACTTAGTCTAAGGAACCAATGTTTTTTAGTTAAGTTAGTATTACTGTATCTTGGAACCAAATTTTTAGTGACTTTAACCTGACCTCTAGAATTGTACGCCCAAATTTGTATTAGCAATTTTTTGAATACCTAACTTTGAACACCTCAAAAAAAAAAAATGAATTTGAACACACAAATTGGGTAGTTAGATGGCTGACCAGGGGAATGCTATTTGCATGTGGAAAAAATTGCACTTTTGAAAATGTGTCCAGTGGTATTTAGAGGATGAAGAGGAAGAATCTGATTTGCTTCTGCATTTCCCATTGGAAATTATTGACAGCATTCTCTGACAGGAGCTACTGACCTTCACTGATTGTACATCTGGATATATTTTTTCACTGGGCATGTTTCCACATCAAATCTCTTGTCCAGATGGAGATACTAAAAATACTTTATCTTTTCTTCTTTTCTGCACATTATTTTTTTGACTTCCAATACAATACTTTAAAAAAGTAATTGTTGTAAATATCAAGCTAAATAAGAATTAATTCTACTCAAGCTACCCAGAATTTCATGGAGGAAAGGTCCATCAATGGCTATTAGCCAGGATGGGTAGGGATGCAAAACCATGCTCTAAAGTGTCCCTAGCCTCCGTTTGCCAGAAGCTGGGAATGGGCGACAGGGGATGGATTACTTGATGAGTACCAGTTCTGTTCATTCCCTCTGATGCACCTGGCATTGACCACTGTTGGAAGACAGGATACTGGGCTAGATAGACCATTGGTCTGACCCCGTATGGCCATTCTTATGTTCTTAATTAAAGTACATCCCTCTGGCCTTGATCATGAATACCTTATGCATCCCAAAATTATATTGATGTCAATGGGAATTTTGGGTGCACAATCAATGCAAATGTGGGTCTCCTTAAGTTATATTTATAGCTTACATGTACACTTCCTCCCCTTGTAAAATGTTCTTCCCTCATTCCCATACTAGTCCTAAAGCTTTAAGCATAGACTTTGAAAAAGGAGTACCTAGTTTGGCTCTTAAGTCCACATTTAAATTCCTAGATAAGAGCCTTAATTTTCAAAAATGTTGGGCCACTGACTGTACTTATGAAAATTAGGTCACGTGTTTAAGCAATCAAATATGGACTTAGGAGTAGACCTTGGCAGTTCCTAAAATAAAATAAAATAAAATAAAATAAAATAAATTTGGTTCAGGTCAAATCAAATCTGAAAATTCTGAAAAATTTTAGCAAATCAAAACAATCAACAAAAATGTGTTGGGGTTTTTTATTGGGGGAATCAAACAATATGTTTTGTTCATCCAAGGAGGAGGCGATGGTGGTGCTTGCCTTGTAACTTTCAGCCCAGTGGCTAGGACTCTCACTTGTGGCATGGGAGACCCAGCTTCAGTTCTCCCCTTAGCCTGGTGTAGAAAAGGGATCTGAACTTATATAAAATACTTGAATAGTCATTGGGCCAGAGAAAGAGTGTGAGAATGACTCTCTAGTCTGGTGGGTAGGGCATTTACCAGGAAGATGGGAGCTGCAAGTTTAAGTCCCTGCTTTGACTATTGCTACACAGTGGACCAGCTTCAGTTGGAGAGATTGAGAGAGACCTACTTTAGAATATCCTCTAGCCCAGTGGTTATGGCACTCTCCTGCAAAGTAGGAGACCCAAGTCCAAATATCTGCTCCACAGCAGATAGAGGGGGGAACTGAATCTGCATGTCCTACATCCTGAGTGAATGCCCTAACCACTGGCATAAAAGGAAATGGGTACAACCTCCTCCAGATATTTTGTGAATAGTGTCTAAGCACCACCAAAAAATTTGTCCACAATATTTCACCCAGCTCAGTTTAGGAGTCTAATTTTAGGCACCCAATAGGCAAATCTTTCCCTTAAATATTAATGAATCTATTTATGTAGAATTGCGTGTTTTGTTAAAAGTAGTTGAAAGATTTTTGTTGGCAGCAATCAGTTACTATTGAAGATAATTAGAAACTTTTATATGGAGAGTATTCTTGTTAATATTAGTACTGTGAACATGTCAATACTTGTCACAAGCCCCATGACACACAGAAGCATGACATTTGTTCAGAGGAGAATACATTATGTCTTTACATTCATCCAGCTGTGTATTCTTATGGTAGAGTCTTTAGTGTGATTAATCACATCGCCATTTCACATTAGAACTGTCAAGAACCCTCTTAGTGCAAGAATAATAAATTAAATGCAGTCTAGTTATTGCTCATGGCTCTCCTGCTGTGAACTCTATTTTTCCCCTTTCCCTTTTCCTTTCCCATTTCCTGGGCTTGTTGCAAATACTTCAAGAGACACATACTGCTGTGGACTTAAATTGGGACGCCTCCCTGGACCTCCCAGATGCTAAGGTTTATAAAACCTACAACCAGTAGAAATATTTCCACATAATTTTAACATCCACTTAAAACAAAAGCTTTTATGCAAATAAAAAGCCCCCTGGAGAATCTGAAACCCAAACAATGCAGCACTAAGACCTACAGTGGATTTTCAAAGACACAAGAGGGAGGAAGTAGGCACCCAACCCACATTGAAAGTCAAAGTCAGTGGAAGTTCTAGGCCTGACTCCCCATTGTGTCTTTCACAATTTCACTCTTATATATGAAACTGTCTTAAACAAAAGGGATGCTGAATTCATTGGTTTTCATTATCCAAACTGAGAGAGAGGCCAGAAAAATGTAAACAAAAATTCAGTTGCTTCAATTGCTTATACACATACTTAATTTTAAGCACTAGAAGAGTCCCAATGAAGTCAATACACGCTTTGCTGGATTGGGACCAGATAGCCTAATCAGTGATGAATAAATTGAATTTTAAAGATATTTTTTGTTTTAATAATATAGAGTATATTAGTAATATTAGAAAATGTTTTTGCACTGCCAGTGTTAAAGGGTTTGTTCAATAGCATTTTAATTTTATGACCGAGCTATGTTCCAACAGAACAATGAAATCATCAACCAACAAGAAGAGCTCTTCATTCTTATCCTCATTTAACAGTTTGCCTCTGTCTATTTTTGTGTGTGCTAACACTGATGTTTACTGGTGAACATCATGTGGTGAAGCAATTTTGCATTTTATTACTGATGATTTGCAGAGTTTGTCTAGCCAGTTAGTCCAACTTTTTAAGAATGGCACCTTAAAGTGTACTCCAACCGGAAATTTTCATGATAATATTGGCGTAGGAAATGAATGTTTTGATATCAAGGTGTCAGGTGATCCTATTTGTTATAAAACTGGTAGTCCAGAATGGAACGAAGTGTTATTTCTATAACTTGTGATAGCAACAATTCATCTAATTTACTTGGCCAGCTTTGAAAAAAAGGGTATTCTAGAGGATTTAATGGAGAGATTCATGTATCTGTAGATCAACTTTATTTTGCTGCTCAAACTTGGCATCTGTTTCTTAATATATTTTATCCAAATGAATTGGAAGACTACTGCATATATTATACAGCTGGTTTGTCTACAGGAAAAAAGGGAATAATTTGGTAGCATATTATTAGTGTATTTTTGCAGTAGTTTTGTGAAGTACAATGAATTGCTGTTTTTATGAGTAAGATTTTTGTCTATTATTTTCCTATGTACTTTTCACAATCTGAGTTCCTTACTGCAGAAAATTATATTGTAATGGAGCAGTAGCACCACTAGAATTAAGGTTGTGACCAGCTTACTGTTTAACAGCTGATTTTTCTAAGTTTGATAAAGTGCACGTGGTTACTTAGATTGTCTTGAAAACTGCTATGCCTCATTGAGATCTACAGTAGGGTTAGCGGTCCAGTGAAGGTTGTCTGTAATGCCTTGTCCTCTTCCAGAATGTTGAGTGAACCTATATTTAAACCTCAAAAAACTCCAGGAAATAATAAGTTAAGATAAAACAAACTTGAGCCCCTGAAAATTAGGAAATAGAGTTAAAGTATACAACACCTGTGAAGCACAGGAAAAGCCCAAGTATCCAGTAGGAGAGCTGAGCTTAGAATGGCAGTAGTTCAGTTTGACTGTATTAGATTAAATAGACCCTTACAATTTCTAGAAGTACAAGAGACTAGTATGGTGGTCTGTCCCCAACAGTGTCCTCAAAGAGCTGCCATTCTCTCCTCCAATTCTCTCCCTGGTTATAGAAACATAAGCTTCAGATTTGGGTTTGGTGGCTCACTTGGGTCTCTTGAAAGCTCATGGCCTATGGAATCCAAAGGAAACCAGGCTACATATATATCTTTTGGAATTGAAGGCTATCAGACCCTATGGCTACATTGTTGGACTAGATGACCTCCTGAGGTCCCTTCCAACCCTGATATTCTATGATTGTTTTTCCACAAGTGAGAAAACATAAGAAAATACAGATGATGATTGATTGACATGGCAGCACATCAGAGAGAGGCTTGCACCACAACAATATGCCATAATGCTGCTGGTAGCAGTGTGGAGCGGGAAAGAGTTTTGAGGGTAGCTGTGCACATGATAAATAAAATATTCCAGTTGAGACAGCTTGGATCATTTCAGACTCTCATGTGATCCCTATAGCTTGAGGATTTTACAGAGGCTAAGGCCACACGGAAGGTAGATGTTTATCTTCAAGACACTTATGTATGTCTACCAGCACAGACTGGCTACTAAAATGGCAATTCAAGAAGGATTTATGGAATTTTCAAATAGCTTTACTTTGTCTTAGATGTCCCCTATCCAGCTTGTACCCTAAATAGGTATGTTCATAGTGACAACTTGTGTAAGGGACAGCTTTGGGAGCAAGACCTCTGGGCAGTAGGAGGCAAAAAGCTAGTTGAAGACAATCAGAGGGAGGATAACATAGAACACCCTTTTTTGACTTAGGCTAAATCTCCCCTGCCTAAATGGTTTTTTTTTTTTTTCTAATTACAAGATAGTTGACTTGCTGTAAATGCCTAGTGGAGATAAGGGCCAGGCAGTTTTTATTGCATGTACCTAGGTGTGAACGCGCCTAACTAAATCATGGTAAAAACTATAGAACCATGTCTCACTAGGATAGTACAGTGAGATAGACAACCCACAGAAATTCTCACTGTAAAACCCCCACCTTTTTTTGCAGTGAAGACATAGCGTTAGTGTCCGTAACATGCTCCGTGCTGAAAACCGGCCAGTAACGTTGTCTTACCAGAACACGCATTGCTTTTTTGTGGGCTTCTGCTTTTAAAAAAATGTATAACAAGTATTTATTTATCACTTTAGCTTTATACAGCACTTTATGCACTGAGAGAGAAAGAGAGACAAGTTCCCTGCTCCAGAGAGCTTACAGTCTAAACAAGGCAAGACAAACGCAGGGTGTAGGACAACAGTTCATAAGAGAAAGGAAAGAGAGAGAGAGAGAGGGCTTGAAAAGGAAAGCTTGAAGGAGGGAGTTGAAGAAATTGAGAGACGGGATCATGGCAAGTGAGGACAGGGAGACTTCTCATTGACTTTAATTTAGTTATGTGTTTGTTAGTGAGTGGGGGCATGCACAGGGATAGAGAGTAGCTTTAGTGCACAACTAATTCTCTTGATTTACTTGCCAGAGTGCCAGTGAATATACCAGGTTTGTCTGTCTCTCTGAAACTGCATATCATGTGTATCCAAAGAAGAGATCTGTGCAACTCGAAAGTGTATGTCTTTCACCAACAGAAGCTGATTCAGTAAAAGATGTTACCCACCCACCTGGTCTCTTTAATATCCTGGGACCAAAAGGGCTACAACAACATTGCAAATATCATATGTTTTGATAGCCAAACCATGTATGTATTCTGCTACTACATAAAGAACGATCATTATAGGCTGAGGATGGCCCTGTTTTTCCATCACTTTACATATTACACATGTGATCTGTCACACAAAATCCCTTTATTCTCTGAAAAATATTTTCTATTTATTTTGATTTCATGTATTACAAGGCACCTATCCCAGGCTCTAGGTGCCCTGGAAGTCATTAGGAACACAATCCATAACAACAAAAATAGTAACGAACTGCACACTAGTGGAAAAGGGCAGCTTATCTGCTGATGCTGCTGTCAGAGCGGATTATGCACTAGTTTGCTATTTATTTATCCTATGACTGGTTTGAGTTCAATCCCTAGTTCTCAGTCTGCAAATATTTGCTATACACATTGGCCTTGATCATATAATGAGCACCACACAGACAGAAGACTACACTCACAGGGAACCGCATGGACTTCACTGCAGGACAGGGGTTGTTATTGCTAACCGATTAATCAATCTGGTTTGACTTTTGAGGGCCTGACAGGGGGTTCTGTCTAAATCTGCTGCTGCTGGCAGATCTTGCTATGCTGTGGTTTCCTTATTAGATATATTCTTACAACTTCCTATAAGCAGTTTCCTAATCTTGGTCTTATTCACCAGTGCTTTGGTGCACACATTGTTTGTTTTTTATTATTAGTCGAGAACTAGGATGAGACGTCTGTATAACTATCTATTTTGCTGCTAGAATTTTTTTAGTATTTTCTTATATTCTATTTCTTCTTTGGTACACACCTTGCCACCAATCCTGGAAGCAATAATGATGTAAGGGGGGCACTTTTGGGGGAGGTCCACAAGATGATGTTATTTACAGGAATAGGGTATTATCTGTTTGAACACTTGAAGCCCTCTAATGGTGCTCACACTGTTTTGTGTAAAGCTGGTTGAAAAATTTTCTTTGGAACAGTTGAAAAATGCAGTTTTAATTCAATTGAAATGTTTTGTGGGACTGTGTCGATTTTGATGTCATATTTTGTTGTAAATTGTTTCAATAGTGTGAGTTTGATTCATTTTGTTTGGACTTTTATATTACATTAAAGTATTAGTTTAATATACTTATATGTGGTGTATTTAATATTGTGTATATAAATATTAACATATTAAATACAATATAAGTCAAAATAAGTTGAAACCACACTTAAAATATTTAAATACTATCTTCAGGGGTATCAAATTCATTCATATGGTGGGCCTGACCCTGCCACTTGGTGTGGGTTACCTTAATCAAAAGTTATTAAAATAGATATAGATAAAGATAAACCACATTGGTAATTACTTACATTGATTTAGATGTTAGTGACTGCTACTGCTGCTCCCCGATACCTGGTATCGCTTAGTGCTCCTAAGCAAATGCCATTTCCCTTCACTTGGACACATACCAGCTTCTGTCAGACTTATGTCTCTCCAAAGCCTCTTAAACGTGATCAAGTGGTCCTACACCTGTGTGCGAGGTTCGCTGGATTGCTGTGCTAGAGTCTGGATGACAGCAGTGTGATTTGTAGTGCGACCAGTGTGTTGCACGCTAACTGCCCCGAGTAAACCCTGATGGTACACGCTAAATGTTCCTTAGTTTGCACTGATGTGTTACGGTTTGTAACAGGACTTCATCAATGCATACTAGCAGGATCTACATGGGACAGTTGTAATGCAGACTCCGGGATCATGTAGACAAGTTCAAAGATTCATGGGATGTCCAAAGGCTGAATGGAACTGTTCTATGGGCTGGATCCAGCCCACAGGCCATACATAGATTCATAGATTCATAGATTCATAGATTCTAGGACTGGAAGGGACCTCGAGAGGTCATCGAGTCCAGTCCCCTGCCCGCATGGCAGGACCAAATACTGTCTAGACCATCCCTGATAGACATTTATCTAACCTACTCTTAAATATCTCCAGAGATGGAGATTCCACAACCTCCCTAGGCAATTTATTCCAGTGTTTAACCACCCTGACAGTTAGGAACTTTTTCCTAATGTCCAACCTAGACCTCCCTTGCTGCAGTTTAAGCCCATTGCTTCTTGTTCTATCCTCAGAGGCTAAGGTGAACAAGTTTTCTCCCTCCTCCTTATGACACCCTTTTAGATACCTGAAAACTGCTATCATGTCCCCTCTCAGTCTTCTCTTTTCCAAACTAAACAAACCCAATTCTTTCAGCCTTGCTTCATAGGTCATGTTCTCAAGACCTTTAATCATTCTTGTTGCTCTTCTCTGGACCCTTTCCAATTTCTCCACATCTTTCTTGAAATGCGGTGCCCAGAACTGGACACAATACTCCAGCTGAGGCCTAACCAGAGCAGAGTAGAGCGGAAGAATGACTTCTCGTGTCTTGCTCACAACACACCTGTTAATACATCCCAGAATCACGTTTGCTTTTTTTGCAACAGCATCACACTGTTGACTCATATTTAGCTTGTGGTCCACTATAACCCCTAGATCCCTTTCTGCCGTACTCCTTCCTAGACAGTCTCTTCCCATTCTGTATGTGTGAAACTGATTTTTTCTTCCTAAGTGGAGCACTTTGCATTTGTCTTTGTTAAACTTCATCCTGTTTAACTCAGACCATTTCTCCAATTTGTCCAGATCATTTTGAATTATGACCCTGTCCTCCAAAGCAGTTGCAATCCCTCCCAGTTTGGTATCATCCGCAAACTTAATAATCGTACTTTCTATACCAATATCTAAGTCGTTAATGAAGATATTGAACAGAGCCGGTCCCAAAACAGAACCCTGCGGAACCCCACTCGTTATGCCTTTCCAGCAGGATTGGGAACCATTAATAACAACTCTCTGAGTACGGTTATCCAGCCAGTTATGCACCCACCTTATAGTAGCCCCATCTAAATTGTATTTGCCTAGTTTGTCGATAAGAATATCATGCGAGACCGTATCAAATGCCTTACTAAAGTCTAGGTATACCACATCCACAGCTTCTCCCTTATCCACAAGACTCGTTATCCTATCGAAGAAAGCTATCAGATTGGTTTGACATGATTTGTTCTTTACAAATCCATGCTGGCTGTTCCCTATCACCTTACCACCTTCCAAGTGCTTGCAGATGATTTCCTTAATTACTTGCTCCATTATCTTCCCTGGCACAGAAGTTAAACTAACTGGTCTGTAGTTTCCTGGGTTGTTTTTATTTCCCTTTTTATAGATGGGCACTATATTTGCCCTTTTCCAGTCTTCTGGAATCTCTCCCGTCTCCCATGATTTTCCAAAGATAATAGCTAGAGGCTCAGATACCTCCTCTATTAGCTCCTTGAGTATTCTAGGATGCATTTCATCAGGCCCTGGTGACTTGCAGGCATCTAACTTTTCTAAGTGATTTTTAACTTGTTCTTTTTTTATTTTATCTGCTAAACCTACCCCCTTCCCATTAGCATTCACTATGTTAGGCATTCCTTCAGACTTCTCGGTGAAGACCGAAACAAAGAAGTCATTAAGCATCTCTGCCATTTCCAAGTTTCCTGTTACTGTTTCTCCCTCTTCACTAAGCAGTGGGCCTACCCTGTCTTTGGTCTTCCTCTTGCTTCTAATGTATTGATAAAAAGTCTTCTTGTTCCCCTTTATTCCCTTAGCTAGTTTGAGCTCATTTTGTGCCTTTGCCTTTCTAATCTTGCCCCTGCATTCCTGTGTTGTTTGCCTATATTCATCCTTTGTAATCTGTCCTAGTTTCCATTTTTTATATGACTCCTTTTTATTTTTTAGATCATGCAAGATCTCGTGGTTAAGCCAAGGTGGTCTTTTGCCACATTTTCTATCTTTCCTAACCAGCGGAATAGCTTGCTTTTGGGCCCTTAACAGTGTCCCTTTGAAAAACTGCCAGCTCTCCTCAGTTGTTTTTCCCCTCAGTCTTGATTCCCATGGGACCTTACCTATCAGCTCTCTGAGCTTACCAAAATCTGCCTTCCTGAAATCCATTGTCTCTATTTTGCTGTTCTCCCTTCTACCCTTCCTTAGAATTGCAAACTCTATGATTTCATGATCACTTTCACCCAAGCTGCCTTCTACTTTCAAATTCTCAACGAGTTCCTCCCTATTTGTTAAAATCAAGTCTAGAACAGCTTCCCCCCTAGTAGCTTTTTCAACCTTCTGAAATAAAAAGTTGTCTGCAATGCAGTCCAAGAATTTGTTGGATAGTCTGTGCCCCGCTGTGTTATTTTCCCAACATATATCCGGATAGTTGAAGTCCCCCATCACCACCAAATCTTGGGCTTTGGATGATTTTGTTAGTTGTTTAAAAAAAGCCTCATCCACCTCTTCCACCTGGTTAGGTGGCCTGTAGTAGACTCCTAGCATGACATCACCCTTGTTTTTTACCCCTTTTAGCCTAACCCAGAGACTCTCAACACTTCCGTCTCCTATGTCCATCTCTACCTCAGTCCAAGTGTGTACATTTTTAATATATAAGGCAACACCTCCTCCCTTTTTCCCCTGTCTATCCTTCCTGAGCAAGCTGTATCCATCCACACCAACATTCCAATCATGTGTATTATCCCACCAAGTTTCAGTGATGCCAACAATGTCATAGTTGTATTTATTTATTAGCACTTCCAGTTCTTCCTGCTTATTACCCATACTTCTCGCATTTGTATATAGGCATCTAAGATACTGGTTTGATCTTTCCTCCCGGTTTTGTCCTGACCCTCCTTTCTCTCTGCCAATATAGCCCACACTCCCTCTCGTCTCCGACCCATCTCCCAGGTCTCCATGTTCATTTGACACCTCTCTTCTAATGAATGTTTTTTCAGTTTTTGTTTTGAGGGAAATTTAAAAATTTCAGCTTTTTGTTCTGATTTGGAACTATTTTTTTTCCTGTAGTTTCAGAATTTCCTGCAGAACAGAAATTCCAGTCCCTGACCAGCTCTGTTTTCAGATTTGCCAGAAATCAGTCAAAACAGCACTATGTATATAGATAGGCCTTGCATATTTGTGTGTAGTTAGTAAACCCAGCTGTGCCTATGTGGTTTCTTTGTATTCTTGTTGTCAAGGAAAGAGGAAAAGATGCAAGAGCTGTGCATAGGAGAGGTTTGGCAGCTGGGTCATGGGCTGGAAGGGAAAAAGATTGTTCCTTCTTGCATCCCTTACTTTGCCAATCAATGCCTGTAAGCATTTATGCAGCTTTGACTTTATGCATTGGCCCAATGCAGACCTTTAGAGAAACAGGGTAAAGTGTCAAGATGTGACAGGCCAAGTGCTTTTTAGGTGCATACACACTCAACCAAAACTGCGAGCAATTTCACTTGCTCAACTGGCAGACAAATCCTTCTGGTGACCAACCTGGGGCTTATTGTGTAGAAACTCTACAAAAACTGGAACAAACATTGTAAAGGCAATGGAACAAATCCTGAAAATAGCAATATTCCCAGTTGTCAGGGGCCCTAGACATGATAGAATGTACGCTGTACTTATTCATGACAGCAGTAAGTGCTGCTTCTGAGCATGCTCTCATAGAATCATAGAATATCAGGGTTGGAAGGGACCTCAGGAGGTCATCTAGTCCAACCCCCTGCTCAAAGCAGGACCAAAATCAACTAAATCATCTCAGCCAGGGCTTTGTCAAGCCGGCCCTTAAAAACCTCCAAGGAAGGAGATTCCACCACCTCCCTAGGTAACGCATTCCAGTGCTTCACCACCCTCCTAGTGAAATAGTGTTTCCTAATATCCAACCTAAACCTCCCCCACTGCAACTTGAGACCATTGCTCCTTGTTCTGTCATCTGCCACCATTGAGAACAGCCGAGTTCCATCCTCTTTGGAACCCCCCTTCAGGTAGTTGAAAGCAGCTATCAAATCCCCCCTCATTCTTCTCTTCTGGAGACTAAACAATCTCAGTTCCCTCAGCCTCTCCTCATAAGTCATGTGCTCCAGACCCCTAATCATTTTTGTTGCCCTCCGCTGGACTCTTTCCAATATTTCCACATCCTTCTTATAGTGTGGGGCCCAAAACTGGACACAGTACTCCAGATGAGGCCTCACCAATGTCGAATAAAGGGGAATGATTACGTTCCTCGATCTGCTGGCAATGCCCCTACTTATTCAGTCCAAAATGCCGTTAGCCTTCTTGGCAACAAGAGCATACTGTTGACTCATATCCAGCTTCTTGTCCACTGTGACCCGTAGGTCCTTTTCTGCAGAACTGCTACCTAGCCATTCGGTCCCTAGTCTGTAGCAGTGCATAGGATTCTTCCGTCCTAAGTGCAGGACTCTGCACTTGTCCTTGTTGAACCTCATCAGGTTTTTTTTGGCCCAATCCTCTAATTTGTCTAGGTCCCTCTGTATCTGATCCCTACCCTCCAGCATATCTACCACGCCTCCCAGTTTAGTGTCATCTGCAAACTTGCTGAGAGTACAGTCCACACCATCCTCTAGATCATTAATAAAGATATTAAACAAAACTGGCCCCAGGACCGACCCTTGGGGCACTCCGCTTGAAACCAGCTGCCAACTAGACACGGGAGCCATTGATCACTATCCGTTGAGCCCGACGATCTAGCCAGCTTTCTATCCACCTTACAGTCCATTCATCCAGCCCATACTTCTTTAACGTGGCGGCAAGAATACTGTGGGAGACCGTATCAAAAGCTTCGCTAAAGTCAAGGAATAACACATCCACTGCTTTTTAGGTGCATACACACTCAACCAAAACTCTCTTAGCACTCCTTTAAGCCATTCTGCCTTCCTCAGCTCAACATAGGCATAATACCTCAGGCTATGTCTACACAATCACTACAGCTCCACAGGCTCCTATCCTGATCTATACTACCCAGTACTACTCCAGTGGAAAAGCCAATATGCAGCTTTATGTTTTTAAACATTGTTACAATTTTTTGTTTGGAGGTGCAAGCAGCAGGACAGACTAGCTGCCTGAGTAAGTAACTAGGTGGGATCACATTTGGGGCAGCGAGGTGCTTGTGCCACTGTGGCTACGCTTCTGGTTTTGCCGCGTTCGCTCAATCAAAGCTAGCGATGTTTGTCTACCCAAGCTGGAAATTACACCTCCAACTTGAAGTGAAGATGTATCCGCAGAAAGATGGACGAGTGGAAACTACTTTACTGTTATTAGCTCAATTTAATGAAATGATTTTATTTTTACTAAGACTGATTCTGCCTACTTAAAAAAAAAAAAAACAGGCTGGATTTTCAAAAGCACTCAGCATTGGCGCAACTCTGCTCCCACTGATGTCAACAGAAGTTTTCCTAGTGGCAACAGAATTAGGCCAGTTCTGAGTCTTTTTAAAAATCCCAACCAGCATGTATCACTCTGAAATGTTTAGGCAGTTTACAAGAATAAACAAATGAAGGCCTGATAGTGATAAAGTTGAGCTGGAAAAAATGCAATTGTGCCAAGGTTCAATGATATTTCCAAAGTTCTGGTACTGAGGAGCATTTGATTCACATCTTCCTGTGGAAAGAAACACTTCTTCTTAATGCAGGCATCAGGTTGTGTTCTGTCACTTTATACGCTGTAGGATTACATCCAGTGCCTCTCTGTTGCTTCGGTAATGTAACATAACCCAGGAGGTGCTATGACAACTCTAATAAAATAAATTGTCTTTTGCCAGAGGAAGCAGTACCTTGCTGGTAGGAAATTACCAGGGCTGCTTACAAAGCAGCAAGTGGCTCTTTGGGCAGCCACCCAAAATGTATTGGTTAATTTACCACTATCTGTAGTCTGTCAGTGTTTTTACTTTAATTTGCATTTGTTGCTGTCTTATATATCCTCTGTCTTTACACTGTTTTTTAAATTGTAATATAGTCCACAGAAATGTGCATTATTGAAGATGATCTTTGGATATTAATTCATTGTAATTCATTGAAACAGAAATTCAATTGCTCTGTCCATGGAAGTTACCTGTTGATCCCTTAGACTAGAATGTTATGTTGTAACTAAATTGATCTGATTTCCAGTTAAAAGCAAAAAGAACTGTCGACAATGACTATCTGGCTTGATTCTTTGCAGATTACTAAATACGTTAGAGATCTTCTTTCCATAACCTTTCAGTTTATTGAGATGTTTAGATCGCTGCTTCTTTTCTTGCCTTCGGGAGAACATTGTATTTTGATTGTATTAGTGCACAGTGGGATTACATTGTAAGGGCTCCGTATCATTGATATTTATATGTCCATATCTAGGGCATCATAAAGCTAATGCCCAGAGCAGTGTGAACTGTTCTAGACAGGAGAAGTTACAGATAGGGCCAGGAGCACCGCCAGCTTTTTTGCCGCCCTAGGCGACGGAAGGTCCCGCCCCCGACAGAGGCGGCGGAAGGTCCCGCCCCCGA
>NW_020664374.1:2000595-2038482 GCF_002925995.2 Terrapene triunguis | reverse complement strand
TCCCGCCCCCGAAATGCCGCCCCCGACAGAGGCGGCGGAAGGTCCCGTCCCCGAAATACCGCCGACAACTGGGGTGGCAGAAGATCCTGCTGCCGTGGTTGCCGCCCCCCAAATGTTAGCGCCCCAGGCGACCGCCTAGGTCGCCTAATGGGTTGCCCCGGCCCTGGATAGGGCCATGATTTTGCTGGCAAGTGTTGAGTGGGGCAGCGCCACTGCTTGATTTCCATCTTGCTCCATTTGGCGAGGCAAGCAGTTGATGATCTTGCACTCCAGGATGGTCATTATGCCTGAGTCTTTATACCGTTCCCCACTCTCCATGTATCCATGCAATGTGAGGTGTAAGCTGGTCCTAAAGGAACACACAGAAAAGGCTTACCAAAAAGCTTTATCATAGTTGCAATAAACACGGAGATCATGGTGAGAAGAACTCTGAAACATGTTGTAACATGTAAAGCGTCAGGCTAGGTATTCACTACTCAGGTGTAACAGAACATGTGTTCTTTAGCCTATAATAGGAGTTCTGGAGTTCCCACTGAGAAATGGTGCCTCTACACCACTCCTAATGTGGGTAGTGTGTTACCAGATTTGCCCGTTACTTTGGGGTATGCTCATTTATTAGGGTTACTCTTCTGATGGGGGGGGGTCTGTAATTCTATTAATGTACTGCTTGTGTCACTTGTGTTTTCATATGGAGCTCTACTTTTCCCTTTTGCAAGTCCCCTCCCAATGGAGCTATCCTGCAGGACCTAGGTTCCCCAGGGCTGGGTTCCTCCAGCTGCAGAAGAACACACACACCCACACACACCCCCACACACAAGTCTGAGTGGACCGGGTCAATCAGCACTTTCAAGCTGACCCCTTATATGTCCCTGGACTCAGTGGGCTGGGTTGAGCAGCACTTCATAAGAACAGCCGTACTGGGTCAGACCAAAGGTCCATCTAGCCCAGTATCCTGTCTACCGACAGTGGCCAATGCCAGGTACTCCAGAGGGATTGAACCTAACAGGTAATGATCAAGTGATCTCTCTCCTGCCATCCATCTCCACCCTCTGACAGACAGAGTCTAGGGACACCATTCCTTACCCATCGTGGCTAATAGCCATTAATGGACTTAACCTCCACGAGTTTATCCAGTTATCTTTTAAACGCTGTTATAGTCCTAGCCTTCACAACCTCCTCAGGCAAGGAGTTCCACAAGTTGACTGTGCGCTGTGTGAAGAAGAACTGCCTTTTATTTGTTTTAAATCTGCTGCCTATTAATTTCATTTGGTGACCCCTAGTTTTTGTACTATGGGAATAAGTAAATAACTTTTCCTTATCTACTTTCTCCACATCACTCATAATTTTATATACCTCTATCATATCCCCCCTTAGTCTCCTCCTTCCAAGCTGCCACCCTCGTATGTCACAGGTTCAGTTCGTCCCTCTTCCCACTTTCACGTTACAATTGTACTGGTAATAACCCACTTGATAAACAAACCCCACAGGATTTTTGGGCACTACAGGGATCTTTAGCTTAGGTAAGAGAAGCGTTGCTGCAGAGTGAATGGGAAAGCTAAAACCACAAAAGAGTAAAGTTGAGAGAGAGAGGGAAGCAACCAGCTTAACCATAAAAGTTATGTATTGAATAATAGTGATAACCACACAAGGAGAGCCTAAACAACCATAACAGTTACATTATTAAAGGTTACAAAAGTCATATATAGAAAACCTGAGGTAGAAAAGAAAACAGAGAGAGAGAGAGATAGAGCTGGGATCTCACCAATCCATGAAGCTTGAACTGGTCGGGGTTCCCAAGTGATGGTGGTAGGTCAGGGTCCTAAGTGCTGGAGATAGGCAAAGCCCCCAGCAAGATCAGCCAGGAGAAGATGAAATCCCAGTGGGACTGATCCAGAGTTTGGATCCATGCATCAGAGCACTTACTGGAGTGTGGGTAGGGTTTTTTGTAGGGACAGAACAATGGTTCAAGGGAGAACACTAGATTTGTTTATGGGTAAACTGATGACTCGAGGGTTTTATTTAGGCTAGACGATAGGGGCTGATCACTTTTGGCTATGGGTGGTGTTCCTTCCAGGGAGTTCACAATGCAATTAGGCTGGTTCAGTATTTTGGATATCAATCAAGGATTCTTTACTAGAATTGGTCTGATAACTGCTGAGCTGGGTGTGTGCAGGCATAGGTTCATTAACATCTGGAGCCGAGATCCCCCAGGATGCAGTGCTTCCCTGCTCCCAGAGTTCAGTGCGGTTCTTGCCTTGGAATCTCTGCTCTCCATTCTGTATGCTAATGGAGATGCCTCCCTGTCCCATCTTTGATGCAGATGAGGCTAGGGGAGTTGCCTTAATCTTGTCACCCTTGTCAGGAGGGTTCTAGGTGTGTCTCCCACTGTCCTTCACTGCTCTCTGCAAGTCTTTTATCTGATCTGTTTTGGTTCAAGCAGAGGCTGCGGGCGGGGGATGTCCTTTCATGAGTCAGACAGGCTGGATACTGTGCCCTGGTTCTCGAAGAACACAGAGCTGGATATGGACAGACAGGGAAGTAAAAGGAAACAATGAGATATTTTTAGTAAGCATGGTAGGCTGCTATCTCAGCACACAAGAGGCCTTACCATTGTCAAGTTTTTATAGGCATCATGGCAAAGGAGAGTTTTGAGAAGGGATTTGAAGGAGAATAATGAGTGAGTTTGCAGATGTTTACAAGGAGCTTCTCCCAAGCATGAGGGGCAGCATGGGAGAAAGAACAATGGTGCTTGTTTGAAAATTTAACAACTGAGCAATGGTGGCTAGTACCATGGGCTGATTGGAGGTAGAAGTCAACATTTCAGTAATGAATGAGAGATATTAGGTAGGGGATAGGTTGAAAAGGGCCTTGAAATTGAAGAGAAGCAGTTTTTGTTTGATGCAATAGAGAAGAGGGAGCCACTGGAGAGATTCCAAGAAAGAGGTGATATGGTCAAAATGATGGGCTAGGAAAATGATCTTTGCGGCAGCATTCTAAATGGATATCAGTGGGGCAAGATTGCATTTGTCAAGGCCAGAGAGCAAGATATGGCAGAAACTGAGATGTGATATGATGAGAATTTTAGCTCTATGGATGGATAGGAAGGCTGTATTTTAGTGATGTTATGTAGAAAGAATCTACAACGTTTAGACCTAGTCTGAATGTGAGGACCTTAATAGAGGTTTGAATCAAGGATGACATCCAGGTTGTGGGCCTGAGTGACAGGCAGGATGGTGGTGTTGTCCACAGTGATTGAGGAAGGTGGTGTGTGGGATGGCCTAGGGGGAAAGATTAAGAGCTCTGTTTTAGCCATGTTGAGCTTGAGCTGATGGCTAGACATCCTCAAGGAGATGTCAGAGAGACAGACCAGATTTTAGTTTGGACAGAGGAGGCAGGCCTGGAGTAGAGAGAGTCATCAGCACCGAGATGGTAGTTGAATTTGTGTTTGCAGATGGGATCACCCAGAGATAAAGTGGGTAGGGGGAGAAGAAAAGGGACCAAGGACAGAGCCCTGTGGAAATGTCACCAAAAGTTGGAGGCAGATGAAGAGAATCCTCCAAAGGATATGCTGAAGGAGTGATTAGAGAGGTAGGAGGAGAACCATGTCATGAAAGCCAAGGTGAGGACAAAGATTTCAAGAAGAGGCGCATGACTGATGGTACCAAACATGCGTGACAGGTCAAGGAGGATGAGGATGAAGTGCTGGTTCTGACCTTTGGCTAGGAAGAGGTTCTTAGAGATTTTAGTGAGAGTGGTTTCAGTGGAGTGCAAGGAGCACAAATTAAATGTTTTAAAAAGTCAGTTTTAAATTCTTATTATTCAAGGGGGAAAAACAGGTTAATGGTCAAGTATGGCCCTGAATTTAGATCTGAACTGGGTCTTAATTGTTTACAACTCAGATCACAAGAGACCAAATCCTGCTTTTGGATGTATATACATGGCTCCTACTGGAAGTCCAAAGGAGCCATGTGCTCTGCATCTGAGGGCAGACTTTGACCCCCAGCAGGTGCTGTGAATAGTATATAATTTTGTGCTCGTCACAAGGAGAAACAGGTAAGAAATAATGCAGACCTTTCTCATCTCCACTGGAGAGCTCTTTGGCTTATATGTTTATTCATGTTTTTTCTCTCATATATATGCATACCTAAGAGAGATGCTTTTAAATCTGATACACTGCAGTTCAGAAAGCCATCTGCTAAGTTTGCAGTCACTTAGAATGTTTTCATGGAGTTTAATATTCTGTCGTTCTGCTACTCAGAGTAAGTGTTCCACACACTTTAGCTATTTATTTAGGTTACCCTGAATTTTGGATACTGTGCAGAATAATTAAGTGAGGATGTGCTTCTAAATATTCTTAATGCTATCAGCAGTTCATATTTCAGTATATAGCAGAATTTGAAATATTAAATATCGTGTCCTTCAACTGCACTTGTGCAAAGTTGTTTACTTCCAAGCTAACGTATAACTATCCAAAGCAAAGTACATTTGGTATAGACTAACACAGGTTTATGCACAGAAATACAATCAGTGCATCGCACATTTGCAGTGTGTATAGTAGTCAGAATACATTGATTCTTCATATAGTCTTCTATCAGTATACTAAGTTTTATTTTTGTCACCACTCTGAATGGAGCATTCAGAATATGTAACTATTTGGAATATAAATTGAATGCAAAGGTATTATTACCTTGAGCAATAATGATGAATAATTCCTCACTTCAGTGATATTTAAAGAGAATTTCTAAGTCATGAAATTGCTTAAAAATCTTTTGGTAAATGACACATCTCATGTGCATTGCTTACCAAAGCCTCAGGTATAAGTTATAGAGGTGTCAATAGCAATTCCATAGGTAAGCTTGCCTTGAGGTTTCAACTGAAATCACAACTCCTCTTTTTCAAACTTTAATGATTGAGTTTAGTCTCCCAATTAGTACAATAACTCTTCAGAGGGCACTTGAAATGTATTTGTGGTTTTTAAGTGAAATTTAACCAGTGCAGAAGAAAACATTTAAAATGTTTTATTTTTGCTCAGTTTTCCTCACATTTCCTTGCCATTTCCATAGTCCCCACGAATTCCATTCTCTCTCCACCACTTCCCATACACATTTTGGTAACATCTGAGATACTGGAACTTTACAAAATTAAGCAGAACTGTTATCTCCCTTACTTATCATACCTTACTTGAGTTTTGCCAAGATTAAATTCTGGAACTGCTCAAATCAGTCAACTACTTCCCTTTTTAACAAAAATGAAAATTTTCAAAAATTTTAATTTTCTTCATCAAAATGTACTTTAATGAAAAGTTTTCCTACCATTTCTCTCCCTGAATCACCAGCTGTGCTGTGCACGTAGTGTCAGTGAGCCAGAAAGGCAGACTGGGCATGAGATGGACTCTGTAAATGGGGGTGAACAGAGATGGGGAGAGGGAGGCGGAGTAAGCTATCCAACAAATCAGTACTTTCTTTGAGACCTCTGCTATTGGTTTAATTTAGCTGCCAAGACTTTAATTAAGTACAGTGTACTTAGTCTGATTAGGCAGTCAGTGAAGTTGCCTAAGGACTTTCTCATTTGAACAATATCAAAATTAGAAAAAAAATTGCTAGTTAAATAAGGTACCAGGATCAGATTGAAAGTGCTTGATGAGCAATATTTTCTGGAAAAATTGTATATCTTAAACCATTATTTTGAAAAATAATTTTAATGGGAAGCAAAGGCAAAATTTACTTATTATAAATGACAGCCAGAGACTGCAATCTGCCTAACCCACAAAATGTTGGTAGTGGGACACTTACACAGATTTGCCATGTGAATTGTAGAATATTTAAAATACGTCTATGTAAATGATTTATATTTATCACCTCAGTGAAGAAATTGCTCATGTTTAGTCATTTATCTACTGAAATAACCACCATGTAAACCCTATTGATGGTTCTGATTCAGTGCTTACCCCATGGACAAGTGAAGTTAAGGAGGTTAAATTGCTTATCAGATTTGAGATGAAAACTGGAAGAAGTTTAAGCGTCTAGACAAGGGCCTTTTAGAGCAACAGAAAAGTGTAATCACTGAGATGGCTGCTCACATTTGATGTAGAACCAGCTGAAAGGATTAGTTTCTGAATAAAACCCCACATATTCTCAAGTACATAGAGATGGGTCTACGAGAAGATGGACAATAATGTAGCATAATAAAGGATTCAAAGGATTGCCTAGAACAATAGGATTGCCCATTGTCAAAATGGGAGTAAGGGGGACAATTTAAATGGGAGATGGATGAGAGCTGGAGACAGCCACCCAAGGTAACAAGACATAGCAAAAATTATTGTGTATATGTACAATGCCCTGATCCCCAATCCTTCTTAGAGCATCTAGGTACTACTATAAAACAACTATTAAATAATAAAACTGCATTCCTACAGCTTATCATTAGATTGGATAGAGTGTGTGTATGTATTCCTGGAAATGTATTGTTAGCAATTCATGGTTAAGTTGAGAAAGCCTTTACTTTGTTCAGAAATCCTTCTGAAGTTTGAAAAAGGCATAAAGTTAGTGTATAGAAAGGGGAGGTAAGAAATCTGCCCATTCCTTCTTATCGTGAAATTGGTGCTTTGTATACTCTGTGGCAAGTTGGATCTCAGTTCTGCAGAAAGGCCTCTGGATTCTGTGGCAGTGTCATTTGTATTTAAAAAAATTGAGGGTTTGGATTAAATAAATGTAATGAATGAATAACTCAGCCATTACAGCAGCCCCTCTGTTATTTGTTTGATATTAAATTCAGTTCTTTCTATGCTGTCCTCACAGATTTCACTGTGCCAGACATTTTCATACTGACAATTTATAACTGCAACAAAAGAGATAATGAGGGCACACCTGGCAGGTTTGGCAGTTGTGTAAAGCACAGCTGGAGCCTTTGGCAGTTGGGGATAGCCATCTTGCATTTGTTTCTGTTAAAATGGTCAGAAGTGAAATAGTTGATAATGTTTTTTTTCATAGATTCATAGATTCTAGGACTGGAAGGGACCTCGAGAGGTCATCAAGTCCAGTCCCATGTTGCAATTGCTATCTCTAGTTTTTAGAGTTAACACCCTATTGAGATAAATGGGACAGTCCATATCATTTACAGCACAGTTTAGGCAGATATTACACTCAGTTCACATTTTAAAAAGTTTTCTTCACAACCAGGATGGCTAGAAACATACTGGATTTTCAAATAAAAGGTTATATCCTGTCACGTAAACCTCTGATAAGGGATATAGCATATCTGTAACTGCAGAACACACTGGGTTGTGAATAGTCAGTCAGCCAGCCAGCCAGCAGAAAGGCCCCCTTCCAGAAAGGTGAAATCTGACCTTGCCTGACCTAAACCAAGACGAGACAAAACTGTTACTTAAGTCCTGATCCTGCATGTGCTTAACTTTAAGACCATGAGTAGTTATGCATCACCTAGTGGTAGGTGTGTTATGCCTCTGTTCCTGCTAGCTCCAATTTTTCTCTCAGGCCACAGTCATGCCATTTAGTGGTCTACCTTTTAGTGGGTGTTGACTCGACCCTTCGGTCAGGTCCCCAATCCATCTTCTTTTTTCCTGAGGTGATGGAGTCTTAAGGAAGATATGGGATCCCCCAGCCTCATGATTGGGGAGAACTTCAACCTCTGTTGACCCCCATGGGTGTCCAATACCAGCCGGGTGGTTCTAAAGGTCTTTACCCTCTCCTTCCTTTCCCAAGGGAGAGTCCGGAAGTAAGGGTTTTCATGCCCTTTGTAAGAAGGGGGTTGGTGGGGAGCCTGGGCCCTCCCACTCCACTAGGCTCAGCCCAGGACCCAGTAAGAGGCACCAACGTCCAGCACCCAGGAATGCCTTAACACCATTTCCCTGGGCCACTTCCTATCATCCACTCTCTCACCAAAGTCTTACAGTTTGCCTCAAAGTAGTAAAATAACTGAACCTTCAGCCCCTCTGGGCTCAGTAGGGAAGCTCTTTCTCTCCAGGAAAAGGTTTCTCTAGCATCCTTCCTCAGGATCTCTCAGGACAGATCTCTCTCTCTCTCTGCCCTATCAGGTCCTTTTTGAGCTTCACCACCAGCTGAAGCATGCTTTGCAGTTGGGGCTGGGTGGGGTTGCCTGGGTCCACAGCTGCTCCTTAACCCCTTCAGTTCCAGTGGGGGGTGTATACTCCCTATCACAGTAGTCCCATTGAAGTTAAAATATGTGCATGAATCGTTGCCAGATCAGGGCATTATTGCTTCAGGAACTCAAGAAACTGAATAAAAATGGGGCTGATTTTAATCTATTTTGCACCATTGTAACTCTATTGACTCAACTGATTTACATCAGAATCAGGCCCAGTCATCTATTTTCAACTTAATTTTTAATGGGATTTAATATTCCCAAAGTAGTTAAGTTTTAAAAATTACATTCATCTAAAACTTGCAATCTGATTTTTCTAGTCACCTAAATATGGCACAAAATGCCAAACAAAGAAATTACAAGCTTTGCACTATACATCCCAGAGAGAAGAAGAATTTCAAGTTCATTATTATTTCCTTAGTAAAAATACATTTGAAAGGAGAATGACTTGTACCAAAGTGTTCTTTATATAGACTTGTAGACATATTTTTGTTGTTATTTTGTGTAAACTAGAAAATCTTATTCACATAAAGAAAACCCACAACCCCTCCCCCCCAGTATTTATCACTTTGTTATTACATGAATTTAGCTATTGTTTTTGGTAATTGTTAGATGCGGTTACAAATACTTTTCCAGCTATGCTTGTATTCATGAAGTGTTACATTTATTTTAAAGGCATAAAACACTTGTGTAATAGCTTGCTGCTCAAGCATTTTGCAGCAGTTCAAATTTGGAAACTGTGGACACAGGGTGCTCTACAGCCTTTACATAATCACATTAATCCTAAACTGACTGTGTCTAAGAATTGGTAATTAGGAGAACATAAAACAGTTGCTAATAAATAGAAGTGGTTTTCCAATTTATGGGCATGAATCTTCAGGAGGTGGGACCCATTTGCTTTGTAGTTGTTATGAAAAATCAAATGAAGACAAAGGTGAAAGAAACTGCCCTAGGGAAGTTTAAAAATGAATTTTTATTTCACACAGACTGGTAAAATGTAACAGTTGAAAACATTGCTTGCAAATGATTTATTTCTTCCTGAGATGGGAGCCCTATCCCAAAGGAGTATTGTTCATCATTATTCCTTTTAATTTATATTTGAAGATAATAAAGCCTGAGGGACAGATTGTAAAGCCTCTAAGTTCAGTGGTGCCCACACAAGTAAAAACCATTTTGGGTAACATGGAAGTTATCTAAAGCAATTTTTTATCTTTGGTAAGTCTAAATAAATCATTCCAGCCAATAGGACAATGTTCATGTTCTTGCCCTTCAGTGCATTAAGGATGTTGGTGCAAGCATCAGTGAAAAATCTTGTTTCATAATGCTGCAGTTCACATTTATCAGAGTAAAAATACTGCATCTTCTGCCTGCATTTTCCTTAGCTGAGGAGGCCAAATTCAGAGAAATAAGAACCTAAAGTGCAAAATGATGTAAATGCACTGGAAACAATGGACAGACTCAAACCTGATATTTAAAAAAAAGATAATGCTATGATCTTGTGGTGGGGGAATTTAGGGCCTATTTGGAATCACTAACCACACAGTTGGTTTTCCCAGTTGTACCGAAGAGTAACTTGACAGGTAAGAGAGTAATGGAAAAGTGCCATTTTACCTTATTCTGAAAAATGATAAGGAAAGTGTAATGCTTTGTAAAGCTCTAAAGCATAACAAGCCTATTCCAATAATCTCTTTATCTTAATCCCTCTGTACTCATTATAGCTGTAGGCTCGAGTAATATTATGACTTTTTTTCTCAAAAAGATACTTGAAAACATAAAGGCTTGCATTTTTAAGAGTTACTAGTGATTTAAGATGCTCAGCTTGAGACACCTTAAAGGGGCTTGATTTTCAGAATGTGCTGAGCCCCCATCTTCTCAAAATCAGGCTCCTTTATGGTGCCTCAGACTTGGCACCCCAAATCAGTGATCACTTTTGACAAGTTCAGACAAAAAGTAATTCCGATGAAATGACAGTTCACTTCTATGCAAAAGCAATGATGCATCTTTTGTTTGTTGGAGGGTGCCAAAGGAGGGTGAGATTAAAATGTTTGTTTCTGATCTGTTATGATGATGTAACAATTCCCTGTTGTCTGCACTTAATTCTGAAACTCTGCTCTGAAGTTTAGATCTTATGCATTAGACAGAGACATTAGTTCAGTGTGCCAATGGGAAGGCAAGAAGTTTGTTGGCCCTTTCCTGAGAACATTGGTGATCTATAGTCCCAGTGGATGGCATTGTAAATCTGTCCATTTTAATCTGAGGAATAGAGAGCTACTGACTTTTGGAACTGAAGTACTCCACAATTTCATAATGTACACCTCACATTTAGGGCTAGAGTCTGCAAGTACATGGAGCCTACCTTTCTTGTGACTTCCATGCAGACAGGGTACACAGCTGTTGCTTCTACACAGGACTATTGTTTCCTAACCCACCGCCCCCATCCGGGGCTGTAAGCCACTCTAAAGAGGGTTGGCAGGGGAGGCAGCAGAGCTCTGGTTACAAAGCTGGCCAGGTAGGCTTGGAGGAGTGAGCTACATCTTCTAGGGAAAGTGCAGCTGTCACAGTCCCTTGCATGCTGGGGAGTTCTCTGTGTGTGTGGAAGGGGAGGAAGAAACATGTCTTTTGAAGCACAATCATTCCTGGAGGTCCCTCTGGGGAAGCACAGCTCCATGCCACTCCTTGATCTATCTGGCACAATTTGGCCTTCAACTTTTCTCAGGAAAACAATAGTTCAAGAAATGTTATTTTAATGGGGGAGGAAAGTTCCCTGATGACATACAGAAGACCGCTCATGCCTTAAACCCCACTGGCATCCTTGAGGCTCTACAGCATATCTGTCAGCTAGGCATAGCTAGATGAGATGCCTTTCAAAGCCAGTCAAAACCACCCCTGATTCAGTGGGAGATGACTTTGCTAAACAACGTGATTTCAGGTATGCTGTACAAGTTTGCTAAACTTTTAAAGTGGCTCTACTGTGTAACATCCATGACAGCTGCCCCATCTAAGCAGAAACCCAACCAAGAGAGGATTTAAGCAGAGCCTGCAGCAGTAGCATTCACAATATAGGAGCATTTTAGTGATGTAAAGTACAAACACATGAACAAAGAGGATGGCAAGTGTCTCCTCACATGGGCTACTGCTATGAGAGAAGTGCAGTTCACAGCCCCTGCTGCCATTCTCTATCTTGCCCAAAGGAAAAAGTTGCTCAACTACTGAGCTGATGTGCTCAGCTGTTTTCAGTTTGTGATAAATCTGAAGCTTGGAAAGTAAACTTTGAAACATTGAACAATTTTTTTCTACAGTAGATGTAATTAAAAATAGAGTGAAATAAGACTCATTTTTTGATTAAGTGGGCAATGGGCATGCATCCTGTCTTCAACCTGCTGCCACCAACATTATTTTCCTGGCACATCCCTGATTTGGCCATCTCCTGTTTCAAGTCCTCTGTTGGCTTCCTGTTCTCCACTGCAGCAAACACAAACTTCTGTCCTCATCTTCAGGACCCTTTATAATCTAGCCCTTTCCTACCTGTTCATACTAATGTCTTACTGTGATATTGACTCCTGCCTTTGCTCTGTCAGTGGTGCTAGCTTTAATCACCTGCAAGTAATGTAACACTTGCATCCATGCTGCCTAATACATGTGGAAAAATAGAATTTTGACTCCCTGTCAAAATCTGTAAAGCCACCATATTTTCCTCTTGCAAGTTCCTCCTCAAGGCTTACCTGTGCCATGATGCCATCAGAAATCTGCAAACTGTAATAGACAGGCAGGTATCCAGCTGTGATGGCTGCTATTGATTGACTTTACACACCTGTGCACACAGCTACTCTAAGCGAAAACTTCCTGTTACTATTCTTACTGCTTCCTCCTTCCCCATTGCCCATTTGTTTGCCTCACTTACCTGTCTTGTCCTTTAGACTGTAAGATCTTTGGGGGCACTTATGGTATGTTTTTACAGCGCCTAGCATAATGAGCCATTCACTTAGTTGAGGCCCCTAAGCATTACAGTAACATAAATAAATAATAATAATAATGACAATCTATTATTCTTTGATACTGCAGGGATCTTAGGGAAATGAATGATGCAAAAGCAAAAGATGCCAATTTTGGTCCATATGAGTTTTGGTGACCGTTTGGTGATTACTTAGCTTCTGAGTTGTGTTTGAGTTTTTAATACGTTCAAAACAGAAAACTCAAAGGATACGTCTACACTGCTGTTGGGAGGTGTGATCACAGCACTTGTAGACTGATTGTAGCTAGATCAAAGCGGACTTGGATATGTGTACCTATGCTGAAATCAGACCTCCCAGTTGCAGTGTAGACATATCCAAAGTGAAATCAGGAAAAGCTTAATTATTTTTGTCAAAACTAACCAATCTCACATGGATCTACCCTCCATAGAGGTACTTCTTCACTCCAGTCGACCTTGACTGTCCAGTTTATCTGGTGCCATCCTTTGGGGGAATGCGTAGTGGCTTGCTACTCTTCAAACCTCCAGGAATGTTCAGATGTTGTTGTCCTCCTCCTGGCTCTGCAAGAGGGATTCAGTTGGTTCTTCCTCCTCATCTTTGCTTTTAGGGCACCAACATATGCACCTGCTTGTATTCCCATATCCCTAGCAAGAGGCTGTTCTGGTAGCTGACCTTCCCTCACTTCCAGTAGGAATTGAAAGCTCCAGCGGGTCCCACTGCTGCTTCTTCAATGGCATTTCATTCTGAGTATGAGAGTTGCCTCCAACTAGGGGGCAGGGATAGCTCAGTGGTTTGAGCATGGGCCTGCTAAACCCAGGGTTGTGAGTTCAATCCTTGAGGGGGCCATTTAGGGATCTGGGGCAAAAATCTGTCTGGGGATTGGTCCTGCTTTGAGCAGGGGGTTGGACTAGATGACCTCCTGAGGTCCCTTCCATCCCTGATATTCTATGTACCATATTGTAATGAGAATCCACATTTTGTGCCACTATTTTAAACTTTTAAACTTGGGGAACCCTTTAAGCATAATGGAAAATGTAACCAACCTTTACCACTTAAATCATGGACAACATTGTCAGCACTGCTGAGTGCACCCAGGAAAATAATCAATAAATGCACACAAGTGTATATGCATTTTTCATGTAAATTTCATTTTAAAGCATGTGTTTTTAAAAATATCATACGGTGTCTCCATTGTCCTTATCTGCTGCTGAACCGCTCACAGGGAACTCAGCACCCTCACATTTATATTAAGCATCTAGATTCTGTATTTAGTGCTGGATGCTCTGGATCTGCTGAGGTTACTAAAGATTTGACTGGTTAGCCCTATATTGCATGACTCCATTTTCCTTTTAGCTTGTGTTTTAGCCAAAGAAAGTGAGCACATTGCGGGGGGGAGAGAAACCAAATGGGGCTAAAGAAAACTGCTTCATAAGTGCTTTTTGTGAGGTTTGCATGAAGGACTTTCTTGAAAATAAAATTCAGACATCTTCCACTCCAACATCCTTACTTAAGAGCAAGATAAAGCAGAATCAAAACAGATAATTTACTTCAAGTCATTGTGGGGACAACGAACCATAGTTGCTGGTGTTTTTACACTAGCTTTGAATGTCCTTGCCTATTTAGGTTGTGTAGAAAATTCATTCTAATTTAAAATATTTTATATTTAGTTATCTTTTATTAAAAACAAAATAACAACACACTTTCAGTGTTATGAGAAGCTTATATAACAGGAAATTGGAGCCATTTTAATTGGACATTCTAGTATAAACTTGGATAAACCTTTACTTATGATCATCCCGAAGTTCTATTATTTGATCTGTTTGTCAGTAGTGTGTAATGACTGAATAAAAAGTGAGTTGTTGATGTAGTAAAAGTTTGAAACATTTAGTAATGACCCTAAATATAGCAAAATACAATTTTGACAGTCCCTATAGATTCATGTTTACACCATGTACCTTAATAGCTCTGTATTAATCAATTTAATTGGTTCCAGTGAATGTATCAGAACCTTGCAAACTGAATTTACTAATATGGGTTGCTACTAAAAACAATAGATTTTAACATATAATCATTTCAAGATTTTCAGAAAGTAGGTTGATCTCTTTCCTCCCACATCACTGTAATGATGCCACTGGCAATAGTGTTGTGTTGCAGAGAAGTTGTTCTGTATGTGTTATCTAGTAAATCTCCCATGATGATGTTCATCTCACTAGCGGATGGATGCTGGTAAACACATAACTACACTGTAGTTTTCTAAAGGCGCTGGAGTCATTTTATTATATTTACATTTTCTAACTGTTAGAACTGTGTGAAACTTTGATAATGAAACCAGAGGAAATTGAAAGACTGGAAGAACATATGCCAAGTCTGGTGTGGGGCGTGGTTAAGGGGTGGTCACATTGCCTGCCTCAAACATTGGGCCATGCAATATTTTTCAAGCAACCCTTAAAGATAGTGTGTGTGTGTGTGTGTGTGTGTGTGTGTGTGTGTGTGTACGTACATACCTGCACACTACACAGAAAGCTAATACATGACAGTGTGGTTTAGCAGTGGCATGAGGCTGAGTATAACCAGTATAATGCACAAGCAGTGAAGCTATGAAAACCATCTCAAATCTCCCATACTACAACATATTCTGTGTGTCAAGTCCTTTGCTGGTAGCCAGGTAGGGGACTAGTCAGCTGTTCCTGGAAGGCATAATGAGCTGAGGGTATTCTATGGCACCACATAGCAGACCTGTTGGTACCTTGATACATCATATTTTCTGGGGCCTCACCCCTTCCCATTTCACCCCAATTTTACCGCAGTTACTGATGTTTTAGGGGCCCCCTAAGCTCGAGTCCCTAGCACAATTATCCCTTCCTCTCCCCGCTCTTGTCAGTCCTGCTGGTAACAGTGCTCATGGGGCATGGGAGTATTTTGATTTGAATGTTTAGGTTTTAATTAACGGGCCTGAAACTCATATGAACAGAAACCATGCAAAGTGAATTTACCCATAAAGTTTGCCAAGACAGGTGCAAACTGAAATTGAACCACTTGGCTCAGTCCTGCTACCTAGATACTTTTGTCTAAATATATGGTGCCATTATAGATGTTGTTTCAATTGACTATATAATATACACTTGTGTGTTAGACTTTTTTTCCTCTGTTTAGTATACAAACATAAGAAACAAAAGGAAGTTCACACACAAACAGAATAGGATTGAGAATCTAGCTTAAACTACAAAACCCAGGAAATCCAGAGCTAAGGCTAAAATTCAATACTTGACCTACCCCAATATGCTAACATATGGTATATAAGATTGCTCATATTTAGATACCCGTAATACTGAGGCATGCTCAATTGGCTGGTAAAGAATGGAGTTTCTGCTCTGACTATAAATTTGCTTGCTTCTGACAGCTCATTTTGGAGCCTTAACATTTTTCAGTAGTACTGTATTTTTCCTTGGGAATATATGTTGATGTAGAACAGGGAAAATGTATTTTTAAGTGGAGTCAGCTGAATAAAATGCTGCAAACAAGTAGATATAAAGCAATTTAGATTTTAATGGACTCTGTAGATTTTAGCGGTATTAAAACTCTGGGAAAGCTGCTTATGGTACAAAGCTGTCTAGTAAAATTGCTTGAAGCACCTTTGTATCTCTAAAGCCGCTGAAAAAGACCATATGCATGATGAAAAATATAAACAATGGATGCAATATTGGAGCACTGTTAGTGGGTTGTGTGTTGTTTCCTCTAGTTTTTTTTTAATGTAGTTGATATTTGAAGGAAAAATCTGAAAGACAGACACCAAAGGTACTCTGAAATAATTAAACCAACCTACCCCCCAGCTAAATGACTAGAATTTGGAGAATGACAAATGTAACCTAAATTCCATTAGGTAAGTAGTTAATAATTGTGCTCTTTATTAAAAAAATCACTTATTCTTTCAGGCTGTCACCTACTTCTCAGTAATGTAATATAATTCAGGTGTTAAGTGTTCAAAGTCCAATATAAATAATCCCCTGGTGGTCAAAGCCAAAGAGTGTTTGTCTGTTTTCTCTTTTAAACTCTCTTTCTCTCTCTCTCTCTTTCTCTCTCTCTCTCTCGCACACACACACACAAGTTTAAAAAATATTAAGACATAGCAAGACTAGAAACTGAATTGCTCTCATTATCTGCCTAATGGTATAATGTCTGAAAGTCTGAATATATAGTTTACCATTGGAGCAAGAGCAAATAACCAGAATCTTGACTTTGTAAAGGGTGCCATCTTTATGTTTAAATATATATTTGTTCCCATTGGCCCTCTAGAAGCTAAAATGTGCTTTGTTGATGGACATTAGAGTTCTTTCTATGGGGAAACTAAGGAAAGATCAGTCTCCTTCATGTCAAGTTGGAATCAGTCAAGAAAGGGACATTGGGTCTTTTGCATTAGTGGTATAAAAGGTGGTAACTGGTTATCATAGTGGAAAGTAGGTATTTTAGGGTGTTCTTGCAGTGTGATATTTTGGCTATTGCAATTAGTAAAGATACTTGAGATAGCAGCTCCTTGTTTAAGTGCAAGGAGCTTACTCAGTGAGCTGTCCTCAGCACTAGAGCTCACTTTTTTTCCCTGTTGGCCTGGCCAATCCCAGATTTGTTCAGGTTTCACTGCAAGGCTCATCTATTATCTCAGGCTTTTCATGGAGGAGTGACTCTGAGGGATGTAAGATGGTTGGTTGAGGGGTATGGTGGTGGATTAACTGGTTATTGCTGATAAGCATGGGCTATCTTGTGAAGTGGCTTTGGACAGTAAAGTATTTGCATTAAGGTTAGCTATCTTTTTGGTTTTATGGGAATGCGTAAGAACTTCTGTATCAACTGTTGTTTTCCTTTGAGGAGCAACTTCTACGTTGCTGTTGGCTGAACAAACAGAACTGTCCCACTCTTCAAGTCTGTCCTGTTTGTTCCAGTACCAAATAGCTGACTTGAGTTTTGGAGTTGCTGTCATGTGTTTCAAGGCAGCAGTGTACACCTCGAGAGAAGTATCAAAAGTCCTACCAGAAATGAGTGGGAATGCACTGTGACGCTGCCAGGATTTTCATCAAATTACTGAAGACTAGACTGATAAGCCTTGTATTGCAGGATATTGTTTTTTTTTGGGGGGGGGGGGGGGTTTGTGTTTTAGCCAAAGAAAATGAACCCATTAGAAAAAAAACACATAAATCTAAAGAATGCTTTGTTTTTTTTCGTTCTTTTTTTGCTTGCTTGCTGAAGGAGACTGTACAAATGAAATATAATGCCTCTTGATCACCTATGTGTGCTTAAGTGCTTTGCTGAGTAGGGGTGGGTTAATCACATACTGAAAGCTAAACACGTGTTTAAATGCTTTGCTGAATCGCAGCCTTGAATCCTGAAATCTACGCCCATAGCTAGTCTTTGGCTACCTATCTTTCCACAGTGTCAAATCACTAAGGACTAGTCCATAGAGGAAAAAACGTTGAATTGGTGTGATATGCAAATTTAGCACTGCCCATCATGACATACACCAGATCTGCGCCCAGCCTAAATTATACCCCTCTTCCCACATCAGTGAACACATCTCTAAAAGTTTAAACCTGGTAGTTTAATTTAGCCACAGTTTATACATGGAGAACTGAATTGTGGCCCATTGCATTTTATGCACTCTCATCCAGATATGGTGAGGTTCAGCTTCTGATGCATTTTTCTAACTTCTTTATCCTGATATGATAACTTCAAATAAAATTATCTTCAGATACAACAGGAAAGGAAGAAAAGTGACACAAATGCATCCATGGTATGTTCCTTCCCAACATCAAACTACTGACATTCTCTCTCTTTTTCATTACAATTTGTTGGCTTTAATTTTTAACATTCTACCCAGGGGTCAGCTGGACTTAATCATTTCCGGTGGGAGGCAGACAATTAGTGCCAACAGGAAGGTCACTATATTTATCAGCTGTTGTTGCTATCTCACCATCAATTTGTTGCAGTCTTTTGAAGTCATAACTACACTGCTTTTCTCCATATTTCAACGGGGAGTTCATAGATTTTTAGTATTTTTTCATGGTGTTTCATACAGGTGTCTACCATCGCCATCCCTGCCTTCTCAGGCTTGAATAGCTTTTGAATAGTTTATTATAAAGGCACTGTTTTTCTGAGACCCCTATATTTCATATGAACTGCACCACAGAGATAATAGAGCTGGGCAAATACTGCAAAAACATTTCTGTGACTATTGGTTTGAACATTCAAGTTGGAACTGGTAATTAACCATTTTCTTTACAGTGAAGGACTATACTGACTGTGCCTTTTTTCCTTCAGATGAGCAGATTTGGGAAGGCCAGCAAAATGCTTACTACAGGTTATGTATGGAAAGCATGACGTTTATTGTCGAAAAGAATTCGGGAAGTTTTTTTCCAGAATGTAGAATGCACAATTTAACACCATTTATTTTTCTCACTTGAAATTTCATTTCCCTGATCTGAGGTTCATTGCTTGGAGGGACTGTATGGAAAACCTTGGCACAGACTCAAAACAGACAGAAAACTGGGAGAAATTATTGTAATTTTAGCAATCAGAAGAAAATGTGGTTATAGGTTACGTTCAGTGTTTTCAATTACATGTTAACTACTATGTATGGTAACTAGTAGGTAACCACACTATAATTTTTATGTAATTCCAGGCTATGTGCAATTCACAGTAATTTTAGTGTTTCGTGAATGATCGTTGGCAGTGTTAGCCACCTGCTATTTTAGAAACAGGTGTCCAATTGTAAAGGTGTCATAGTCATGTAGATAAGCAGGAGCACCTCTTTTTTTAGACCTTTTCTTTAAATGGGCACTAGAGCCAATACCAGCCTGTCCTTTCAAATAATGGAAATAACAGTATTTTGCGGACTTGGGATGATGGAAAGTTGAGACAAACAAGAAGGCAGGAGACACAGAGGTCAGCATGCAGTGGAAGACAAGAGAAGGAGGAAATAAGGGGATAGGAGGGAGACTAAGAGAAATAGAAGGGATAATAAGAACAGAGAAAGAAAAGAGGGAGATGAATTCCTAGGACCTTGATGACCAGGGGACCACACATTAAAATATATATCCCAAATTAGGGCTGAGTGAATATTGTAAAAAAATTTCCCACCAGCATTCATTCAGATTTTTAAACGGATTTACTTCAACTGTGTTTGCACATTTTTTTGGTGTTAGCGTTACATGTTTTCTAGTGAATCACTATACCTGTAGGAATGGTTGCAGAAGCAGATAGTTTTCAGAATACTTCAATATTTACGTAAAACTTTCTTCTAAGGGTTATGTTTATCCAGTCGGAGAACAGAAAATATACCACGTACTTTTGGTGACCAATCACATGGTCAGATTTTAAATATCAAAAGTGAAATTTTCTGTTTGTGACACAATTTAATGAACAGTACTAAAACTATACTGGCTTACTCTGGCAGGAAATTTGGCAGCAATACTCAGAATGATTTCCTTGAAAATGAGCTGCATACCAAAGATTATTTGCAAAAGTTATTTAGCAAGTAATTTTGGATGAAGACTAAATCTGCAAAAATTGCAGTGTTCATGGATTATTCATAAATGCAAAAAAGTGAAATTTGTACAAATAAATCTTCTCTCAGTTCTAGATGAGATGTAGCACTGGGACTTGCTTCTTGAAAATATGAGTTATTTTCTTTATATTTAAATAAATAGAGACCCACAGCTCTTTTGTTAAGAAAACTAGTTAACAGCTGCCATTCTTCATCAATGATAACTGTTCTTCCTTCCTCCCAGGGCCGGCTCCAGGCACCAGCTTACCAAGCAGGTGCTTGGGGCGGCCACTCCGGAGAGGGGCGGCACGTCCAGCTGTTCAGCGGCAATTCGGCGGACGGTCCCTCACTCCTGCTCGGAGCGAAGGACCTCCCGCCGAATTGCCGCCGCAGATCGCGATTGCGGCTTTTTTTGTTTGTTTGTTTGTTTGGCTGCTTGGGGCGGCCAAAACCCTGGAGCCGGCCCAAGTTCCTCCCCACAAAAAGTGTGTGTGTGTGTGTGTTAATGTTTAAATAAAGAGGATTGCAAACATATCCTTTTGATTAAGAACCATGGATATTGCTTTCGTTATACATTCCTTTTGAAAGGAAATATAAAAGAGCCACCTTGTAAACCAAACTATAGAAACTTCATTAACAGGAGTGACTTGCCTTCCACTCAGAAGCAGCCTTGAATTGCCTCTAGGAGCTTCAACACCCGGATCCAATTTTCGAGGCAGCTTTTGTAATTTCAAGATGTGAATTTTTGAAAATGAGCTTGTCACTGTAGGACTTCCAAACCAAAGTGTGGCACATGTTCAAGGACTGGCCTGAAATGACAAGGACTCATATTGTATCTTCTGCTGGGTTAAACATCATCTCATATAACATGACACTTGCCAGGCATGCAACATATTTCCTTGTTGTGTGTGCAGGTGTTGATAATGGAGAGGCCAGTAAGTGGGAGAGAAGAATCTGCAAGAAGTGCTCTATAAATTATATTCTTAAACGGATATTCAGGTATAGATTAGGGACCAAATTCAAGCCTCATTTTAAACCAGTGTGCAACCCCACAGCAGTCAGTTGGGTGACATAGAAGTGAGAGCAGAATTTGGCACTCAGTGTTCATATATACTACCACCGTGCTCCACCTCTGTAACAGCTTGAACCACCACTGCCAATGGTTTGATCTTGGAGGATTGCTGGTATCATCTTGCAACTCCAGAACTGATTAGAGAACTCCACCTTCCATTTTGAGAGCTGTCTCTGCAGATCCCCTAATGATTCACTACCCCCTTGGTGCTATGAGCTCAGAACAATCTAGAAGGCAGTGACTGTTGGGTCTGTCTTTCCTCCAGGGTAAATCACTTTTCCAGTAAATCCCACAATAAGCCAACCCCCTCTGCCCAATTTCTCTGAATGATTCTAATGTCTCTGTCTCATTTTAGAGAGAGCTGCATTATGCTATGACTTTTGCACAAAACGTTTCATTTAGATGGTATGGTACACAATCGGGTGATTAACTGTAGGTGTATTGTCATAACAGGAAAATGACTCCCTATATAACTAGCCTTACATTTAATATACATTTCCTTTTTAATTACTGAGGGGAAAAACGAGAGAGATGTTGCACTCTCTCCCAAGTGTTGGTGTGCTCACACCCATTTGAAGTGGTGGTGTTGGTGTAAGGAAGGGTTGTTTTGACTTCTGAGCGCTGTTGATCTGTGGCGTTATGATTTGAAGTAGCATCAGATTAGCACACTGCCAGGGACAACCCTAGCTTTGCTTTGGAGGAGAATACCATGACTGCAATATAGTTTCTGATTTGGTCCCCTCTTTATTCCTGTCCCTAACAAACTGTGATTCAATTCCCTCTTGTTTTTATATTCTCCTTCTCCTAAATACACTGGATGAAATTCTGGCCCCACTGATGTCAAAGGGAGTTTTGCTATTGATTTCCATGGGGCCAAGGATGTCACCCACTATTCCAGCAGTTGTCCTGAGGCCAATGTTCGTTCTGTACACTGCACAGCAACAGTAATGGTGTAGTTTTTATATTCTGTGAAATATGTTCTTAGATTTGTTTTTTTTAAATGAAAGGACCTATAAATTACATTGTAAACGTTTTGGGGCAGGTACCGTGTCTTCCTGTGTGCCAGTACAGCACCTAGCATTGTGGATCCTGATCCTGACTGCAGTCTTCCAGCACTACAACTAATAAATAATATTAATAATGTTTTTGTTCAGAACTCTAACACTTCTCTCATCTGCACAATCTGGCCCACTGCAAATACCCCAAATAAATCAATGAAGTAAGGTATTACGCAACATGAGTATGGGTGGCGGAACCAGACCTTTGACTCTTACTGTTAAAGCAAAGGTATGATTAAAAACCTTGCATGTTGTTCTGCATAATTCATGTACTGCCTGTACAGAATTGCACAAAGCTGGAACCAATTTTTTTTACAGAAGGGATAGCAATTATTGTTTTTTTAAATCCCCTCTCTTCTTGTCCTTATGCACCCAGGTATTAAGTGCCCTTCATCTCTGAGCTCTTGTGTATCCACTTGTGAGACCCACTAAGTTATATTAGTAAGGACAGGACCTGGGCTTTGCTAAGTCACTGGAGCTTACCCAGCAGAACTGAATTTATTGTTCAGTAAGTGCAAGGTCTAATGTAAGTCTGCAGTTTCTTTTCTTATGAAATCCTTAGCAATCTCACCTTCACCAGCTGTTGTGTAGAAATGAGCCATTCATGGAAATCCACTGGATGTATTTACATTTGAAGGAGGACTTTTTTTACAGCACCATTTTATTTTTAAAGTGAATTTGTCAGATTTGAGCACTTTTAAAAGTGAGATGGCAAATCTTAGGAAGATCAAATGAGCTCAGAAAGAAAAAGAAGAGTTGATATTGTCTGAAAAGCAGTTAGGTGACCATATAATTAATTTTTTTTAAATTTCAAAGGCAGCTCTAAAATGCAGAAAGGTGTTTGGCAATGCCATGAATTTAATAACACAGTAATTTTGTGAAAGGATAATTGTGCAGCTTTTTAGAATAAGTAACCATTCAAAAGCGAGGACCAGACAGTTTAGCTGGGGGAGAAAATATACTACGATACATTCATATGTGTTCAAAATCAAATTCAGACATAAAAAGGAAGCCATGCCTTCTGGGTAACTTTGTGACAAGCTATTGAATTCCTATCTTACCAAAAATCACCAGGATTCTGTCTCCGTTTTGTTCACATGCATAAATGAGAGTTACCATACACCTTCTTCAGGGAATATTTGAAAGTCTTGTCAGCCTGGTTGCCCTGTCTAACAATTCGTCGTTCCCCTTCCATTCTTCCAAACACCCCTTTCTAACCCCAAACAAGCAAAAACGTAACTCTGCTGTTGCTAACCAATGTTTTGAGAGCTCTGATGCTGCATGGCCCCTTAAATCCCAGAGTGACATGGGCCCTCCCAACCTCCTCCCATAGAGGGGAGAGTGGCTGGCATCATATGTAGGAGTTGCCAGAATGGATCAGACTCTATTGTCTAACATCCTGTCTCTGACAGTGAGCAACACCATATGCTCCAGGGAACGTGCCAGAAATCCCACAGTAGGGAGATGTGGGATAATGTGCCTGCCATGAAAGTCTTTACTTGTACATACACTCAGTTTTGTGGGTAACTTCTTTTTTTCTTGGGTTGCCTCAGTTTCTGTGGGGTGGTCAATGTGGATGAAGGGCTCACTGGGACATTGGGTCCAGAGTGGTGAAGCAGGCTGGTGGGGACATATCAATGAGGGGTGGTGAAGCAGTTATTTTTAACAGAGGTAGTTCAAACTAACATTTTTCTTTATGCTATCTGCCTGTTATTGCTTGTATACCTTGTCTAAGCTTCTTAGGCAGGGACTGTCTATTATTATGTGTTTATACAGTGTCTAATGCAATGGATTTCCAATCCTGACTGAGGCCTCTAAATGCTACCGTAATACAACTGCTACTAATACCAAAGCTCCTCTAATGCCATTGGACCTGTTCTGCTCAGGTCACTCTGCATGGCAATGAAACAGCATTGGAAAAGCGTTACATGAACCCTGGTCAGAATAGTGTTGCGGAAGCAGGAGGAAGAGCAGATTGCACCACACTCATCATAAATGTTGTTTTCTTTTAAAATGTGTATATTTGTATATGGAGAAAAGGAAGATAAGGAGATTATGGGACCTGAGAGCAGCTACATTCCTTTGCTGCCTGCATTCCTTTGCTGTCTGAGTAATTAATGGTGAATGAAGGGTGAAGTTGTCTTGAATCTTCTAGATGCTGCCTAACATAAGTGAGGCAAAAAGCACCACTAATACATTCACATATACTAGGTACATCCTTCTTCAATTTCCAGTGAAGACAATGAAAGAAATATTGGCACTTCAAAGAACACTATCACACTTTGATGATGGTTAGTAAAACAGGTGGATGAATATGAACATGGAGAATATGAGTAAAAAGGTCGTGAAATATGAATGAGAATATGAGTAAAAAGGTATGAAATATGATATGACACTGCAGGACACACAAAGTCCTGTCCAGTCTTCAGTTTCTGTCATTTTGAATTTTCTGTCAATAGAAGCTTTAAAAGCTTAAGTTTATTCTGAAAAATCGCACTGTGGGATTTACCTCTGCTGAAAGAAGTGTTTTGACATGAAAACAAATCGTTTAACACTTTCCCCACAGGCCAAAGAGATTTCCTCAGACACTCACAGAAGTTGGTGCATCTTGTAGGACTACAATACTTTTCAACTGACACTCAAGACCGTTCAGCATTATGGGGATAAATATAGTACCAGCATGATGAGGTTTATTACTTAAATGCCATTGGAAGCCAGCTAAAGGAATATCAGCCATAAACCAGAGTTAGAAAGAACCTTATTAAGGTTAGAGTGTACACACAGTATGAAAACATAAGTAGTGAATGAGCTATCCTACTGCTCGCTTAACTTGTGAGAACTGATATAATTCATGTAATTGCGTATTGACTGGCACACAACCAAGACATTCAGTTCTAGATTCTCAGTTGGCATAACTTGGTGGAGGTCCATTGAAGTCAATGGAACTTTGCTGATTTACACCGTGTGAGGGTCTGACCCATACTTTTCTAAATGTCATAATTGGATCACTGTCCTGCAGTGATCCAGTTATGTTCTTTGATTTTTTTGAAATGTTGTAAAGGTATCAAAAGCTAAGAACTTGTATGATAGACTTTTTGAAAGCAAAAGTAAAAGTTGACTGCCATGTTATTGCTTGGCAAACAAAGTGTTGCATTCTTATTGCTCTTTCCTTATTTTGTTGTTGTTTCAGGTTGGGTTTCCCCATGATGATTGTGTCCTGTACTATTGGGATGTGTTATCTCCTTGTTGCTCATGTCGTACTGGGTTGGAACTCTTAATAATTTATACTTTCAAGACCAAAAGAAGCTTTCTGTCTCGTTCGATCTATACATCAGAGCACTAAGAAGACACCATAGAAAAGAAGAAGAAAAAAACCCAACTTTAAAAAGCGACATATTGATTAAAATGATTGGCAGTCTTAGTTTTTGTCATTCATAACCTTATGTTCTGTGAACAATTTGCAGAGCTGAGTATTGAAGTTTAAAGGATTCAAATTGTTTGTCATGGTCAATATTAATAAGCACATAAAGAGATACCATCACAAGGGAATATGTTGTGTCCTGAAACTTTGTCTTGTTACAATCTGAGTACAGTCACAAATGAAAAGACCTCATTCACAATGGAAGATGTTCAGTAGTTTCTTCTTAGGGGTTCATTTGTCTTTGTCAATATATTTAGCTATTTGTATAAAAGTAACTAACATTCAGTCTGTACAAGCTGTAACAATAGACATATAAGCAGACAATCTGTACACTATAAAGGATGTACCATTGTCTGTGTTCAAAAATAAAAACATCCCAATAAGAATTTGATTTGTAAGAAATTATTCTTTTGAAATTGACTAATAAGTCATACGCCCTAATGTTTTTTCAGTTTAAAATTTCTTGTTCTTTCTAATCTTGTTGGGCATAGAATGTGGCAGAGCAAAGCAATGAACATTTTACTTTCAATTATTAATTCAGTTCTTTAGTGGATTACCCTAAATCTTTTAATAGGTTCAGATATACCTGTAAAATGAAATCATACTTTGGCTGTGCTTTTGTTTTCTTTGATAATACTGTGTTAAATCATATATATATATATATATATATATATATATATATGATTCATATATTTGGCTATTGGACCAGATCACATTATTTATTATGAAAGCGATTTCAATCCTCATCTTCTAAGCCTTTCCTGGGATTGGCCCAAATAAAAGTCCCTCTCGTCCTGTGTAACGCTAGAACTGACATGCTGAAGAGTGAAACTCGTGTGAATAGGAGTGAATTTCAGTGAACGAACGCAGAAGAACAAATGATGTCACTTGCCCCTGTTTCTAGTAAAGTGATCTGGGAAGTGACAAAGGAAACCGGTAATAGTCTCTTTCCCCTGGAGGATTTAATATTAATAATAAATCATATAGCTTGACCCACCCAAGTAGCTGGAGTAGCTGATCATTTGCAGGTTGTATTCCTTGACTAAATGCCTTTGAATTCAAAATCTAATTTAACTAGCATAATTCAAATTAGCTACAATGTTCCTTCAAAGAATGATTATCCCTCCTCCATGTTGCCTTATCCCAATAATGAGCGCAAACCCCGGACCCCCTTTTCAATATGTTGCTTTATAAACAAACAGAACAAATAAACCCAGCCTGAAACACATACTTATGGGACTGAGCTGGGCCTAAGTCCCATTCAAATCCATAGGAAAGCTGCAAAGTTTTTCTTTTGGAGGAGTGCTTTACTCCGTAAAGAATGAAATTCTGTTACCATTCGAGAAATGTGGGTGCTAATTTGTGTTGATCCATAGTTTTAAAAAATCATGGTAATTTCAATTGCTCTCCACATTTCTCATGTCATGCTTATGATAGTGAGGTCGAGGGATTGCTCTTTACATGCTGAATAAAACAAGTGAGAAAGCTGATTCAGACCCTCTTAAATGCCTTTGTTCTTACATATTGCCTTTTACTCACCAATGTATATAATATGTTTCTTTTTCTTATCTATAAGAATCAATCTTACCTTCTGAGGGCCAAGCCTTCTACATAACTTTAAAAAACAACAACAAAATTGTAAGAAAAATAAACCCTTGTTTGAGTTCCAGCAACACCAAACATAGTCAAGCCAATAATGTGGTTGCACTACCACACATGAAAATACATGGCCCCATTTGCAACTTCCTGGAAAGGGATGGTGGGGGGGCATTAGGTCACATTACCACCTACCCATCACATCTACTCATCCAAAATACTGGTGTGGGTAGGTGGTCTCATTGGTTTCTATTTAGGAAGCTCTGCCAGCAGGACTGTTTTGAGATTTTCTTTGTCCTAAACTACTTGATCTGCCAGTGGTGGGTGTATAGTACACAGGGAATAAAATATTATGTTTAAACAGTTATCCCATATTCTGAGGCAACCAAAAGTTTTAGAATAAATTCTGTCTATTTCTAGAAGAAGTTTGCTATGCTGTAATATTTTTCTGATAATTTCCTTGAAATAAAACTGATTTATTTCCTGGAGCATCCTTGCTGCTTCATTTGTATTGTGAAACCAGGCTTACTGAGAGCGCAGAGGACAAAACAAATGAGGAACATAAGATAATGTTGTTTGTTTGCACAGGGTTTTAAGTGATTGTAATCGAGTGCTCAGCAACCAAAGGAAGAATGGTGATACATCAACATGTTTTTCTGCCGTATTACTTTTGTTTCTCACTTCAGCAGACAATGTGCTTAAATGAGAATTACACACATGCTTCAGAGCATTTCAAGATAATGCAGTAATTTTCATTGACTTCCTTCATAATTATTAGAGTAATCTGCACAGCAGAATGGCTACATGCTCAACATAACTAGTGCACGGGATTGGTTGGAATACTATTTACAATGAAAATGAATTTAAAAGTTTGAAAAACAGAGAAGTTTAGTAATACATTATATAATTAGATCATCTATTGTATGTTTAGGGCTGGTATCTGTGAGCCTGATTCTCATTTTCACGAAGGCCCCTTTACATCACTCTGGCAATGGAATGGGTTTTAGAGTGAATATAAATTTATGCCTAGTTTGAGGCTCTTTTACCAGAATGGTGTAATGAAAAAACAGGCCTTGTATGTACAATTTCCACCCCTTTGGCCTGACAGGAAGTATGCTCCAGCCTAAGATTTAAGAGACATGGATTAAATTCCTGGCTTTGGGGAAGTCACTTAGCCTCTCTGTGTCTCAGTTCCCCATCTGTAAAATGGAGATGATAGCACTTCCCTATGTCACAGATTGTGAGAGGCTCAGATAGCAATGGGGATTATATTAGTGCCATAGATAGATTCACTGCTACATTACTCTATCGAAACCAATGTGGAACACAGAAAACTTTTAGAACCTACATTGCAAGAGAATTCAGAAATACCTAGCCCCAAAAGAGAAGATATCTTACTGGTAGTCCAGAAGACCTGCCTACTGATCTGATTCATTATTATTAATCAAATAATATTTTAATACATTTATCACCAGGGTAACCAAGTGGCTCAGAATGCATCACTTCAATTCAACCAAAATAATGTTTAAAATCTATCACAGTTGTTTCAGAGAAGATACCAATGTTCTTCCTGTAAGGACAAGTACTATACAATTTACTTTGACTTTTTATGCCAAACAGAAAGTATGAAAGCATGCGAGGCTTCAACAGAAGTATCACTTCTCTTGACCTGTAAATTCCTCTAGAATTGTAAACATCCAGGATAATATTATGCAAATTTAAAGAAAGATTATCTTTTGTGAATTTGTTATTCATTTTTGAATAACATTTGAATAGCTTTGTACGTAATTGAAATGTAACAGTAAATCAGGACTTCCTTTTCCTTTCTGCTCATTGTTGGCAATTTTAACATTTAAAAGCAGAAATGCATTTAACTCTTGATTGTAAGCATCTCGCATGAAAGCCTAGCCCTAATGGGGAATGTTGCCACTGATTTCAATAAAGCAAGGATTTCACCCTTGATTCACAACCGCTATAAGAATGAAATGTATTACAGTATGATATTTGTGATACTAACGTCAGAAAATGGAAATCCAACAGAAGGGAAGCCAATTGAAAGGAATATAAACTACGGCAAGTATTGTGTAAGAAGGAAGGTTAAGATGGAATTTGAAGACCAAATAGTCAAAGAGATAAAAACAAATAACTATATCAAATATATCAAAATTAGGAAGATCATGGGTGCATTGGACTGCCACTGGATAAGGGGAACAATTAAAGAAAGGGGACAATACAAAATAATGAATGGTATAGAACAGGTAGAGTTGGCATGTTTATTGAGCCTTTCTCAAAATACAATACAAGGGGACAGTCAATGAAAATATTAGGCAGTGAATTTCAAACTGATTAAAGGAAATATTTTTCACATCATGCAGAATTTGTCTTTGGAACTCACTGCAATAGGATATCACTAATGCAAAATTAAACCAAAATAATTGTCATTTATATGTGAGCATCCAGAGTTACAATAATAAGGATTAGTAAACCTCCCAGGATTTTGAAAGAGATATAATACCTCAGGCTTCAGGGCATAAGTCAAATTCTAACTAATAGGCATAGGAAGAAAATTTCCTTGTTGGGTAGGTTATTTCTAGAGTTTGTTGGGAATTCTCCAACAAAAATTGGGTTTTCTCTGGAAAAATGCTGAGTTTGTGTAAAATTTCGAGGTTTTGGAATTTTTCATTCCACCTTGAAACAAAACAGACCTTTCCATTTTTTTCATGGAGACAGAGACCCACTGCAGAATAGCCCATATCATGGTAGTTAGAGCACTCATGTGGGATGTGAAAGACCCAGTTTCAGGTCCCTGCTATGCCTGATTCAATTTCAATCTATATATTGGGGGTAATGACATCTACTTTTGTAAACACTTAGAAATCTACACATGCTATATAGCTACTAAGTACTATTTTTATAAATAACAGAATTAGGATTAGCTGCAAATACCATCTATTATTTTAAAGACCCAGGTGTGGAAAAAATGTGGACGCGCCCTTGTTGATTCGTCCAGTCTCTCTTCTGCCCACCTTAGCAGCACTATCAGTCCATCCTGTGACTGCAGTTACTTCAAACTCCCTTCTGGCCACAAATCAGTTCTCTATCTCCCCTCCAGCAACTCAATCCTCTGCCTCACTAGCAAAATTCACCCATTAGCTTCCCAGCCCTACACCTTGTGCCTCTGCCTTCTAGCAAAATTAATTCTCTGCCTTCCCTCAGATGATTAGATAGGGCGCAAATTGGACAAGGGCCACATTGCTCACAAATTCCCTGATTCTATATTCCACCCAACCTCCTTCAAATCCAATTTTTTTCCACTATAGTTTCTCCATTACAGACATGTGACAACCTATTAAAACATAGATTGTATGAAAAAGGAGCCACACATTCTGTGCAATTCATGCAAGCCCATAACCTTATTTATATGAACCTCTTGCCCTTTCTACATGTCCTCTGGCATTAACGCTGAAGCCTGAAATTTGAAAAAGAATATAGAGAAGCAGGGGGATTGTTGGTTCAAGGAATTAGTAATAGGCTATTGAGCCTTTCAACTCAAGGGCACTGCTCAAACCTCACTAAGGTAAGTATTTACTGTAAATCATTTCTATTTGATGTCTGTTTTATATCTTCCGTGAAGTGAGTTTGGTGGTCTTGCCCGGTGAACAAGTGCCACATAGTACATAGCTCTAATGGATAGCTTGAGAAAAATGACCAAAGAGCTGACTAGGCATCATGGCTGGAGCAATAGTCCTGCTACTAATTCTTCAAGAAAATGGATTGATGTTTCTTGATTAGGAGCATTCAGACCTGGCCCAAGCTAGGTGTGGGGGGGAAAAGCGTGAAGGGGACTGTGCAGTTCTGTAAGGAGGCAAGAGAAATGTTAGTGAGCATGTCTGGGTGTCTTCACCCTCCTCATTCAATCCATCTGCCAAGTTAATGGAAATGTTCCCATTAACTTCCCTGGGAATTGGATCAGGCCCTGTCTGTGGTGCTTCCCTGTCAAGGTAGAGAGACATTACTGCAGAAGTGTGGAGAAGGTTGAAATGCTGCTGCTTATGTTCTACCTCCTTTGTGACTAAATACAGACTTCAGTCTTCAGGGCTGTTAATCCAGCAACCATTCAAAACTCTAATAAATGGAAATAAAGGAAATAATTTATTCCTAAATTTGCCAGTGCCAGAGGTATGTGTTCAGTTAATAGTTGATCTAGCTAGCCAGCTACCATCTCACCTATTTAATAGTGTATTGGGAGAGCAAAACTCTATAGCCATTGAGTTGAAGGTTTAAACCCTCAGCAAGTTGGAAACTGCTTTGGCTTGTGAGGGTAAATGAAAAACAAAAGTTTTTCCTGAATTGACTCAGGAGTGCTTAAGGCTCAGGGTGCTTTTGTTTGTTTGTTTGTTTTATTTTATTTTATTTTCCTCCTCACCATCACTCCTGCATTTACTGTTGAGCTCAGAGAGCTAACAGCTACAGCCACCAAAATTGAATTTTTAGCCTTTCAACAAGTCTGAGAGTGGGAGATCCGCAAACTGCAATTTTTCTTTCTTTGTTTTCTATAAAAAGAACAAGTTATTTGATTTCTTCCTGTGAGGTGGAAGTATTTAAAGCTTTGGGCTGCTGGTTATTTTCTCTGGAACAAGAAGTTTATTGGTAGATGGGTGTTGGGAATGAGGCAATGCATTTCAAGTTTGCCTTGAAGGTTCATGCACTTTCATTGAGTCTGGTCAGTACATGTCTAAGCACTGTAACATAAGTGGTAAAAATGACAGACCTGAATGGTATTCCTCCACCTCTATACCTCGTGAGAGTGAGAAAAAAATACTCCTCTAAGATTACAAAACTCAGGGGTTTCTGACCCTAAAACTTGAGGTAAGAAAGGAATAGAAAAGTAGCTAGATCCAGCTGATGAACAACCTCTAATAAACCACAATAAATCCTGTACATACATAATGGATAGTGGTTGCTGTTAAAATCCTAACAATTACTGTTTGAAAGTAATGAATATTACTACATACTTGGCAGTATAGGCAGCACCACCTGGAGGTTTTTAAGGTCAGGCTTGACAAAGCCCTGGCTGGGATGATTTAGTTGGGGATTGGTCTTGCTTTGAGCAGGGGGTTGGACTAGGTGACCTCTTGAGGTCCCTTCCAACCTTGATATTCTATGATTCTATAGCTAAGTTTCCTGATACTTCTTATTACGAGACTCCTGGGTCCAGAGTCAGTTGCTTACAACTTTTCCAAACTTTAACAATTTGGGTTAAAAATTTCACTGCTGAGTGTTTTCCTCATGCTAAATTTTTGGCAAAAGTTTCAGCAAAAATGGTTCAGCTGTTTCTGAGAACAAGATTTTTAAGCCCATATTTTCTTAAAAAAAAAAAAAAAAAAAGGGCCATCTTTTTATTGAGAAGCTCTAGTGGCCCCCGAGCCTTGAAGCAGGGGAAACTGGCAGGAAGTTACCGTGGTGTCAGGGATATGTTTTTTTTCTGGCCCATGAAAAACTGCACAAATTTGGCCATGTTAAAACACTTTGAAAAATCTCAGTTCACACCTGCTTAGTAGAGGCTGCTTAGAATTTGACAGCTAAATTTTCATAAGATTCTGCCTGCCTTGAGCATGCCCTATCCTAGGGCTGCATGGGATGAAAAGAACTTTCCCTGCAATCTCTCATCCTAGGTGCTGTGGCTCTGGAGCCAGGAACTGAGAACAAGCAGACTCTCTCTCTTGTGCTTTCAGTGCTGCCCTTGCTACTGACCAGGCAGCGTGGGGGAGGAACAACCTGACTGGAATACAGAGGGGACAGGAGCAATCTTCATGTTGGCATTTCCTAACTTCTACCTGTTTCACTTTGCAACCTTAATGCTCTTTGAATATTTTTGCATGTAATACGTATGTTTATAGTAAGCGTATGGAAATTAATTAAGCTAGAATCAAATTGAGGCCACTTTAATGCTGAATGAGAGTCTCCACACAGGGGTTTAATGCAGTTTAACTAAGCCACTGTAAATTTGCATTTTTAGTTCATTCTGATTCACTTTCCTGAATGTCCCCATGTAGACAAGCCCTTTAAGTCTCCCCTTCCCTAAAAATAGGGAAGATGAGGATTGTGTTGTAGGGAGAGCTTTAGACTGTCTGAGAAAGTCTGACTGTCTCAAAGCAAGAGAGTGCAGCTGAGGATAACAGGTTTTTTGAAACAGACAGTGCTCTTATTATGTTAATAGGTTTTCTGCTAAAACAAAATCTGCACTAAAGTGTTGGATTTTGTAAACAAGTTGTCAACATCCTTTTTTATGTATTCACATTACAGTTTTGGCTTATTATTCCTAGTAAAATTGATGCCAACTTGCATTACATTTGATTGTGGAACGATACAGGCATCACCGTGATAAAACATAAAGGAACTCACACATTTCTTCCCGCTAACACTAAGCAAAAGTCTTGTGTAACTTAAACACATTTGACTCTTTAGTGTGTTTAAGAGGAAAACAACTGCAGTAGGTGAGCAGCAGTGAATGTAGCCTGTTCTTAAACAGTCTACAGGACACATCTGAAAAGTCAGGGATTACAGTTCCCATCAGCCCACTCCCCCTTCCTCCTGACTAAAGGGGAAAGGTCCTGAGCCAGGAAGTGGCTGGGTTTTATTTGGGATCTGCGGCCACATGGCAAGGAGGAGCTGCAGGGAAGGTGAAGCAGGAGCTACATAGTGAATAGGGAGCTGGAGAGAAGACCCAGGAACTGTCTACAGAGTGGCATGTAGAACAGAATCTGACTGCTGGACATCACAGCTGGGTGCAGGGCTGGGTGAGACTTCTGGGGGAGCAGCAGCAGATGGTCAGGAAGCCAATGCAGAGGGGCCCCAATGAGAGACCCTACCTGAGCCTGGCTTGTAAAACTGTAAGTTCCTATTTGCTTGAATAGAGACTGGACTGGAGAGGAGAGCCCAGGAACTAGGCCTGAAGAGTCCTGACTCTTGACTGCACTGCCCTCGGGGCCTAAACAAGAACAGAGAGGGTTGCAAGTATTGGTTGGACATATTCCTGGAGGTTTTATCAAATGACATAATCTTTAATTAAAGATTAATCTTTAATTCCTGGAGACTTCAGGACAATGCTGGAGGGTTGGCAACCTAAGAACTGCTACTTTCAACTGTAAAGGTTTAGCCTTTGTACATATGGTAACTTCAATCATTCCCTTTCCTGACAGCCCTGGTAAAACACTCTTTCCCCTAGCCAGGTGTCTGAATGGTTATTGGGACCCACCAGGGCTAGCGTACACCAGGCCTAGAGGCTGTAGCATCTACAGTGGTTGCCTCTGAATTGCAGTACACGTGATATGCAGAGGTTTGGTGAACTGTAAAGCCTCTATAATTACAGGACTCTGGAGAAGAATGATAAAGAAGGGGGTGATGCAGGTGAAAGGAACATGTTTTCAATTTGCAGGTTCAACACTGTTTAACAGGATGCTTAGCATTATGTTGGCTTTCTCCTTCTCCCCTTCCAGTTAGACTTGTGAATACATAAAAAAAGGATGTTGACATTACAGTTTTGGCTTATTATTCCTAGTAAAATTGATGCCAATTTGCATTACATTTGATTGTGGAATGATACAGGCATCATAGTAATAAAACATAAAGGAACTCACACATTTCTTCCCACTAACACTTTTTTTCCCTTTCAAAAAAATAGGAACTGTATTAACAATTCTCCAGTCACAGGGTACAACCCCCAAGTTTACAGATTCATTAAAAATCCTTGCTATTAGACTTGCAATTTCATGTGCCAGTTCCTTTAATATTCTTGGATTGAGATTATCCGAGCCCTTCCGATTTAGTCCCATTAAGCTGTTTGAGTTTGACTTCCACCTCTATCTCCATATCCTCATTCCCATGGTCACTCTGCCCCTACCTCTATGATCTTCACTAGTCTTATTAAAAACTGAAGCAAAGTATTTATTTAGGTGTTGGGCCATGCCTAGATAATCTTTAATTTCCACTCTATCCCCAGTGCTTAGAGGTCCCACTTCTTCTTTCCTTGTTTTCTTTTAATTATATGGCTATAGAACCTTTTCCTATTGATTTTAATTCCCTTTGCAAGGTGCAACTCTGCTTGGCTTTTGGCAGTTCTCACTTTATCCCTACACTTCCTGACCTCAAGAGGTAGTGTTCCTTGCTGATCCATCCCATTTTCCATTCCTTGTAGACTTTCTGCTTTCTCTTAATCACCTGTTTGAGATGCTTGCTCATCCAGCTTAGTCTGCAACCTATTCCTACATATTTTTTCCCCTTGCTGGGGATGCAGGCTTCAGATAGTTTCTGCAACTTTGACTTAAACTAATTCCTAGCTTCCTCCACATTCAGATCCCTGAGTTCTTCAGTCCAGTTCACTTCCCTAACTAATTCCCTTAATTTTTTAAAGTTAGCCTGTAGCAGGGCGGTTACCCCGTTCCTGGGATAAAAGGAGTGAGAGCAGCTGAGGGAGGCTGGCTGGGTAGCTGGCCACACCTGGCCCTGATAAGAGGACTGTGAGTCAGGAGCAGTGAGAGTCTCACTCCAGGGTTGGAGTGAGAAGGACCTAGCTGCCTGGGAGAGACGGTACCTTTGACAGAGCAGCACTGGGGAAGGGGCAGGCTGAGCTGGGGAGCTCAGGCCTGGCTACCTCTCAGGCTGAGGCCTGGCAGGAAGGCCTAAGGAGGTTTTGGAGCTGCAGGGAGACAACTGAAGCTAGAAAGGCAGCAGGTCCAACTGCCTTGCCAATGATGAGTGACCATTACAGACTGCAGTTTGCCCTAGAGAAAGGGGCTAGATGACAACTGGCGGTAGCCACTGAGGCAAGGTGGGCTTATGGGGAGGGGGGTACCCCTAGGAGGGGAGACCCAGAGTGTGGGACTGCTGCTGTGGGGCAGCACCTCAAGATAAGAGGCACCGGGGTCCGGGAGGGACACAGAGCCTGAAGTACAGTGGTGGAGATTGACGAGGCAGCAGGTACCAGTAGGGAGATACCGGCCAGCAGGAGGCACTCCTGAGGCTGGACTGAGCTAATTCCCAGACTGACCAGCAGGAGATGCCATGGCAGTGAGGGCCCGCCATACCACATACCCCTTTTGAAATCAAGGATCCTAGTTGCAGATTTATTTTTGTTTATCCTTCCATTAAGTTTAAACTGAATTAATTCATGATCACTCGAACCAAGGTTATTCTCTACAATCAGCTCTTCTATGAGGTCCTCACTACTCACCAATACCAAATCTAAAATGGCATCACCTCTTGTTGGTCTAGTGACTATCTGGTGAATAAATCTGTCAGATATCACATCCAGAAAAATCTGGGTCCTACTATTATTAGAGGCACTTGTCCTACAATCTATATCTGGGAAGTTAGTCTCCCATAATCACACAATTCCTAGTAGTATTTATTTAGTTTAAACATTAAAGAGAAATCTCTTGATATCCAAATCAGATCCAGGGTGTCTGTAGCACACCCAAAGCACTAGCCTGGGGAACCTCTAGTAGCTTTTTCCCCCAAAGTGATTTTGGCCCAAACAGACTCTGTCTTATCCATTCCATCACTTCTAATTTCTTTATAGTCTACCTCATCATTAATATTAGGGTGACCATACGTCCCGCTTTGGCTGGGACAGTCCCTTTTTTAAGCCCTGTGCCAGCTGTCCCAACTTTTTTTTCAAAAGGAGGCACTTGTCCCGTTTGCTCTTGTTTACTTGATCAGTTGGCAAGAGCAAGCAGGACAAATGCCCACTGTTGTCAAAAAATGGGGTGCAGTGTGGAGGAACATGTGGGCAGGTAAGTAGAGATGCCAGCCTCCAGCACAGGGGAGGCAGGGCTGGGGGGTAGGCAGCATTTCAGCATGTGCAGGGGCTGGAAGGGTTCCAGCGACGGGCAACAGCCTTGTGCACGAGTGGGGAGGGGGGACTCAGGCGAGCGGTTGGGGGTGTCCCCTTTTCTCTTTGGGAAATATGGCTACCCTAATTAATATACAATACTACTCCACCACCTTTGCCTTTATTTCTGTTTTTCCTGAACACCACATACCCTTCAATACCTGTTCTCCAGTCATGACTACAATTCTACCATGTTTCTGTTATCCTTATAATATCTGGTTTCACTTCCTGCACTAATAGGTCTAGTTCCTTTTGTTACCCAGGCTCCTTGCAGTGATGTACAAATATCTTAACTGTTGCTGCTTGGCTTCACCCAAATTCCTCGCCTGATTGGGTACAGTCATTCTACTGCCAGTATCACCTACCTGACTGTTAGCTTCATTTGTATGGGCACTATCTTTCCTCTTAATGTCCATTCTCCTACGCACTGCTGTTCCTTTCTCCATTGCTGTATCCTTCCTTACTTGATTTTCCTCCCTCTCAATATTAAAATCAAATAGAGTTGCACCTTGTTTACATGAGAACTGAATTTGGTCGATTGTAACCATTTGATATTAAATAAATGATTTCTGTGGAGGCTTATGAAAACTGAGAAAACTGATACATAAAGGTCTGCTGAGAGGCAATTTACTGTAGCTGGTAATGATTGCACTCCTTTCTGACTCAAAACAGAGACGGCATAGCCAATCCTTTCTACCAAGAGAAGGCCTGGCTGGCAAATCTACCGTGGATTGGTAACCAATTTTATGCCTGGTGTACGCTAATGTAATGCTGCTGGTTACACTTCATTTTGGCCAACTTCCCTAATAGCAGAATGCCAAAGAAACCTGTTTGGCTACTAACAGTTGGATTAATAGACGGTGAATCTAGAAGGAACCACTGTCTGACCTCCAGGAAGTTTCACCTAACACTTTCTAGTAATTCGTGGCTGAACTAGAGCATAGCTTTTAGAAAGATATCCATTCCTGATCTAAAGATTTCAAGTGCTGAAGAATTTACTACACCCCTCCCCCCGCCGTAAATTATTTCAGTGGTTAATTACCTTTACTTGTAATTTGTTTGTTGCTATAATCAAGTATGTTATTGTTATGGCTGTGGCTATTTGTGGACAGGGTATATGAATAGCAAATAGAGTTGTAGCTTGCTTACATGAGATCTGAATTTGGTCCACCATATCCATTTGGTATTTAAATGAATGAAACAAACATTCAGAAGGGTTGCTTTT